>NC_138192.1:78011668-78611668 GCF_964194105.1 Spermophilus citellus
GTGGAGGTGAGGTACTTGGCCTCAACTTTTGGCTCATTTGTGCTTTTTAGTTAACACACAAGAGGCTGTCCCACCTGGCCAGGGACAAAGATTCTCTGAGACATGGGACTGTGCTCTGAGAGATGCCCAGGGAGGTGAGCTTTTGAATGCCAGCTGGTGACCATCCTTTAAGCGTATGTGTCTCAGCCAGGCTCCAAAGAGCCTTTCCCAGTGTCCTGAAGAACTTCCCTTCAGGAACTCCATACCTCCCTTTTCCTGTATTCTACTCAGGTTAGATTGGGATTGAAAGTATCCATCCTCAGTCACCCTTCTCACAACCACTAAGCACCATTAAGTCCCTTAGTGTCTGTGGGGGACTGGTTCCAGGACCCACCCCCCACATACCAAAATCTATGGATACTCAAGTCCATTACATAAAATGACATAGTATTTGTATATAACTTTGCACATGCTTCTGTATTCTTTAAATCTTCTCTAGTTTCCTTATGATACCTAATAGAACGCATATGCTATGTAAATAATAACTATACTGTAATATAGTTATTATGTTTAGGAAATAATGCCAAAGGAAAAAAAATTCATATGTGTTCATTACAGGTGCAGCCACCATAGGCCTAACTACACAGTACACAAACAGGGCTCCAGGGGAACCATGCTCCAGCAGGTGCTGGAGAGAGACAACCTGTGAGATGCTGGGAGGCCGCAGCTCACTGTCCCCATAAAACACTTCATTCACGTGGCCTCAACATAATGCTTGGTGAGTGGAAAATTCAAGTTTTGCTTTTTGGAAACTTCTGGAATTCCCCCCCGCCCCAAATACTTCCAATCCATAGAAGGATCTGCAGGTAGAACCTGTAGATATGAAAGGCTGTCTGTGCATCCAAGGAGTAAGGGCTGTATGACTCCTATCTGAGAAGGAGGGCAGGTCCATGCAGCCTGGGGCCAGGGCCTGGTGAGAATCCTCACATGTTGCCTTGTCAGCCTTGAATGGCTGTGACCTGTGAGTGTGCACTGAGCTGCTGTCATCATCCTGGAGACCCAGCCAGAGAACTGTTGGTGTAGTTTATTGCCATGATGAGAAACTTGTGTTAGTTATATTAGAAATTGTTGCCGTTGATCTTTTCTGAAGATGCAGATTTATATACTGCTTGTCTATATTAATGGTCTGCTTGGGCTATTTCGAAACACGTGCATATCTTAGTTTGTGGTCAATCTGAGAAACAAAATGCTACCACTTACCACTTAGCAAGTGAAGGCTGGTCCTCTGGTTCCTTTTGGCTCCAAATGGGCAGCAGGAAATTTGGTGATTACTGAGCCCTGACAGGGTACAAGGAGAATTTGGTAATTACTGAGCCTGTGGAACTGCTATTGCAGTTTTGCATAGGCCAGCCCAGGATCTGGAGCTGGCTTTGCCTGGGAGTCCTTGGCCACTGGACACTCTGAAAACCTAAAAAGTGATATGGGGGCTGGATGACAGTTGTATTGCTATGCTATGTTGATGAAGACATTATCAATATTGATTTTATGTTGTATTAGTCTGCTTGTGCTACCATTACAAAATAGTTACAGGATGGTGACTGAAGTGATAGATATTTATATTTTCCCATTCTAAATTCCAAGATCAATGTGCCAATAGAGTTGGTTTCTATTGAGGACTCTCTTCCTGGCTTGCATATGGTCATCTTCTCACTTTGTCCTCACATGGCCTTTCCTCTTGCACAAGGGGAGAGAGCAAGCTGTGGTATCTCTTCCTCTTATAAGGGCATCAATCCTATTGGATAAGAGCCTTTATAACCTCATTAAACCTTGACTACCTCATTGAAGATCCTGTCTCCAAATATTAGTCATATTGGATGTTAGGGCTTCAACATATGAATTTTGAGAGAACATAATTTATTCTATATCATATGTATATATACATGTATGCAGATATGTTAATAGTTATCTTCTGGTGGTAGAATATAAATGATTATTTTTGTCTTTGTGGTTTTTGATCTCCAGGTTTCTGCATTTATAATGTCTCATTCTTGTAATTAGAGGGAAAAGGCAACAAATATTAGATTTTAAAGAGAGGAATATATTTTTATTTTAAAGTGACATGTACAGTAGGTTTTTTCTAGGGCTGTATTTATAACCTGTGTCCACTCATCTACCCACATATCCCTCTATCTATCCTTCCACCCATATATTTGCGCTGAGAGAGATGTGGAAAGATATTGTCAATGTTGATGATAGCTGTTTCTAGGTGGTGGAATTTGAAGTGATTTTGTGTTCTTTGCACTTACTTCTATGGCTTGAAGTTATAATAAGGAGGTACGTGATTTTTTTCCAAGAAAAGGCATTGATGAACTTTTTATTTGCTTACACACTTGATTCCGGTATAGCAATTTGTCTTGTATAGCATCTCTGCTCTATTCCTGAGGCAGCCCCAGTTTCTGAGCATAAGGGAGAGTTCCATCTGGCAGGAACCAAGTGACGCTGACCCTTCAGCCCTGGTCATGCTGAAGCTGCCAAGCCCAGGGTGGTATAGTTGTGCAGCTCAGCAGGGAGCAGAGAGCAGTTTTTAGGGGATACCTGAGCTCCCTGTAAACCCACAGCCAGTGGTATCCTGAGTCTCTGATGTACATTTTATGACCTCCTGGCCAGGTCTATAGCTGGAGTTCACAGTTTCAGGGTGACAGCAACGTGCCCTTGGGTCCTTCTTGCCTGGCCACCCTGAAACTGGGGCTGGAGTTCCTGTAGAAGGATCTCTAACAGCCCCTGGATTGGGAGGCTGCCAAGGTCAAGGAATGGCTGTTAAACATTTTTAGCTCTGGTAGAGTGAATAAACAGCCCCCAGCCTATATGGATTTGTTGAGTGTTTTGCAAGTGTTGGAGAGCAGGGGAGCAGCAGGCACCTTCTCACCAGGGCAGGGGTGAGAATGACATAACTGTTTAGGAAAACAGGCTGATATGCGTTCACTGGTAGAGGTGAAGATACACAGGGCGATCTAACAATTCTACTCCTACGCATGCACTCTGCTCCCAGAGACGGAGCAAAGGTGGATCATCAGAGTGTTTTTTTTTTTTTAATAGCCTCAAATTGGAAACAACCCAATGACAATCAGCATTTATAGCATATATGTCCTAAATGAATTTTGCATATCTGTACAATGGAACACTATCCATCTGTAAAGACAAAGTAATTACAGTAAGGTGCAGCAACATGAATGTGACCCACAAAGTCAAGTAAGCAAAGCAAACCCAAATAGAATACATATAACATTATTTCATTTCTGTGAAGATCAGAAACACGCAAACTGGAATCCTAATTTAGGGTTGCATACAAGAGTGGTAAAATATGGGAAATTTTTTTTTTAAATTATGAAATTTGGAACAGGGCTAAAAGGGAGGGAAGGAGTTAGAATTGGCCAGGGTTTCCCAGAGTAGATGGGGAGTCCTGGAGAGCTGGGCGATATACTCTGCTGCTTAATCTTTGTAATTATTCATTAAGTTTATTATTACAGGGCTGGGATGGTGGCTCAGCAGTAGAGTGCTTGCCTAGTGCATGTGAGGTGCTGGGTTTGAGCCTCAGCACCACATAAAAAATAAATAAAATAAATATATTATGTCCAACTACAACTGAAAAAAATATATATGTGTGTGTAAAAGTTTATCATTACACATATTTCTCTCTCTCTCTCTCTCTCTCTCTCTGCTCAGAGTTATATACAGAGTATCTATCAATGAACTACATTCCTAGCCCCCAAGTATTTTTTTAAAAATATATGCTATATACAGCACAATTCACGATAGCAAGATTGTGGAACCAACCTAGAAGCCCTTCAATAGATGAATGGATTAAAAAAATGTGGCATTTATACACAATGGAGTATTACTCTGCAATAAGAAATGACAAAATCATAGAATTTGGAGGGAAATGGATGGCATTAGAGCAGATTATGCTAAGTGAAGCTAGCCAATCCTTAAAAAACAAATGTCAAATGTCTTCTTTGATATAAGGGGAGTAACCAAGGACAGGGTAGAGACGAAGAGCTGGAGAAGAAGAATAACATTAAACAGGGATGATAGGCGGGAGGGAAAGTGAGAGTTAAGGGAAATTGCATGGAATTGGAAGGTGAGCCTCAGGGTTATACACAATTACATATAAGAGGAAAGGAGGAGTAGGAGAAAAATTATATAAGTGGAAGAAACGATTTATAGTAGAGGGGGTGGAGAGAGAGAAGGGGAGGGGAGGGGAGGGGAAGGGAGGGGAGGGGAGGGGAGGGGAGGGGAGACAGTGGAGAATGGGATAGACAGCAGAATACATCAGTCACTAGAAAGGCAATTTGTAAATCAATGGAAATGTAACTGATGTGACACAGCAATCTGTATACGGGGTAAAAATGGGAGTTCATAACACACTTGAATCAATCTGTGAAATATGGTATATTAAGAACTATGTAATGTTTTGAACAACCAACAATAAAATAAAAAAAAAAAATAGTGAAGGGGCTGGCGATGTGGCTCAAGCGGTAGCGCGCTCGCTTAGCGTGCGTGCGGCCCGGGTTCGATCCTCAGCACCACATACAAACAAAGATGTTGTGTCCACCGAGAACTAAAAAATAAATAAATGTTAAAATTCAAAAAAAAAATATATGCTATATTCACAATGAAAATACTAGGAAAAGAAGCAAAATGCAGCAGAAGGATCCTGCAGTCTCCAAGTCTGGAACATCTAGAACAACTTCTTCTTCCTCTTAGGCTGTTTTTATTTCAGGATCTCAAACAGTTTCATCAAAATCTATGGCCAGTCATCTGTCAGTGTGCTCTTTTACCAAGTTCCAGGAGCTTAGTCTTAGCCCAAACCCCTGGTCTGTGGGGTAAGGTGAGGGTAGGAATATGCTCTCTTCAAGACAAAAACATGAAAATCAAGAAAAATGCAGGAGCAGGCAATAGAGACCGCAGTACCATGCAGTCTTGAGAAGGAGCTCAGGGAATTGTGGGGGCCTGGTTGAGCTTCTGAGTTCCTGAGGGTACACTGGGTGGAGACGGGTTGTGGGGTGAAAGAGGGTGATGAAGGTCCCCATGAATGGGTAGTGGAATTCAAGTGTTGCTGGATTCACCAGGTGGCTTAAGGGTTTGGAAAACCAGGAGAATTTGCCCTGCCCAAATTATTGCCAGTCTAGGTCAATGAATCAATAGATTATCAATTCAGTGATATCCCCAGATATGTTATATGTAATCAATTCAATAGAAGAAAATTGAACCAAGAAGACACACAGAAACCCTCAGAGAAAAATAGAAAAAAATTGATGTATGAATGAGAGAATTAAATATATATATATATATATATATATATATATATATATATATATGCTTAATGCCAAATCCCATTAGAGAACAATTCTCATCTATCCTAGGAAACATATTAATCAAAAGTACACAGAAGCTTGCTTGGGAAATAGTTTGGCAGCTCTTCAAAAAGTTAAACAGAAGCAGCTCAATTTACAATAGCTAAACTATGGAATGAACCTAGATGGCCTTCAACTGATAAATGGATAAAGAAAATGTGGTACATATACGCAATGGAGTATTCCTTGGCCTTAAAGAAGAATGAAATTATGGCATGTGCAGGTAAATGGATGGAACTAGAGAATTCTAAGTGAAATAAGCCAATCCTCCCAAACCAAAAGCCGAATGTTTTCTCTGATAAGCAGATTCTGATCCATAGTAGGGTGAGGGGATAAGGAAAAAAGAAGGAACTTTGGTTTGTGAGTAAAGTTTGTCAAAAGTTGAAGGCAGGGCTGGGGATGTGGCTCACTGGTTAAGTGCCCCTGGGTTCAAAAAAATAAAATTGAAGGGGGAGAAGAGATTATTGTATCACTGTCCTGGGCCTACCTGGTGTCCTGGACCTATCTCTGGTGCTCATCCTAGTCCTTGACTGGCCCCTGGCAATATGGCAGAGATGCCTGACAGACTGGATGGACTCAGGGGCTTCTGGAAAAGTAGCCCTGTCCCCTCCTTTCTATATTTTTGGTTTCAGCACCCAAACAAGTGCTGAAACCAGCCACCCTCTACGGAGCTGTGCCCTGGGGAATTTCATATATGTATACACACACATACACATAGACACATGCATTCTTTAATGTATGAACCCACCCTGGATGCTACTTGAAAAAGAATTTAAAAACCAAAGATGCTACAGTATGTTTACATATACACAATGGAAATTTTGCTTCTCAAACAGCTTGAGCTGAAAACCTCTCATCCCCATGGCAACCTGATTCCACTGCAACCAACCACGTCCCTGCCAGGTCACCCACCCGTTGGTAAGCCTCTGTTCTTCAGCCCCTCCCAGCAGCACATGGATGACAGCACCTATTGTGGTAGGGCGGCCTCAAGGGCTGGGGCTGGCAAATGGCTCTAGTCTCTTAGGGACATTCTGGAGATCCATCTAACCTGAGGCAGAGTTCAGCTCCTCCTGAAAGTCACTGAGACTCAGGAAAGTTGTTGTCCTATAGGAATGCAATATACCTGAAGCCTTCTGGGGTTCCAGGGTACTGGGATAAGTGAATTGGATTCAAAATGGTCATTCAAAATGGCCAGAAAACCAAAACAAACCCTTGGTAATCCCAAGAACAGTGAGTCCTGCTTTCAATTAAAAACCCCAGTACTGATTAGATCCTTAATACATGAATCCCTTGAACCCACATCATGACCCCTTTGAAGGGGTCATCCACCCCTTCAATCTTTCAGAACAAGTGCTTTCTTCCAATGTACACTCTCAGTACCATTTTCAAATAGCATTTTGGAAAGGTTAGCACAGAACAAGGCCACCTGCCCCTTTCTGCTCAGCTTCCTAAGCCTCTCTTACCCATGGGAGTGGCCTATCTATCATCCCTGCTGCTGTCCTCCCCTGCTGACCACAGGAAAGCTTTGCAGGGTTGTGGGTGTAAAAGTAAGCCTTAATTTTGGTGTTTCAGGGGCCCCAGTTCCTGGCTGGTCAGTATCTTCCTCATCCCTCCTGCAATGCAGTCTTTATAATTGGCAAGCCTGAAACCTTTCCCCACAACATCATAGAATGCCTTGGGCATTCCAAGAACTAACTTAGCATGTGTGCCCTTTGGATTCTCTTTGATTGGGACAAGCTTTTAGTGCAAAGAACATACCAGGAAGAAAAGAGCCGTGGGTGTTGCTGAGAGATCACAGGGATTGTTCTTTACCGCCCTTTCTTGCATTTGAGCAGGTCTTTGGCAGGGAGGGGAAGCTCTTTCCAGCAGACTGCAAATTTCTCTGCCTCTAGGTTAAAGCTGAGCTGGGCCATTTTCTGCTGGGCTGCCACTAAGGCTCCTGGATACCCTGCTTTGGGAAGATGCAGGGTCACTGGGCATTTATTTCTTATGAGAAATTCTCAGCTCTCCTTCAGAATGACCTTACGCCAACCGTCACTTCTCCCCCTTTATAAAGCTGGAACAAGAAGAAAGAACAGTGAGCAGTTCATGGGGTGGAGGCGGGGAAAAATTTTGCCATAGCCCATGTTCAGTTCAGTAGACCTGAAACAGAATGGGTTTTGCAGCATAATAAAAAAAATAAAAAACTCTGGCTTCCTCTGCAGATGGATTGCTATGAAATCTGAGAAAGCAGCAGAGAGCCAGAATGATGAGACAGCATGTGGGGGTGGGGGTGGGGAGTGTCTCCAGAAACCCAGGCTGCAGGGCCTCGCCTGAGTGTCTTAGATCATGCCTGTCTTTTCTCCTTCCTTCCTTCTGCTTTCCTCCTTTGCTTCTTCCTTCCCACACTCCCTTCTTTCCAAGTGGTTTATTAAACTTCCTCCCATTGGCAGCTCTGCTTTATCTCACTACACACAGCCAGAGCTCTGGATTCCAGCCTGTCTTAACAGATGTTTCCTTTTAATCACTATAATTAATATTAATGGTGATTAATTATTCTTCGTTATTGAAAAATGAATCCGTTTTTTATATCAAGGGTACATATACAATCAGAGAAATATATATGTATAAGTCTAAATGCATAGCATATATTTACACGTTTTTACCTTTTGCATTACATACATTTATGTATCTATATAACTGAAACACACAGGTATAATTGAGTAAGCTATCTCTAGATGGGAGGATGATGGGAATTTCCATCTTAATGTACACCATCCTCTATTCAAATTATTTTATTGGAACTAAAGAGAATGTTATAATATCAAACAGGAGAAAATTATCACTTACTTAGTATCAGAATTGATATTTAAAAACCTGCATTTTATGCTAGTCAACAGTGATCCTTAATGAGAACATTTCAAGGATCGCACTTGTAAAACGCTCATTGGTATTTTGAGTAACCTTGATTTGGTGAGGCCAATAAACGTCTTTGCTTACACACTTATTTCATGGGGAGGACATTGAATCCTAGAATGTTCTGATATCTTATTGATTTCTTCTCCTGAAGCTGAGACAAAACCAGGGGTTTTCCAGAGTGGAAATGATAGGGCAGTTAGCTGCCCTGAATGGGACAGCCAGGAAGGTTCTGGAAGGAGGTTTCCTCCAATCTCCCAGGAGTAGGCGTCTCTGAGCACTCCTTCTGCACAGAGCCTGTGGCAGGCAGTGGGCAGGCTGCTCAAGGGGCTTTGGGAGTCCAGAGAGAGAAAACCTCCTGGCTCTTCTGCTCAGACACAGTGGATGGAGGCCTTCTGTGATGGCCATCTGCAGTCAGATGGGTGAACTCCAGGGAATTCTCATTAAGAATGTGGAAACTCCTACTTAAGAGACTGAGGTAGAAGGATTGCAAGCTCAAGACCAGCTGGGTAACTTAGTGAGATCCTATCTCAAAATAAAATAAAAAGAGCTGAGGATGCAGCTCAGGGGTAGAGCACTTGCCTAGCATGTGTGAGACCCTGGGTCCCATTACCAAAAAAAAAATTGAATCTTTCCTACCTAGGGGAGCCAGGGTGCCAGCCTAGCACAGAGGCTTTTGTTGAATAAGGGCACCTCTAGTGTGGAGAACCTGGAGCCTTCTCACTCACATTAACTGCAAGTTGGTCAGGGCCCTTAATTTGTCATGAATTATAAAAGAGTGGACCTAAATCCATGTTTTAAAAACTGATATTAAGGGTAAAAAAATGTTCTTAGAGAAGTTAGTAAGTTTGCAGAAGGATTCTCCTGCACAAGATGCCAGTGTGTTTAATCTCCTATCTTTTAAATGCAGAACTTTCCTGAAGTCTTATTATGCTAACGTGATTATAGTTTTCATAACAGTGTAATCTGTATTTAGCATTTTCCAAGCTTATTTGATTATAAGCCCCTTTGCTCTTGAAATAATGTTGAGTTCCCCAGTACAATACCAGGTCACATAATAGAACAATACTAAATTAATGAGAACTCAAGGCAGTAAGGGAATGCCACAGTGTCTAAGCTATGCCTCAGTATGGGGACATCAAGGAGAATCTTGTAGGGTTTCAGGGGTTCTGGGCTCAAGTGGGCAAAGATGTGCCTTTCAAGGCAAGGACTATGGTAGTTCAAGACTGGTGAACATAGCAGGATACTGAAGGTTTTGGCAGGTAAGCTGTGCTTGGTTAGCAAGCTCTGGCCCCAGCATCTGCTATTTCAGGCAAACTCATTAGCAGGAAATTCCTGAAGTAAAAGTGAAATATTGGGCTATAATCTTCCTTGGGCAAAGATCTCCTGGAATAAACAATGAAGCCATGTTGACACAGTGGTCTGCATTCTCAGTCCTATGGCTGTGCTGGGCTGATACAGGGTGTCCATGAAGGGAAAGCTTCCCCTCTCCCCTCTCAACGTTTCCTGAAGTGAACCACCAGTGGACACATCAATAGGAGAATGAGCCATTGTGAATTTACTAATGTGTACAAACATGGGGTTCACATACAACATGAAATTCAAGGCCAGATGGTTGAAGCTTAAATACCCACATCACAGGGTAAAAGGAAATGTAGGCAATTTTAGGGACAGTAAATGATTACTAGGGAGAATGACTAAGTTGGGGACAACTTGTGAATGCTTTTTTTGCCCCCCGTGGTACTGAGGTTTGAACCCAGGGTTGCTATACCACTGAGCTACATCCACAGCCCTTTTTATTTTTTATTTTGAGACAGGGTTTTACGAAGTTGACCAGGCTGACTTCAAACTGGTGACCCTCTTCTTGAGTCTCTGGGATTTCAGGTGTACACCACCACACCTGGGTCATGAATGATTCTTTTAAGAGTTGGAATGAACCCAAGAGGAAGATATTGTCCCATGAAAATCAGTCCAAGTGTGGTCTGTCATCTTTTCTGTGATAGAGAGTGAGATTTTAGGGCGCAATGGAAGGCTACTGTGCTCTCATTGATGTTGAGGTCTTAAGGCAGGTGATGCAATTTCAGAGGGAGCGTCTTCTTGAGTTTGAGGTAGAAACAAGTCAAGGTTAGAGGGACCTTGACTTTGAGGCAGTTTCTAGGGCATGTCAAAGTGCTAGTTTTGGGGTGTTATGTTCCTGAGCTCAGATATCATAGTTCTCAGAACAATCCACATCTGTCACATTTATGGAACAGTAGGCTCACCGAATGCAGTCCAGGAAATACACAATTCTCCCTGAAGTTATTTCTAACATGAACCACCTGTTGAGGTAGTAAGGTCCTTGAGTTTAGTGCCTATTGCATAAAAATGTCTTTTATTAATTTCTAGGGAACTTCCCTACTCTTCCTAATTAAGGGCTTTAATTAATATGTAGGTGTTCACTGATTCATTCTCGTGCGTGATTTTTATGAAAATTGATAAAGGTTCATTTCCTTTTTCTGATTTAGGTTAAGTAAGCTTTACAACCTAGAGTACAGTTTCAATAAGAAAGAAGGGTATTGGGGACAGAGACAGACTTAGGTCAGAACCTGGGAGATGACTAGAAAGGGAAGTTGTGGAGCCTACTGAATTGACTATGTTTTCTTATTTTCAATATTCTTGATGCTCTAGTATTTGGGGCCTCAATCCCAGAGAGACTGCCTTTCTCAAGGCTAGTTAATTCCTAGAGATAGCAAAGGACTCCCCTTCCAAGTTGCCTTTGATACCCAAGCCAACCAATCCAGAGCCCATACTCCTAATAATCCCCTTCATCAAGCCTTCATATGCCAAGCCAATATTGCCCCTATCCAAGGGCCAGCTACCAGACAAGTAGGGACTACTCCTATGGCCCAGCACCCACTGAATTGGTCAACTAGCTGATTCTAAACTTGGGGTACCTTCCCTGCCTTCTGTGATGTCAGGCTCTGCCCTCACCCATTCTGCTTGACAACTGATCCTGGTGCCTCCCCACATGGTCCTGCATGCTGTGCTGTGTCCTGCCTCTTGTTTCTAGGGTCTTTATATAGAAATTTCTCTATATCTGCTGTTTGATGATACCTGATTAGAACAAGCCATCAGTGAACTTTAAAACACCAATAGGAAATGAAGCTGAATGTAGTCAGCACAGGGGATCCATTAACATTACCTGGCACCTGTCTGCCCAGACTAATTCATTGGCACTCAGGTGTTCCTAATGGACAACCAGGATGAAGAGGCCCTGGGCCAGTGTTTCCCAGAGTGTGATCCTGGGACCAGGTGTCTGAATCACATGGGGGCTTGTTAGAAATGCAATTGGGGGTGGGGGTGGAGGGGTGGAGGGTGGGGGTGGTGTCTGATACCAGGGTTCCTAATACAGAAATTTGGAAATAGGGCCCAGAAAACTACTTTATCAAGTTCTCCAGGCCATGAATATGCTAAATTCAGGAACCTTGGCAGTGGGTCAAAGCAGGGTCTAGTTGAAGGGCTAGGCCACTAACAGCCTGAGGGCCTGGAGCCCTAACACTGCAGGTTACAGACTGTGCCTGCTGGGCAGGTCCAGAGCCTCTTCCCACAATCCCAGAACCCAGGACGGACAGGCTGGTGCTGAAGTGCTTGAACTTGCCCTTTGCATTCCCTCCTCGCCTCCTTCCTCTCATAGTCTGAATGTAATAATTTTTAAAAGATCAATGAGTTATTCCTTATTCTTATGTATTTTCTTTGGAAAGAATAAAAACTGCCTTAGTCCTTGGTTTGATTCTCCAACAGCACAAAACAAAACTGTGTTTTTTTTTTAATATTTATTTTTTAGTTTTCGGTGGACACAACATCTTTATTTTATTTGTATGTGATGCTGAGGATCGAACCTAGCACACCGCACACGCCAGGCAAGCGTGCTACTGCTTGAGCCACATCCCCAGCCCAACAAAACTGTTTTGGGAAAATGTCCTTGCGTGTGGGGAGGCATCCAAACACCAGGCTAGGACTTGACTTTGTTGCATGTGCAAGCCTATGATGGTGCCCAAGTGGTACCTGTGGAAATGTCAGAGGAAACCAACTGATCTAAGCTTGATATAATGGTAACCAAGATATTTTTATATTTTAAGAATATTCCAGTTTTATGCCCTTTTACCTCTAGGAGGCCCTTTTTGCTCATTTCTTCCACTGCATCATTTAGTCTCAAAAACATGATTTTCTCACCTTTTTTGTGTCTGACCACAGTGGTATGAGCGGCTAAGTGGTTATGCTTCAGAACTAGAAAAACCCTGAGATTCCTAGCCTTACATACTGATGCTTCCTGCTGCAATATAATTGTAATATATCTGAAAACAATAAAACCCCTGATACTTCCAAGAGTCACCAGAACTCCAAACCTCAGGTCAGCAACATGGCGCTTAACCCTCTGGTTGGTGTTTATGCTATTTGGTTGAATAAGAAATAAGGGAAACTTTACATTGTAAAGTACATTACGACTGGCAAACTGTTATTAAACTGTTATTAAAATATAATATCTTCAGGAGAGAACAATAAAACTCAGGATTTTCCTTGCAATATAGGGTGATGAATCATAATCTTTTAGTTTAGTTCTCTCTTGATTTGGTTCCAATATGTATGAGTCTATCACCTGGGTTGAGATCTGTGCGTGATATACAGAAGTAGTGAAATATAAATACTTTAAAAATTATTAAAGCATTTGCTGAGGTCCTAATGACTTCAAGGCAAGAGTGTTGAAACCAACAAACTTTGAGTTTGTAATATAAGAATTAATACAACCTTCATTAATAAACTTGCTAGAGGATTTGATGTTATAACTTAATTCCCTGATTACATAAAACTGAGGGAAAACAACAAGTTTAGATTTTATTCCCTTCTTTATTATTTGGAAAATATAAATATTGTCACAGTCTCTTTTAGGTAAGTGGTGAGTGATGTTAAAGAAAAAATTACAATGATTTAGAGATAGCAATTGATTTTATTTTCCATTCTAGAATCAGGCAAACACTTTATTTCACAAAACAGAATAGTTCTCCAATGAACTGAGCAAGGGAATTGGTTTTATAGAGAGAAAAAGTTTGAAGAAAGCAAAACAAAATCAAAATGTGGATTGGTCATTTAAAAGTTACTTTCCTTATAGGCTGGGAATAGGAAGAATGATAGAAAATTAACTTGTTAACATCAGGTTACCTATATTTACACAATCCTGTGTATAAGGATTAGGGCAGAAGGAACTTCATTAACATTTCAATTGAAACTGGCTTGTTTAGGAAACTTGGCTGTTATTTCTCTAATCTGGATTTCTCTAATCATAGTTTTTCTAAACTATGGTTTAGACAAACAGGTTAGATAAACAGCTTAGTTTCAACTTGGTGAAGGGGAACTGTAGCCTGAGAGACTCCATTTTGATTTTTAGCATGGTCTGTTGGGGGCCTTCCTGCAGGAGTTTAGTCCAAAATAACCTCCTGCTGTAAGTTTTTATGTAACAGTGGGGTATTTATATTCACAACACTTCTGAAAGCAAATGTGTGGATTTTTTTCTGTACCAACAAGTTCTCTGACTGTCCAGACACCAACTGGGTATTCTATAATTCAAATCCATCCTGACGTCATTTACCCTGAGTTAGTGTCAGCTGCTAGAAGTTAAAGGACTCAGTCCCATAAGACTTCCCCCATTTGAAACATAGGTTGCAAGTCCCTGGGTACCATCTGTACTTCTGACTGACAGGCTACCAACCAAGGGTTTCTACAACCCCCTCCTTAGATGTGATGACTTGCTGAAAACACTTATGTTTATCAGTTTACTATAAAGGACATGAGTTAGGAACAGCCAAATAGAAGATGTGCATAGGGCAAGTTATGGGGGGCAGGTAGCAGCATGGAGCTTCAGTGTGTCCGTCTACCCTGGAAGTTCATCAATTCTCGTTGTTCAAGAGTGTTTGTAGAACTTAATCTCCAGGACCTCCTTCCCTTCCCAGAGGTCAACAAGTGGGGCAGAAAATTCCAAACTTCTAATCACTTGCTTTTTCTTATAGTCAGCTCTATCCTGAAGCCATCTAGGAGCCCCACCCCAAGTCACTTCCAGCTCAATCAAAAGGGGCTCATTATGAGTAACAAAAAAATGCTCTCGTCACTCAGGAAATTCCAGGGAAATTTTATGCCAGGAACTGGAGACAAAAAAAAAAATGTATTTCTTATTAAAGTAGAGTGCCCTCTTATCTGCGATTTTACATTCTGAAATTTCAGTTACTTGCTGTGTGAAAATATTGCATGGAAAATTCCAGGAAAAAAAAAATTCAAGTTTTAAACTGTAGACTCTTCTCGGAAGCATGATGACATGTCAAGCTGTTCTGCTCCAACCCAGGATGTTCATCATCTCTTTGTCCAGCGTATCCATCCAGGGTATTCTATTCTAGTCATTTAGTAGACGTCTCAGTTATCAGATTGACTGTGGTCTCCAAGTGCAAGTATAATGATATTGGCAATTTGCATATGCCAAAAGGAAGCAATAAATTGCCTCCTTTAATTGAAAAAGTAAAAGTTCTTGCTTCAGGAAAGATAATCTTATGTTGAGGTTGCTGAGCTGTATGGTAAGAACAAATCTATCTGTGAAATTGTGAAGAAGGAAAAAGAAACTAGTTTGGCTGACACATCTCAAACTGTAAAAGCTACAGCCACCGAGCCCGATAACTGCTTAGACAAGGTAGAAAGGCATTAAATTAGTGTATGTGGGTATGTATACGTAGGAAAACAACATAGTATATGTGGGGTTTGGTACTCTCCAGGGTTTTTGGCATCCATTGATGATCACACACTGGACAGTGGGGGTAGTAACTGTATACCACAGGGAAACTCCAAGTTGTGAGGTAGAGTCGATCGCTTGTTGCAGAATGACCATCCACTGTGCATGGAATTGGCCAGAATGAGGAGGTGCCAGGACACAATGGGGCTGCTAACCACATCTGGTGAGGGGACATGAGGGACTAATGTGTCCTCCAGGGGGATGGAGTGGAGCTGTCCTGTGAGTGATGTCCCAGTACAGAGAGCATGCACTCTCCCAGAGGAAAAGGTAGCCAGGTTGCTATGCTTTTAATAATTTCCAAGTGAATTCACTGCATCTGATGAAGTCATTTTCATATCCATCTCCTTTCAAGGGAATGTTTAAGGTCAACTTCTAAGTACCAAATAGAATGGTGAGCTCACATTTTCCCACAGGAAGGCTGTCGTGGAGATTTCTGTCAATGTCTAGTGCTGAGGCCCAGCGGGGACAAAATGCACAGTGAGAGAAAGTTCAAAATTAAAGCTGGACTGGGGTTAAATGGACCCAGCGAGCTTTGTGAGAACTGAAGCTGCTCTTGTCCCAAGTCCTAACATGGCCCCTGGCCCACAGGAAGCCACAATGGAGTGAGCAGGGCAGATGTGCCAATGAATGTAGGAATTGATCATTGTTATTATTTTTAATTTGGAAAGACAGTGCCAGTATGAACTAGATCTCTAAAAATTAGAGAGGCTGACGGGCCTTTGACAATGCTGTTCCCTTCTTGGTCTCCTGTACTTCACCACAATGCCTGCCGATCCAGTCAGAGGGGCCCCGATGTGAGGTGGAAGTGTGATATGTGAGGATACAGGTAAAGAATAGAGCTGTCTTGGCTCCTGGAAGGAAGTGTGTCCCTTAATCCTATTCCAGTAAATTAAATCATAAAAACTCCTAAAGCTTTCCCTAAGAAGTTAACTTTCCAATAACTAGAATACACAGGCGGGAGAAGAAATTTGGGTACCCTGAGTTTCCAGTGTACATTAAAACAAAACAAAACAAAAAACTTCCTGTTTTTCAAGTGGATTTGGCTATAATACCTAATTAACTTTGGGGGTGATAAACGCCAAACAAATCTTGTTAAAAAAATGACTGGGAGGGGCTGGAGATATAGCTCACTTGTATGTTACTGGCCTAGCATTTGCAAGGCCCTGGGTTCAACCTACCACAAAACAACAAGAAAAACCCCACAAAAACTGGGGATGTGGCTCAGTGAGTGCTAGGCCGTGGATCTGATCCCCAGCACTATTCGGGGAGCGCAACTGAAAACTAACGATTGGAACCCTGAACCTCAGGGTTTCCCTTTGAGCTCATTAAATAACAGAAATTTTGATAGACATCTATTCTTCCCCTAAGAGACACATTTTAAAATCCCACTTTGGTGAAGAACTATTTCTTCTGAAGAACTATTTCTTCAACTATTTCAAGTTGGTATAAATAACTTGCATTAAAACCAAAAAATTGTGGAGAAGGGAAAAATCCTTGATTTAGCAATCATTTCTTTCTTTAAAGCTATACAAAGAAATTGGAAAGGCATTAACACTGAAGATGGTGTTGTAGTGGGTGACCATGGAGAGGCTTTTTGGTCCCTCTGACATAGAAAAGGGTAGGCAATTGAGAGTCAAGGGGCAGTGAAGGTGGACAAGAGGGCAAAGCAGAACAACCCCTTTAACATGCCCCAACAAGTTACAAAATGGTTCCTGTTTCTCAAAGGGCAGAAGTTTCCATCTTCCCCAAGAGCAACTACTGACTCAAAAAAATAAAAAGGGCTGAGGCAGGAGGGTCTCAAGTTTGAGGCTAGCCTCAGCAACTTAGTGAGACTCTGACTCAAAAAAATAAAAAGAGCTGGGGATGCTGCTCGTGCTTAAGCGCTCCTGGGTTCAATCCCTGGTACCACATTCCCGTCTGCTTGTCTTGGTGTTCGGGGTGTTCAATCTTTCATTCTGTTGAACACAAGTAACACTTTTACCCACTCCAGACTGGTGAAAACAGAAACCTGCCTCCTCACGAAAAGGCATTATTATTGGGTGCTGGGGATTGAACTCAGGAGTCTTATGCCTCTGAGCTACCCAGGATTTTTTATTTTCTTTTTGAGACAGAGTCTCACTAAATTACTTAGGCTGGTCTTAAACTTGTGATCCTCCTGCTTCAGTCTCCAGAGTCAGTGGGATTACAGGTCTGCACCACTGCACCTTGCCAAAAGGTCATGATTAAAGAAATTTCCCACTTCCTGAGAATGACATGTATACAAGTTTTCAGGTAATTATTGAGCAAACCTCCCTGAGTGGCTGGGAATTTTTCTTTATTTCATGGAAGGGCCACCCAACTATCTAAGTGTGTTCTTGGCTTAGGGAGCTATGATTTGTGCTGGCATGCCCTGAGGGGACAAGCCCCACACCATCTGTTAGAAAAGCAACCAAGGGCACTTTTCACAGAGATGGCCAACAATAACCATGTCTGCAGATGGGCTCAAAACTTTCTCTGAACATCTTCTTAATATTTACTAAGACAGGGCAAGGAGGGTTGGTATCTTCATAGGTATTCCTTCCCTTCAGATATACCTCTAGTTCTAGAGAGTATACCCTCTTAACTTTTTTTTTTTTTTTTTTTGGTGATACCAGGAATTGAACTGAGGGGCACTGTATCACTGGGCAAGATCCCCAACCCTTTTTTTTTGATATAGGCCTTGCTAAATTGCTCAGACTGACCACAAATATGTGATCTTCCTATACTCAGCCTCCTGAGTAGCTGGGATTAAGGGTGTGGACCACTGCTCCCAGAGAGCACATCTGCAATGGAACCCGGGTCTTATGCATGCCAAGCATGTGCTCTCCCACTGAGCTACATGTCCAGTTCTTTTAGGAAAAAACCAGGGTGAGCATATTCTGATAAAGTGTATTCCTTCCCAACTGAATTTCTTCTTCAAAAAGAAGATTGGGTAGAGATCAGAGTTTAGCAATGAGCATGTGCAGTGTGGTGGGTTTACCTCTCAGGGATAATTCATTAGATCAGATTTCTCTGGCAAGTGCATTTCATGGGTCAAAAGCACTGCCTTAATGTATAGTGCCTTTAAGTGGCCTCTAAAAAAATTTGTTATATATAACAAATCTCTATACTTTATCAGTGTATTTGAGAAGATAGCTGTGATGGAATATGCCAAGTAACTACACTTTTCTCAGTGTAAACATTACTGAAAGTATATCACCAACTTTTCACTACAGCCTAGAGGTGAAAATACGGAGTTGGAAAAACTTCATGTTTTATTCACTTCCCATTATCTTTGGGGTAGTCTTGAAACTTCATAAATGTCTTATTATTGTTTTACCTTTCTTTTTTCATATAGGATCTTACTATGTTGTTTCAGACTGACCTCAAACTTGCAATCTTCTCACCTCAGCCTCCCGAATAGCCAGAATTATAGGTGTGGGTGCCACCATGCCTGGCTACTAATATTGTCTTACTTTTTACAGTAGAACTTAGTTCTAGATGGGTGCTCATTTGCTAGACCAGGAAAGACTCTAGAGAGTCATATGCAAAAAGCCACATGGGTGGCTAGTGACAGTACTGCCCAGATCCTGGGTTCCTGGCATTCGTGTAAACAGGATGGGACTCACTCCATGTGGTGGGGGTGTCTCAAGGCAAGTCAACCCCAGATATTCCCAACAAACCAAATATTAGAAAAAGTCACTTTTACATAGTCTTATTGATTATATAAAATTTTTGTGGTCCACTGTTTGTCAGTTCTGATTAATGAAATTAACAGAGAACCTGTAATAAGAATTGGAAAACCATTAGCTGTCTTGAACAAAATGGCAAGTTTCCTTGCTTCTGTATTACTAATATTTTCTGTATTCTGGTTTTATCCTTTGAATATTTGTGTTTGTTTTGTTTTCTTGAAGAAATCTTTGAAAGCCAGTCTTCTTAGAAGGAGAACCAATTAACCAATAAGACTATGTAAAAGAGGGGTTTCATCCACTGGCCTTTGTGTATATTGTGCCTGTAGCCAAGGTACATAATGGTATAAGAAAATAATAATTGGGGAAATGTTTTAAAATGCTAATTATTTCATGTTTATCTCAGCTTTTTTATTCCTATTTTTAATGTATTTTTTGTATAACTTATTTTTCATAACTAAATAAGTATATGATAGCCATACATTCACTTTTGGTTAACACAGGTATAAAACCAAACATCCCAAAACTTTGTGGCTTAATAAAGGAACAATTTATTATTATTAAAAATGGTCACTTTTTAAATTAGCCTTCTTTCTTCTTCTAATGAATCCAGAGGGACCTTATAGCTTGCCCTCTCAAAAAAGTAGAAAAAATATTCTAGAGTTCTGCCAGAGTAATATGAGAAGAAAAATAAATTCAAAGAATGAATGTTATGATTCTAAGCAGTTTTAAATTATTATTTTAGGAACTCACCACAAAACTTTTAATAGTAAACAAAAGGGTGAGAGGAAAGTACTTAGTATTAGATAAATGGCCACATTTTCCCAAATACTCTCACTCATGGCAACCCCCCCAAATAAAACTATCAATATTTTTGATTTCTAAAAGCCAATTTTAATAAATTAATAAATGCATGCCAGATAAAAATACAAAATTACAACTGAAAACCAAAGATAATTTAACAGAAGATGCTCTGTGTTGTACATTTTTATTGGTAGGATAACTTATTAAAGTAACGAATCTGAAAACACATTTTGCTTTTGCTGGAAAGAAAGTACTATGTTAGAGAAGAGCTAAGAAAAACTGGAAATAAACCATCTGTGGCGAGTTGGCATATGATATAGTCTACGGTAATGCGACAGCCAGGGGTGCTGTTTATCCACTTGTGTGTGCATGTTTATACAAGCATCAGAAACCAAAGGCATGGACCCCAAAAGCAAAGTCACGACAGGTTACTCTGTGAAACATGCTGGATCACAACCACTGACTACCCAGGATGGGGAGGCGGTGCAGGTGCAGGTCTGCTGTTTTCTTGGTATGGGGTTTCCTTACCAAGTAGGGGGTAATCATGCAATAGCTTGAGTTTCTCTTAACATGATAAACACCCAGGATTACTAGAACCGGAAAGCGTGTGTTCACTGTTTTACAAGGACAGCTGAGCAGTGCTACAGAAACGACAGAAAGTTCCTTCATTTTAATGTGGTTATTTGCCCAAACCTCTAACCAAGAAATAACTCAGCTAATGGAGCCAATTAGATTACTATAAAACATTCCTTCATCTGTAAAACATTTCTTTTCCCTTGAAATTAAAAATTTAAAATAAAATGTCTTCATTTTTGATAAGCAGCTCCACCACCAGTCTCTGGTATCGTATATCGTTCAATGCCGCCATTGCGTCTAGTTCTGGGGATCTCATAAGGGTTGGACCAAAAACAATTCCAAGGTTTTCTGCACTCATAAGATTCTCCTTTTCATGGAGGGTCACCCTGCAAAATACAAGTGAAGGAACACATGACTTGGGGCTCTTCATCATGCCTGAGCGCTGAAACATACTGAGATTCACAGTAAAGGTTTATGCCCACTTATCATCTTCTGCCAGGTTATTTCTCTGTTCTTCTCTGTAATTTCAAAGTACTGACTTCCCTCAAGTAGATTATGCTAATGAAGAATTTAAACTCCTGGGGGCTGGGTTTGTAGCTCAGTGGTAGACTGCTTGCCTAGCATGTGTGAGGCATTGGGTTTGATCCTCAGCAACATAACAAATAAATTTAAAGAAAGGTATTGTGTCCACTTAAAAAAAAAAAAAAAAGAATTTAAACTCCCAGGGATCACAGAGACTCACTCCTGAGTGAATGCTCTGGGCTATGAGTTCAGTTCTATGTGTATTCTCTTGCCCCATCCATAGATGCAGGGGTGCATTAGCATGGAGTAGAGCAGTCACCATGACTGTCCCATCTGCCCTCCATCCACCCTGGCTCTCTTGCTTCGTAGGCGTGGTTCTGCAAGCTGAATAGTTTACTGGGTACAGGGAGAGAATAGTTGCAATACTAATAGGAAATGGCTCAGAGTAAGTGACACCATCAGGAAGTCTGTTTCTAATCATTTACTATCACAGCAATAACACAGACTATAATTTCAGAGTTATTCCTTTGTTTGAGTGTGGAGCACTTAATTACATCCAAATAGGAAACAAATGAATTTATAAGAGGAGATGTAAGCATATTAAACAAAGGTTTTAATGATGCTTTTAAAGAGGGAAAATGTAAACTTCATGAGTGACTAAAATATCATTTTGGATAACTCTGCCTTTTGGGCATATGATTTTGTTGTTGTTGTTGTTGTTTCTAAATGGTTTTTATATTTTGAAACCCTAAAGCCACTAACAATATAATTGTGAGAATTTTACTTCAACTGGTATAGATCAAGCATGACTAACAGGAAATAAAGCTTCATCACCATCAATCATTTTAAAGCATTAAATTCAAACTAGCTGAAATATTTAATTTTCTATTTCTTCCATTACCCCATCATTTTTTACACTTTTCAGCCATGACAACATTAATTCAACAATCTAAAACTTCATCACTAACTCTGATGTTTTTAGTTAGCAGCGAGAGAGTGAGCAAGCCACCTCACAAGTTGCTTTGTTCTTGCTTTACAGTGCTACTGTCTTTCCAGCTACGACACTTTGCCATTCCACGACAATTAGTGTGTGCATTGGCAGAATATTGGTATTTCTAGCATATTTGTAAACATCCTGGAACTGCCAATACATTTATGTCAGAATCGGGTCTGCACTGGGGACTGTAGTACAGAATATTTTTAGCATTCAAATAGTGCGGTTTCTCACAAGGGACAATATAGTTATGCAATTATCCATTCAGCCCATCAATTGTCCTTCCATTTTATTCTTAATATCTGGATGCAAAACAAGAGTAAGACTCCAAGTCTGTCACTTACCTCTTTAGATGTGCCATGAGGTATCGGAGGGTTTCGCAGTGAGCAGGTGGCAGGAGTTTCAGTGCCTCATGAAGGGTTTCCAATTGCTCATCAGGATCCATAATTTCTTAAATAGCAAGTTGAAAACCAAGGAGAAACTCTTTAGCGGAAGACTGGTACAACTAGCTGTTGAATTCTGTTCTCTATACTCTTCTAAAACTGGTAGGAAATGTTTTCTCACAAGATCCTTGCACATAGCTTTGATGAATATTTTTAAGGTTCAAGTCCCAGATTTCCAAAGGCTCTGAGTTTCAATGGGGCAACACTGTTTACTTGGATTTGGAATGTGAGCACCTCCCTCTTTTTTTTTTTTTTCTCATTTGAGTGTCTTAAGAGTCTGGCAAGTATGGAACTGGACACTGAATATAGATATAACTATAAAAATATTTAGATGTATAGACACAGATAAAACCTTTTACACTCAAATTCATTAAAATGAGGTTATCTTAAAATATTACAGATACATGTAAGGGGTGGCACATTAGTCAAAATATCTTAAAAATATCTTAAAAATATCTTAAAAACCCCCTTCAATGACCATGCTACATCACTGTCCACTGAGGCCCCCTGGCAAAGTCTTATTAATTGATATTTATATTTAAAAATCTTTTTGTTGTTTGTTTTTGAAGTGTTGGGGACTGAACCCAGGGCCTGGTGCATGCTAGTCAAGCACTCTACCATGAGCTATATATAATCATTTTTCTTTTTAAAACAAGAAAGGCATCATCCAACATTTACTGGCTTTATTCATTAGACTTAGTTTTAAATTCTTTGTGCTATATACAAATATTAAATCTATCTTCAAAGCATGAGCACTTCCTATTACTCATGATATTCAGAACAACACACTGCAGCCTTGAAAGCAGTAACATGTTGTTCATGGTGGTGGGATCCCTGAAATAATGTGACTCTTCCAAAGATGATAGCCTTGAAGGCAAACATCATCATTAAGATATTTCAGTTCAGTTTATGTGGGCCCCAAACCCAGCACATTCCTTTGAGGTCACAGGTTACACTTAATTCATCAATCATGTCTATTATTAGAAACAAATGACATTTTTGGAATTCTGTGCTCTTAAAAGAGCACTACAGCACAAGCTGGCTTCGACCTGAATGCCAGGAAGATGGGGTGCCTTTAAATGCTGGGTTTCAATGCAATGCAACAGGACCCCATGCTACTAGTCCTAATCAGGACAGCAGCCTTGAAATGCTGGGAAGGCTATGTCTGACCAGAATATAATGTTCAAGACACAAGGCCACCCTGCCCCCAAAGGCCCCAAATCCTAATCTTTCTGTCTTATAACATGAGCCAGCTCAACAGTAATGTCTGAATCTGCCACTGGAGTAAGATGAATGTGAAGTTTCTACCTTTGGCAGAGCAGATTTGATAAATTTCAGAATATGAATAGTGACTGAAGCTTTTTAATTCAAAGAAACTGATTATTTTACAGTTTTTGCCCAAACCTTCCTCATAATTCCTGGTCCATTTCTTTGCAATGAAGAATATATTATTTCCCTTTTGCCAAAATAAATACTGTATGGTCTTTGAACCTTAGGCCTTTAAAGAGTATCAATTTTTAACACCAGTACTATCTCAGGCATAGAAACTCAATAATTTCTAAAATTGAGAAGAAAATTTTATTTACTATGGAAAACTACTTTGTTTTTACCACAGGGCTAGTTAATTTGAGGCTACATGATTCTGAAAATTGAAAGATTTTCCTTTTAATTTCTATAATGAATCTTTGCAAGAACTTTGAAATAGTGTAAAGTTAAGGACAGTGTGGGTGGGCTGGGAAACAAGATCCCCTGCTCACGGGGTGGCTGCCAGAAAGCACCGAACATGGTGTCTTACATGTGTGGCATGTTAGAATGAGGTAAGTGCTATGAAAAAAGGGTAAGAAGACCTGGAAGTACTTGGGGTTTGTGATTTTAAACAGGTGGTCAGGAAGGACCTCAAGGAGAAAGGTCTTGAGTAAAGCCTTTGAGGGAGTGAAGGAGGAAAGATGGCTGTGGGCAGAGGAGCTGCATGTGAGGAGAATGTGTCTTTGAGGAGATGTGGGGAGCCAAGTGTGCCTCAGGAGAGAGGGGGTGGGTCAGGTACTGCCATGCAGTGGCTGTAAGCAGTTCCAAAGACTTGGCATTTATCCAGAAAAATTGCAAAGTTCTGAACAAAGAAGCACCAAGATTGGGCAATCATTTTTCACAGTTCTCTTCTCTGGCTGCCATGTGGAACAGATTATGGAAGGGCAAGTGTAAAGGCAGAAAGACCATCCCAGTAATTGTCACAGAAATCCAGGGGAAGAATGACAGTAGCTTAAACCAGGTGGTAGCAGTGAAGGTGAGAAGTTGGTGGATTATGGGTGCATATCGAAGGTACAGTCCACAAGATTTCCCAGTGAGAGATGTATGAGAAAGAGAAGAATCAAGAATGATTCACGTTTTGGGTTTAGGTAACAGAGATATGGAGCCTCCACGAACTGAGGCCTTGGCAAGGACCACGGGTAGTCAGGGTTTGGTGGGGTCCCTTGGGGAGGCCCTCCAGACATGCAACAGATGTGCTGGATACAGGTCAGCCTGGTGTTCAGGGAGAGGGTGTTGGTATCTCCATGGTGGAAATATGAATTTGGGCATATATGACTAAATACACTGAATATGCCAGGACCAAATGGACAAGGGATTCTGCTGTGGAATTCATTCTTCATGTTCTGCTCCACATAGAAATACTGCCCATTACCAATTTTTTTTTTTAGGCGACACAACTCATTGGCCATAAGAAAACTACAGCAAAATTTAAGAGGCAGACAGACAAAATGGAATGTGTTCAGAGATGAACCACCACCATCAGCTGTCACCAAATATAGAATGAGGTGACATAATGCCACTGCTAACAGAAGGGCACTAAAGGCAGGCAGGTTTCTGTTGTTTAGGAGCAGAGCTTTATGACCATTACCTCTGTCCACCACCAGCAGACTGGCTGCCTATAAAAACAGTTACTGGGCATTTCAAAATGAATGTATTAGCTGAGGAAGTGTAGCCACATGACCCCTTAGAACATCTAAATACTTGCTGGGATTCACTGGGATTCCAGGCATATGTCATTGTACCTGGTCCTCATGTGGCTGTTCTAAGATCTCCTAGGAAGAAGGCTCTGAATCCTGGGCGGGAGGACCAGTCCCTACACTGTCCTGCCAGGAGCTGTCCTGTGGGAGTGTAGTTTCACAGTGATCAGGGAGCGTCTGTTAATGCCGGCTTATTGAGTGTGCCCTGTCAGAAGCCCTGTACCATATGAATTTAGATTATGTAGAGAGGTCATGCCTTTGTGTTCCAGGGCAGCAGTGTCTCAGGGGGTGGGGAGCAAGAGGGATGGGCTGGGCAGACCTAGACTGCACAGTGGGTTCAGAGGGGAATGTACAAGGCACAGCAAGGCCACACAGCCTGCAGACAGGATGACCTGGCCTTCTCCAAACTGGCATCTCTTTTCATGTCCTATGGCCTCTCCCTCCCAGCTTTGACACTGAGTGTCTCCAAGGGAGGCTGCACAGCAGCAGAGATCCACTGGCTTTTGTAAAAGGAAGTTTCAACATGAACTCTGATTCTTTTGTTGGCAAAGGATGCTAATAAATGTCAGAGACATTTTTAGGAGTTGAGATAAGATAACTGCACTGGGAGGGGTCATTCCAACTGTCCTTCACTTGGAAGGGCTGCTTCCTCTTCCTTCCTCTTTCCTTATTTAAGTTTTCCTGGTCCCATCAGGTGGGCCAGGCAGTGTGCACAGTGGACAGAGCAAGGGCTTTAGTAAGAGGCAGAAGTGGGTTTGATTGCCAGGGGTACTTCTAACAATGTGAATCAGATTTCCTTTCCAAATGGCACCATGGATATAAAGTGACTGGTCTGATTCATGGCACCTCCTATGTGCTCTGTGACTGTTAACATCTCTTTCCTTCCTTTAAGACATGGCTATGTCTATGTATCTAAAGAAAGAAACAGACTCCACTGCTGGAAAAGACATGTGCAAGGACATGATGTCCCACAATGTCATCACTGTCAGACGTGCACCATGCACATTCATATTATGTACAGGTTCTATGCCAGGCTTTTTGGTGTTGTAGAAATCACTTGTTAAAATAGATGAAATTGCAATAAGGAAGCATTTCTACCTTGATTTAGGAAAGCTACTTTCTTATGTGATTTTAAAATCTCTCTGAGGAACAAGACAAGGGGGCTTTGCTGATTTCCCACAGGAAAGCTGCCTCAGAAATAAATCCTACAGCAAAGGCAAATGGTTTGGAAGAATAATAAAAGTGGAGATTTTCCTCAGTGACTAGGGTAGGTGTGGGGAAAGAAGTAATCTAGAACTGTGGGGCCAAAGGCCTCGAAATCCAGCAAGGAGCTTTGGATGTTCCCTGCATAAGGCAGTCATGTGGGGTCCAGAATGGGTTTCAATCACTGCTCTGTCCTTTGCTCCCTGTTGTCCTTGGCTTAGGCACGGAGCCAAATTTTAGTTTTAGTCCCAAGCTACACAGGGATAGAACACTAATACAGTCCACTCTGTGCTGGGCTGGGGTCAGAGCAAACTGGACAGAGCAGCCCTTCCCAGGGGAAGTTCTTTCCAGGTTAGTGCCCCGACTGAGCATCTCTCTAGGGAACATTTACTCCACAAAGCAGGAGCCCATTAGCTTCCTCCGATGATCAGCACCAAGATGAGAGGAGTTAAATCTCTATGGAGGAGACCTAGAATCATTTGTGCTGTCTAACTTGTAAATCAGTGTCAATCTCATGGCGGTTCTCCTCATGAGAGCTGACCTGTGAGAAACGAGGGCTCCAAGAACCTTACCACAAAAACTCTCAACCAAAGCTCTGAATGTGGAAACTAAAAATCAGGACAAAGGAATTTTGTACTTTAAAACTTAGAAGTCAAAAATCAAATCAGAAGCTGGTGTGGTGGGGTGTATCTGTAAGCCTAGCTACTGGGAGGCTGAAGTAGGAGGATGGCAAGTTTGAGGCCAGCCTGCGTAACTTAGAAAAGACCCTGTTTCAAAATAAAATAAAAAGGGCTGGGGTTGTGACTCAGTAGTAAAGTGCCCCTGGCTCAATCTCCAGTATTAAGGGGAAAAATGCAAATCAGTGTTACTAAGGAAGTGATATTGTTATTTAAAGATGAAGACAACATATGGTTTTTAAAAAGAGTAATGCCAACATTTAAAATCTGTTAAAATTTCCCTCGTTAGAAAGTGAAATGTGAATTACAGGTATGATTTTTACAGCATAAATAAAATTTGGCAAGTGAAACCTTACTTTTTTTGGGCATTTTTATATTAACTGGAATTTTTTTAAAAAGTCCCCTTGATCTAAATTAGAGCTCCTCAAAGTCTGATTTGCAGACCAGGGCTAGACTGTGAACTGTCAGTGGTCAGCATTAGCTCATACACATATAGGGTAAGTACAAAAACTGAGAATAAGAATCGAGAAACAGTAATTTTGATTTTTGTTGAACGAGTCAGTTGGTCTTGCTTTTTAAATTACACTTTTCTACTTGTATTTTAAAAAAGAGTTGATTCATATCTAACGTATAAGCTTATTTGGAAAATTAGTACATTCCAAAGAACCTTCTTATGGTAAAAATCACAGATAATCTGTATTAGAGAAAAGTGCAATTTTTTTGCAAATATATTAAACCATGGAAGATGTGAAGGAGAAATATTTCATAATATATAGTTAAGAAACTCAGCAGGAAGACCAGGAGAAGAAGTTACCAAAGGAGGCAGTTCATAAGTCTTGGGGACATATGCATGCATACTTACTGGCAGACTCTATGAACTTAGGATAGGCATCATATGTGATGAGTGGAATTGGCAAATCCCTGAAGTACAGTTTAAGTGCACCAGTGATAATGTTGATATCTTCATACATGTTCACAGAAATATCTGCTTTCTCACCATCTTTTGAGGATATTAAAAGAAACAAAAGTAAATATCTAGACTTACTGTTTTAATACATGACATTTTTTTGTACATGATTAGATATTAAAAAAATGCTTCAGTTTTTAACATCAACCTCAGTGTGCAGCCATGGCACATACCTATAATTCTATCAATTTGGGAGGTCTAGGTAGGAAAATTTCAAATTCAAGATCAGCCTCAGCAACTTAGCAAGACTGTCTCAAAATAACAAATAATGACTTGGAGGTATTGGGGTTGCAGCTCAGTGATATAGTGCTCATCTCGCATTTGTGAAGCACTGAGTTCAGTCCTCAGCACCACATTAACAATAAATAAATAAAATAGAAAGCATTGTGTCCATCTACAACTAAGAAAAAAAAATGACTTGGGGTATAGCTCCATGGTAAGCACCCCTGGGTTAAATCCCTTGCACCAAACAAACAAACAAACAACAACAACAACAAAAAACCAGTCTACAACATGACTGTTAAATCCCCACTGTAAGCATGTAAGTGCTGGGGTCTTAAGGACTAATGACCAATTTTCAGTGAAACAGAAAATTGTTTTAAAATTTTCTCTTCTGAAGTTACTTACTTTTCCACGCTTAATTGTGGAGGAGGGAAGCTGCAGAAGGCTAAAGTGAAGAAATTCCCAGGGGAATAAAGCGTAAGTACTTTCCCCCCTATTTTATATGAAATTTGTGAAAAGGAGCAGCAGAGAGGTACTCCCTATTATGAAAGACCCCTAGTGCAAAAGGCCCCCTTCATTACACAGCAGGCTCCCACACATAACATTTGGATCTTGCCTGAGCATGGGGGCGGGGGAGGCAGTGAGAAGTAAAAAGCCAAAATTAAAAAAAACAACAACAAAACTCTTTAATTGAAGTTACAAGAAGAGAAGGCATTACAAAATCCAAGCAGACTCTGAAGGTGCTGCTAGGCCCTCAGATTCTTAAGCAAGGCTGTCTTCTTCAGAATGGTCCCTTCTGCACTGCCCTGTATTTAGTACTTTACTTTGTTATAAAACCTGAATTTTCACCTACTAAAGACTTAATTAGATCTATTCTGAGTTAGATCTTAGGCTAGATTTATTTTATTTCACTTGGCTCATGAAAGATTTCTACAGACTGCAAAGTAGCCTTTTCACTGCTAAAATCTCAAACACTGACAACATCAAAATTTTGTGAGGACTTGGAGGCACAGGAATTGTCACTTACCGTTGGTGGGAATGCAAAATGCTGCAGCCACTTAGGAAGACGGGCAGCTTCTTATATTACCATACAATCCAGCAATGCACTCCTAGGTGTTACCCAAAAGAGCTGAAAACTATTGTCTACACAAAAACCTATGCACAGGTGTTTACAGCAACCTTGCTTATACTTGTTAAAAACTGGAAGTGACCAAGATGTCCTTCAATAGGTGAGCCAATTTACTATGGGACATTCATACAATGCATTATGATTTATCAATAAAAAGAAATGAATTATCAAGCCAGGAAAAGATATGGAGGAACTTTAATAATTCAACAGTGTTAGGCCATCAATTCTAACAAATATACCACACTAATTCAAGATGTTAATAGTAAGGTAATTGTGGGCATGAGGGAGGGGTTACATGTGAATACTCTGTACTTTCTGCTCCATTTTTCTGAAAACCTAAAGCTACTTAAAATCCAGCCTCTTTAAAAATTGCAAATACTTCAGTCTTTTAGACACTCACAGTTGTGAATTTGATCGTCAGTGTCCTTCTTTCACACTTAGGTTAAAATCATGTGCAATAGCAGTACAAATTGGGATAGAGTGCTTTCTGGAAACAAGGCAATATAGATTTCTTCACTGGAAGGCATTAGGCAACATGTAAGTGCTGGGTCCTAAGGACCTGGAGAAGGGGCTGAGAGAGCCCAAAGGAAGGCAGAAAAATGACCAAGGCAAGGATCACATCTATCAAAATTTTTACTAAGGAAAAAGAGGAAAGTTCTCCTCTCGTCTATAACAAGGATCCTGTTCAAACATCTACTAGTCATTTTTTCTCTAGGGAACCTTCTACTATTCCAGTAAATCTGTGGGAAGCTGCCGTGTTCATGATATTGCCGTCCGCTCTCCTTTCACTTATTACTCTCCAAGTGATGGCACATGTACTGTTGTTGTTGTTATTATTATTATTATTATTATTTTTGCTACCCATATACAGGCAATTCCTGTTCTTCAAGTTATTGTGTAAGTGCATAAATAGTTCTTCTTTGGGGAAGGAAGCCTCTTCTGATTTCTAGCATCCTTCACCTGTCTTAGCATATCATGTTCCCTCGTTACTAATATTTTCCTTTAGAGCATTTATTAAAATAAAACCAATAACCACCTTATTCCAGTACTCAAAGGAAAGATACATTGGAGAGCCATGGGAATAATTCTAAATGTTATTTGAAAAAGTAAGCCCCACTGAGCATCTCTGACTGACCCCTTCCACAGTGAGGAGGTCCTACTCCGGAAGCTTCTCAGTTCCTTTTAGCTTTCTGGCCCTAACACATGAGCCAAAACTTGGATCTCAGCACCCAAAGGTGCCCAGGGAAGCATGGATGCCAGCAGACTGACTGAGGCCGGTGACAGCTGAGGCCTACAATGACTAGATCCTCCCCACCTTTCCTCTAGGTTTTTGGTATATTTAGTTGATCTGTATGTCTTTTGGTGAACATGGACCAACCATGGATACACAAACCATAGCAATACTTTAAAAATTTATGCTTTCTCACTCTGAAATTTGACAGTTGACTGCTTAGAGCTAATACAAAAATTAACTGTAATTTAAGTCTTCTTTTGGGCATAATGATCATCAGTGATTCAGAAAAACAATGCAGAAAATACTTTAGAAATTGTGATGTTTTGGCATAGTAACTGTCTGAGTTAATGACAGTGCTGAGGAACATACCTCTGTCAAAGGCCATCTTGACATCTTCTATTAGGTCACTAAATCCTGATACTCGGTATAGTCCTTCAGAATTAAGACCTATAAAATAAGTACATAAGTAAATAGAGGAAGAAACAAACCCTGGGCGCTGCACCTTTATTTTATTCATTTATTTACATGTAGTGCTGAGAACTGAACTCAGGGCCTCACACATGCTAGGCAAGTGTTCTACCACTGAGCCACAACCCCTGTATCCTTCTTTTCAAATTTTAACTTCTCTCCATACTTCAGGCTGGGGAGGTAATACATATGAAAGAAAAATAAAATAGACATGATTAGAAACCTTTTCACATTTTTCTTTTAAAATAAAGACATTTTCTTCACAGATATTTAAAATTCTGACCTAGACAGGCACGGTAGCACATGCCTGTAATCCCAGAGACTCAGGAGGCCGAGGCAGGAGGATCATGAGTTCAAAGCCAGCTTTAGCAATTTAGTGAGGCTCTAAGTAACTTGGTGAGACTCTGTCTCAAAATAAAATATAAAAAGGGCTGGGGAATGTGGCTCGGTAATTAAGTGCTCCTGGGTTCAATCTCTGGTTAAAAACAAAAAACAAAAACCAAAAACTGACCTACTATGACCTGGATATTTATAATTTTGTTCATTCTAATTAGATCAAATAATGTTAGTCTTAAGGGAAATAATGCATCACCTCAATTACACTATAAATTATTTTACATAACAGAAAAATGAGATGAACTGTATTTCTAGGCCTGTAACAGTTTTTTTCCCATGTGGGAAAGAATAATTAATCAGGGTGCAGTTCTAGTTTTTTGGCCTTGGATAGTTTTAATAGGGCATTTATATCTTTGCTTCTTGGATATACAAAGCAAAGTCTGAAAAGTGAATTTATCTGTATACATCTACTTTTGCAGACTAGAACCACCATCTATGAACATATTTTTAAGCATATTTTTCTTAAACAGGTTAAATGTACCTTGAAATCAAGCTGTTTACTTGTTAATTCATTCTAGACTTTGAGATCATATGACATCCTGAAAGCATTTCCCCCAATTTACTGAAGAAGACAGCACTGCTGTGCACTGAGGAGTGACATCAGGAATTGCAGTGTGGTGATTCAAGACTATCATGGCCCATGCCAAAGGACCTCACCTCTAGACTCGATCTCCCTGATGCACATGTCCACCACCATTGGCCGCTTAGTGATGTGGGCTTTCACGAGTGTTGTAAGGTCACAGCTGTACACCTTCTTCACATGCTTCAAGTCTGGCTTACAGTCATTTGGAACCATCTTGGAACACTGCTTATGAACATTCAAACCACAATCTAAGAAAACAATTTTAAAAAAGGAAAAATTCATTATTATTTATAGTTTTGAGCATCTTACAGTGTCTTTTTTAGCAAAAGACACTCCAGCTTGAATGAGATTTCAAAGAGAACCAGTGTCAAGCATTCCCTTGGGGTGCAGAAACAATATTCCCTTCTTTCCTCTTGGAAAACTTTGTAACTGCGGAGGCTAGAATGCTAGCTCAGGACTCATCATTTACCTGCCATATGACCCCAGGAACATATTAGAGGAAAAGAAAATAAAAATTAATAAATGTCTAATTAAATGTTTACATTTAATAACATTGTGCCTAATAGCAATGCAATAGTTTGAATATGTGTGTTTTCTATAAAACTCACTAACAGTGTTGACAGGTGGGACCTTCAGGGGGTACTAGGTCATGAGAGCACAGTGCTCATGAGTAGGTCAATGCTGCTGTGAAAAGGGCATGTGGATGGTCCTCTCTCTCTTGCCATGTGAAGACAAAGCATCTACCTTCTCTTGACTTTCCACCTTCCGCCATGTGAGGATGCAGCAAGAAGGGCCACACTAGGTGATGGAACCTTGATCTTGGACTTCTCAGATGCCAGAGAAGTGAGAAATCAATTTCTGTTCTTCATAAACAACCCAGTCTGTAGTATTTTGTTGTATAGCAGCAGAAAATCAGTTGAGAAAGCTAACTAAAAATCAATTTCTTTAAAGTTACGTAAAAACTATATTTAATGTAAATAGGCTATATTTCAATACATTTGATATGACTGGACCTCCCAAAGAATATCCAGGGCCCTCTTAAAAACAGTGTTGCTCCTATTTATACCTATTCACAGTCCTTTCTAGATATGAGATTGTATGTAATTCATCTAGTCCCTGAGAATAACTATAACTTATGTGTTACTTTTATCACTAGTTAACATTTATTAGGGCTTACTACTGCCAAGCATGGCTCTAAGTGCTTTATATTTATTATTTTATTTAAACTGCAAAAGCTCTATGAAATAGAAACTTTTCTCCTCAGTTTGTATCTGAAAAAACCAAGCACACAGGTGTTAAATAATTCACCCAAGGTATGTAGTAAAGATGGGATTCAAGCCTATGGATAATTCCAGAGTCCACATTTTAAATACCTATCATATTGCCTCTACTGATGTTATTCCTTTGTTTTATAATTTTATTAGGCTATATAACAACTTCTATTTTTTTTTTTTTGGTACCAGGGATTGAACCCAGGGGTGCCTAGCCACAAAGCCACATTCCCAGTTCTTTTTATATTTTATCTAGAAATAGCGTCTCACTAGGTTACTTAGGGCTTCACTAAATTGCTAAGGCTGGCTCTGAATTTGCAATACTCCTGCCTCAACCTTCAGAGTCACTGGGATTACAAGCAAGTGCCACCACACTTACATGGGCTATATAACTTCTAAAATGCCAGAACCCAAACATTTTCTGATTAATATTTTGAGACCCTTTATTTTTCAGCTAGCATATGGTGAGATTTTAGAAAAGATAAAGAGAAATACAAATATTTCGCAAAATTAGACTGAAGAGTGATAAACTATAGCTGAATAAATAATTCTACTAAAATAAATGTCACTTTTTGTTCTTAAGTTTATAAAACCTTTATGTTGAACTTTTGCAAAGCCAGTCCAAGTAGGGTAAATACAGCCAGGTCTTAATCAAATCAATTTGAAAACTATACAATGCCATCATGAATGTGGTCTTTGGGTAAGCTTCAGTTCTGCTTGTTCTTCCTGGGAAAGAGTGGGGCACAAAACACATCTCAGAGAATTGTTATAAAAATGACTAAGCCATTGTGTTCAGATGCTTTGCATATTGCACAACTAGACAAATGCTGATGAGCATTATTATCATTACAAGCTCTGGTAAAACTTATTAGCTGCAGTCTAGTTATTAATGGATGTAACAATACGAAGAAAATTAGACAACCCATAAATGGAATTGTTTCTTCATTTCATGTTAGACACGGCCAAAAAAAGAACTTCAAGCCTGTGGCACCTGAGGGAGTTCATATGTATGTCTCCCATGTGCAAAGCCAGGGTAGGTGTGGAGGGAAGCTGGGTTGATGTGTAAGTGAACACTCAGGAGATGGTATCACCTGTTCTAATTCTGTCGAAACACCACCACCACTGCTTCTTTGGCTATAAAAAGGTTTCCGGAGTGAAGAGTTCAATCTATACTAGTTCAAGAAATGATGCGGCACTATTCTGTATGGTTAAATGAGGTCCAAATGACTATTTAACCACAACTCAGATTCCTCTTGATATCTGTATTAAATATATAAGGATTCTGATTCAGTCATAAGGTAAAGCAATGACAAAAATGTGCACCTAAAAGACCATCTTTCTCCGAAACATTTTAATGTTTTAGATAACTTCTATAGTTTAGAGTTTGGTCTAGAACCTATGAACTGTGTTGATTTTGAGTGCATGACTCAAGCTTTCTGTGCCTTCATTATGTAAAATGGGAATAATATCAGTGTTAGAGTTCATGAGGTTTGAATGTTAATATATGTATAGTACCTATATATAATAAATTGTGTTAGTGATCATGTTTCTATTTAGAAGAATGAAAAAGCATTATAAGAGGACTTTTCAATGTAGTAACCTGAGGTTGGTTATGTCATTGTCATAGTCAGCTTAAAGTTAGAATCCAAGTTGAAGTCAAGGTCAATTCTATGTTTGTCAGATGTGAATGTAAGATCCTGAAAAGGGATTGGATAACTGAGGATACTGACTTCCACATCTGCATGGTTCTTAATGATTTCATTTACATAAACGCATCTTCAAGTAAGTAATGTACTATTTCTCTCTGTTTTCACCAATTTTAGAGAGCTTTCATTGATTATTTTTTCAAATATCTTTGGAATCTTACTCTTCATTCTCTTCCATGGCTCCAACAACATAAATATTACATCTTTGTTACCATCTTGCTGGTTTCTGAGGTGCAGGTTGCTTTTAAAACCCTATTTTCTCTCATTTGTTTGAGTTAAATAATTTCTACTGACCTGTCTTCAAGGTCATGGACTGTTCCTTGGCTATCTTCATTTTGCTATTCAGACCATGATCCAATGAGTTCATTTCAGTTATTACATTTTTCAGTCCCTAAAATTCCTTTTGGCTTGTCTTTTTTTTTTTTTAAATCTTTATTTCTTTTCTGACAATTCCTACTTCTTTTTCCATTTATTTCAAGAGTGTTCATCACTGTCTGCTGGAACATTTTTATGTTAGTTGCTTTTCTTTTTTGGTACCAGGGATTGAACTCAGGGGCACTTGACTACTGAGCCACATCCCCAGCCCTTTTTGTATTTTATTTAGAGACAGGGTCTCACTGAGTTGTTTAGCACCTCACTTTTGCTAAGGCTGGCTTTGAACTCACGAAAACGTCCCTCAGTCTCTGAGCTGCTGGGATTATAGGTGTGTGCCACTGCGCCTGTCTAGTTGCTTTTCTTGACTAATTCCCACATCTATATCATCACAATGTTGGCATGTGACAACTGCCTTTTTTCAGTTAGTCGAGATATTCTGGTTCTTGGCATAAGAACTGCATTTTAGATATTTTGAGTGTTGTTCCTACTTAAATTTTCAGTTTCAGCAGGTAGTCAACTTCTTTAGATTTAGAATGAATGTCTGGGCTCACTTTTGTAGACTATGAATCTTTTGTAGACTATGATGTCAACCTAGTTAAAAAAGCCTTTGGGTTGCTATTTTTGCCTCCCTCACTAATATGTTATCCACATGATGGGGATTCTATTCCACATTATCCATAGTGCATCACCTAGTTATTGCAGGTATAGTGGAAGTCAGGGCTGTGCCTAAAAATTCGACTGGATAGCAATGCTGTTTTGCATGTAATTACAGAGTGGGCAGGGAGGACAGAGTTCTGATCAGGGTCTCAGCTGCTTCATTTCTGCAGGTCAGAGACAAAAATAGCTCTGCTCATAGACTTAGGCTGAGAGGGTGCTAGTTCTACTATAGGGTGTGAATAAAAGTCAGGGTCCTACCCATAGGTTCAGCCAAGGAGGGGTGCCACTTTCTTACTGCAAGGTAGGGATAGAGGCTAGTGCTCTGCCCACAGATTCACAGAAGAGCATGCCCTACTACCTTAGGGTAGGGTTGGAAAACATTGCAGCCACAGACACTGCTGCTACTGCAACCACCGGGGAAGGGTAGCAACATGTTTTTTTTTTTGTGGTATTTACCTGGAGAACAGTAGGTAAGGCTAAAGGTTTTGTCTTGCTGGGCTACCTTTTCCCAGTGCATTGGCTTAGGAAAACCAGACTTTTCTGCTCTTCCTGCCTGTTGCATTTATGGGTTGTGGGCTTCCACAGTGTCTAGACTGAGATACATAGAGGTACAAAACAACCCAAATAAACAAACAAAAAACACTATGAGGGAACTCGCTGCTGGGTTGTTCCTGGAGTCCTGAGGTTCCTATGAGTCTTCCTTATTTTCTCTGACTTTTAGAGACCTTCACAGTTGATGCAAATTTCTTGCTTAGGGTCTCTTTTATTGTGTGTGTGTGGAGGGGCAAGGGGATGGTTATAATTACTGGAAGAAATAAAGTGAAATACATTTATCCATCTTGTCCAGAACTGGAAGAACTCTTACATAGTGCTTCAAAAAAAACTTTGCTAACTTAAAAGTTAGCAAAGTTTCCTAATTCAATAGTAGTGTAGATGTGCTTCACACTTTCAGTCTGTACACATAGGCCACAGTTCAGGTTGGAAAGGGTCCTTGGTAACAATGTATTTCACAGATGAAGACAATGAGGTTCAAAGGTACTAAACGAGTTGTTCAAGTTCTTCAGGGAGCAAAGTGGTAGAACTGAGAGGAACTGCTGATGCCAGCCTGTGCTATTCCCACTGAGTCATTCCTACTTCTTTTGCCAGTAGTACACCATGTACTTTGAGGTATTTTTTCAGCATTGAAGATGAATTTGCTATTTTTAATCTCTTATTTGATAATGTGTGATGTATCTATTGTCATATGTACTTAAGTTTTAAAATATTGCTACATTTTACCTAAATGAGTCTTCACTTATGGATGATTGAATCTCATAGGACTTCTACAAAGCCTAATCATTATATTTTTGTTTTGTCATATTTTTTCCCTATGCATAAACTGTAAATGGAAATCCAGTAGAAAGTCAAACAGCAAAATTTTGATGCATTCATATAAAAAGTCTGAGTGGCACAATAGTCTGATATTAACTTTTTTCCTTTACATGTTTGGAGACATTTCTCATTTTAAACATCAGCAGGCTCCTAAACTTATTTGTGAATCAGTAAAAACTGAATAAAGTAAGATGACTGAGCTCAGATTTAGGTATTTAAGGAAAAGGGCAATGTTTTCTGAACTAATATTCCTTTTCCTTTGAATAATATAAAAACCCTGGGAAAATATATTATGCTCAATTTTAGCAATAAATTTCAAGGCCAAAGTTTTGACTAGGTTGAATATGATGAAGTCCTTTAGAAAACCACATGATAGGAAGAAAGCATTAAAACAAAGCAATTTTTTTTCTATCTTTAAATTAACAATGCAATACAACAGTCTTGAGCCTGCCCTGAAAACTGCTGCTGCAGGGGCTAGCAGTATATCAATATTTCATTTGCCATTAAGATTTTATTTGGTTTTCATAATTATTTATTAAAGTCATATAACTCCTATATAGTTCCATTTCTTCCAGGGAAGTTCTACACTATAAATGGGGGGAAAGTCCATAGAAGATTTCATTTGTTGCATCTCTTGGTTTGGCAGGTTATTTTATGTTACCATTAAACCACATTTTCCCTCTCCCAATCTCTCAAGTTAATAAGCACAGAATAAACATATGAAAGGAGGAATAAAAAATTTGAATCATCCTATTCTGCATTTAATCAAATATTTCAATTACTCAGACTACTAACATCAGGCTCTTTTCCTATTTTCTGGGGCCTGATATTTCTAATACATACATACATATACATAATGCATATCTAGAATAGAGACCTATTTTTTGAAGTTAATTGCTGATATCATTTATATTCTACTGATAGGATTAAGGGAAAACATAATTACGGTAATGTATGTTTTGAAAGGAAGGATAATTATTTATTCTTTTCTATGCCTGTTCATTTTTAAGTAATTACAAATAAATTTTACTTTTTGGGGCGTATAAAACCCAGGGTCTTGCACATGCAAGGCAAGCACTCTACTATTGAGCTACACTTAAAGCTAATGAATTTTATTCTTAAATGTATCTCTTATGTTTACCCCATAAAAGTAGAACAGCTCATATTTAAATTTGCATCACAAGCAATGAACTTTCATAAGCAAAATCAAGAGGAATGCCTTGTTCTTTGACATATTTATGAAAATATTGCTTTCAATAAAAAGGGGCTACATGAAACTTAATTCTTACCAAATTCTTATTGACTTACAAGGACAACTGTGCTGAAGTATAATCAAAGATGTAATAAAAAATATCACTACGTCTTTCTTCCACCTAAAAATTAAGTCTTGTGTACTTGAAATACTAGGTTTTATTTTTAGGAAAAAACTGCTATTTCTATTTGGGGGCAGCAATGATAAGAATACACTGAAAATATGAAGCCATCTCAGTAACTAATGCTAAGTTGAAATGTTGGATTTAAAATAATGATTGGGGGCTGGAGATATAGCTCAGTTGGTAGAGTGCTTGCCTTGCATGCTTAAGGCCCAGTGTTCAATCCCCAGCACTGCCAAGAAAACAAAACAAAACTTAAAATAATGATCATCATTCTTAATTTATTGTTAATATTCTGATAAGGCTAAAATAAAAGCATTTCAGGAATGCTGGTGGAATAATGGTCTTTTCTGGGAAGGGACAACAATCTCAGTGATTATATAATAATGATACATTACTCTAACCTATAAGCTTACATTTTATAAAGAAAGGAAAAACAAAACAAAACCCCAATTGGGAGAAACTAATTGATCTGAATGACCATCCTTTGATTCTTACTTTTTAAAGGCTACCTTCTTGGGTCATAAATAGGTTAGCAAGAAGAACATCAGTTCTGCAGATAGTCCCTTGCAGTGAGACATTAATTTACCCACCTTATAGGAGACTACAAGAGTGAGGCTTTGGCAGAGGAGATGGTTTATGCCTCCTATATCACCCTGGTGTTGCTGGGTCTTGAAAAGATCATGCAATGTAATGATTAGAATTTCCATGAACATCCCTGTTGCTCCCTCAGTTGTCCTTGGCTGAAGTGTGCTTAGTGGCAAGCCTCCAGCATTCAGTCCTGAAAGGGCAGCTTGCCTGTCACAGAAGTAACTGGATTCAATGTGATTCCTATAGCAATACTGCGGACCAGATGGTTTGGACAGCACCCAATACTTTTAAAAAAGAAAAAAAGGTGTGGGTGTGAAGGATTCAAAATTGTACCTTTTGGCCAACACTCCCTTAAAAATTCCTGACAGCTGGGCATGACAGGACATGCCTGTAATCCTAGCAACTCAGGAGGCTGAAGCAGGAGGGTAGAAAGTTCGAGGCCAGCTGAAGTAACTCAGCGAGACCCTCAGCAACTAACTGAGTGAGACCTTAGGTATATAGCTCACGGGTAAGACACCCCTGGGTTCTGTCCTCAGTTCAGAAAAAGAAAAAGAACCAGAACAAACCAAGATGTCTTAGGGATCAAAAGCAGATAAATACATCTATTGTTTTACAGGCAGCAGTTCTACCATTTTTCTTTGGATATAATGTCTTCAATGTTTAACGGCTGTTGTATTAGTTTCCAATTGCTGCTATAACAGATTGCTAAAAAATCAGTGGCTTAAAACAACAGGTATTTATTACCCTTCAGTTCTGGAGGCTGGAAGTTCAAGATCAGTTTCACTGGCCTAAAATCAAGGTGTTAGCAGGCCTTTGTTCCTTTGGAGTCTTCAAGGGGACAGTCAGTGGCTTCACTTGCCTTTTCTATCTCCTAGAGACCACCTGCGTGTCTTGGCTTAAGGTCCCTTCCTCCATCTTCAGAGCCACCTGGATAGCATTTTCTCTCTTCTCAGAACACATCACCTTTTTGTGACTCTCAGTCCTTTTGCCTCACTAAGACACTGTGACTGTAATTACACTGGGTCCACTCTGACAAACCAGGTCATTTCAATATCCTTAATTTAGTCTCACCTGCAAAATTCCTTGTGCCCTGAAGGGCACAGGTTCCAGGGATTAGGAAGAGGAAGTCTTTGGGGACCTTTATTCAATGCCTACCATAGTGAATGTGTGTTCTCTCTTTAAATTCCTAATTCTTTGCGTTGTTTTAAATAACTTAAATGGCTCAAAGGACAGATGAGTCTCAGAGTCACTTCAGACCTAAGAATCCCACTGTCAATCCAAATGTAATCAGTTGTCAAAGAAAAGAGAACTAATTCAAATCTTGACTCCTCTGAGGTTTTTGTTTTTGTATCGGGGATTGAACCCAGGGGTGCTTTATCACTGGGCTACATTCCCAGGTCTTTTTATTTTTGAGACAGAGCCTCATTAAATTGCTGAGTCTGACTTCAAACATGCGATCCCACAGCCTTAGCCTCGGAATTTGCTGGGATTCCAAGTGTGCACTAGGCCTGGCAACCTCTGAATTTTAAAACGTGTGCTTATATTACATATTATTATTCAAATCCCCCCAAACAACAATAAAATGAAAAATTCCAAGGCTTTTCCTTCGATTCTTGCCCTTCACTCCCAGTAAGAGGCAGAGGTTATGAGTGTGGGTGGCTGTGGGGAGGGGGCTGGATCACTGTCATTCTCCTTTCCCACAGTTATTATTGTGAGAGATGATCCAAAACATTCTTTCAAACATGATTCAGGATTGTAGTGTATCACCACAGATTATTCATGTATGTGTTGTACTAATTCTCTGCTGATGGCTGACGCAGAACGCCTATGTAGATGGCCTTCACTCTCTCGAGATATAAATGGCACACATTGTTACTGTCCTGAAAGGAAAGCTTATAAGGTAGTGATGGTCATGAATTGCTTAGGAAACTGTTGCGGAGTGTCAGCTGGTCAAGGATGTCTCAAAGAGCAAACCAGGCTAATGGAGACCCTTATTCCTTGAGCAAGCAACTTTTGCTTTTGAAAGATCAGTTCACTGTTTAATGTTAATCTTTTCTTCCTGCTTTTCCTCCCTGCTCTGTTCTTAGTTGCTCTCATTATATCAAAGAAGACATTTGGTATTTGTTTTTTAGGGATTGGCTAGCTTCACTAAGCATAATCTGCTCTAGTGCCATCCATTTCCCTGCAAATTCCATGATTTTGTAATTTTTTAGTGCTGCGTAATACTCCATGGTGTATAAATGCCACATTTTTTTTTATCCATTCATCTATTGAAGGGCATCTGGGTTAGTTCCACAGTCTAGCAATTGTGAATTGTGCTGCTATGAACATCGATGTGGCAGTATCCCTGTAGTGCGCTCTTTTAAGGTCTTCAGGGAATAGTCCGAGAAGGGCAATAGCTGGGTCAAAAGGTGGTTCCGTTCCCAGCTTTCCCAGGAATCTCCATACTGCTTTCCAAATTGGCCACACCAATTTGCAGTCCAACCAGCAATGCACAAGAGTACCCTTTTCCCCACATCCTCGCCAGCACTCGTTGTTGTTTGACTTCATAATGGCTGCCAATCTTACTGGAGTGAGATGGTATCTTAGGGTGGTTTTGATTTGCATTTCCTTGACTGCTAGAGATGGTGAGCATTTTTTCATGTACTTGTTGATTGATTATATGTCCTCCTCTGTGAAGTGTTTGTTCATGTCCTTGGCCCATTTGTTGATTGGGTTATTTGTTTTCTTATTGTCTAATTTTTTTGAGTTCTTTGTATACTCTGGATATTAGGGCTCTATCTGAAGTGTGAGGAGTAAAAATTTGTTCCCAGGATGTAGGCTCCCTATTTACCTCTCTTATTGTTTCTCTTGCTGAGAAAAAACTTTTCAGTTTAAGAAAATCCCATTTGTTGATTCTTGTTATTAACTCTTGTGCTATGGGTGTCCTATTAAGGAATTTGGAGCCCGACCCCACAATATGTAGTTCGGAGCCAAATTTCTTCTATCAGACGCAGAGTCTCTGATTTGATATCTAGCTCCTTGATCCACTTTGAGTTGACTTTTGTGCATGGCGAGAGAAAGTGATTCAGTTTCATTTTGTTGCATATGGATTTCCAGTTTTCCCAGCACCATTTGTTGAAGATGCTATCCTTCCTCCATTGCATGCTTTTAGCCCCTTTATCAAATATAAGATAGTTGTAGCTTTGTGGATTAGTCTCTGTGTCCTCTATTCTGTACCATTGGTCTACCCGCCTGTTTTGGTACCAGTACCATGCTGTTTTTGTTACTATTGCTCTGTAATATAGTTTGAAATCTGGTATCGCTATACCACCTGATTCACACTTCCTGCTTAGAATTGTTTTTGCTATTCTGGGTCTTTTATTTTTCCATATGAATTTCATGATTGCTTTATCTATTTATACAAGAAATGCCATTGGGATTTTGATTGGCATTGCATTAAACCTATAGAGAACTTTTGGTAATATCGCCATTTTGATAATGTTAGTTCTGCCTATCCATGAACAGGGTATATTTTTCTATCTTCTAAGATCCTCTTCTATTTCTCTCTTTAAGGTTATGTAGTTTTCATTGTATAAGTCTTTCACCTCTTTTGTTAAGTTGATTCCCAAGTATTTTATTTTTTTTTGAGGATATTGTGAATGGAATGTTTTTCCTCATTTCCGTTTCAGAAGTTTTGTCGCTGATATACAGAAATGCCTTTGATTTATGTGTGTTGATTTTATATCCTGCCACTTTGCTGAATTCAGGAGGGAAAGGGAGAAAAAAGGGAAATTGCATGGAAATGGAGGGAGACCCTCATTGTTATACAAAATTACATATAAGAGGTTGTGAGGGGAACGGGATAATAAACATGGAGGGAAATGAATTACAGTAGATGGGGTAGAGAGAGAAGATGGGAGGGGAGGGGAAGGGGGATAGTAGAGGATAGGAAAGGTAGCAGAATACAACAGTCACTAATATGGCAGTATGTAAAAATGTGGATGTGTAACCGATGTGATTCTGCAATCTGCATTTGGGGTAAAAATGGGAGTTCATAACCCACTTGATTTTAATGTATGAAATATGATATGTCAAGAGCTTTGTAATGTTGTGAACAACCAATAAAAAAAAAAAAGAAAGATCAGTTCACTTGCCTTTAGAAAACCAGGAGGAAGACTGTCTTAATACTATGACTCTATCAACACTTTCCGCTCCACACTGTTCTCTTCCAGTCAAAGGCACACCCACAGCCTTTGTAAGGAAGCCTCCTCATTCTGACTCCCCAGAACTTAGCCAAAATAATAAGGTTTTCCTCATGGACTCTCTGAAACTAGACCCTGAGCCTTGATGGACTACTCTGCCCAGTTCAAAGTTTATATTTGCACCCTTCTTAACCCACTCTCCACAGCAGGGAGTGTCCTAAGCTGGCCGGCTAATGATGTGTGCCTGGAAACCTACTAAGCCCTAGTGATGTTTAGGAAATAATAACTGAAAGAAGAGTGACTTGAGATGTTTACATGCAATGCACACTGTACTTTGCTATTCAAAGAAAATGTTTAGAAATATGAAAAATCAGGCCTCAGAAATTTCTGCACATAATGGACAACAAAAATATTCCACTTAAAAATCATGCCACAAAAGAAATAGAGATATTTGCAGTGGTAAGTCTGTTACTACAGTTACCATTTTGAAATAAATTACTTTTAGTGTACTTTTTTAGCATAAAGTTTTATGCTTAAAGACATGTAAGAAGATATTTTAGTTTTATAAATTAGATAGCAAAAAGAAACTTTGATGATCAAATACTATATACTTAAAATTTAGATGATCATTTAAAGCTTATGTTAGAATATAGAGTAGTTTGAATAAATGGCCAATATTAAGTATATTTGTTCTATACAAATAAGTTTCACATATCAATAACTACTTCATTTCACAAAGTTTTTCAACAAATCCCTCATACGTGTGTATGTGTGCATATATACATATGTTAACAGAATGAAGAAAATAACATTTATTGGGGTTAATTAGAATTGTAATCTGGGAAAACACAGATTCAAGCTGTCTTAAAAATGTGCTCTTGTATATGTGTAAATCTTAAAGCTTCTCAACTCAAATCTAAAATATGATGGTCATATTTTACAAAAATAATTTGATATATTCAAGATTTCAAAATGTCATAAAATATTAGTGACTAAGTTGTTTTCAGAATTTGGTAGTCATCTTTCAAGATAAAGTCACAGACATTTTTTTTTAAAAGATTTGATTTAACAAAAAATTTAGTAAGGACAATCCAGCTTAGCAAGTTATCTTTAAGATTCAGTTTCCAAGGCAACAATCATGGGTCCTGGTACACTGCTTTTTTAAAAAACCATTTTTATAAATTTAGTTACTGCAGCATCAAAGGCAAGTATTAAATATAACTGCCTTACTTTTATCTCCTTTTGTTGGGCTTTTAAAACAAGCTAACATCTCTCTCTTCAGTGGACTAATACTAGACTAGATTCCTAGTCTTCTGCCCATCAAATGCCAAGACAGTTAAGGGCAAATACAATTTTAATTTCCAAAGTGGTGGCCTGAGATCGCAGCCACCCACATGTGTGCTGGAGTGAACAGGGACCCAGTCTGTTGTAGGTATAGATGGATCTCCCAGAGCCTCGCAAATCGCTTCACAACTGACTCCCTCAGAGGAGGGCAATGCTCTTACCTGCACATTTCACTCCCTGAGCAATGAGGCCCCACATGAAGTTGGCACAATATTCACACCAGTGTGGTCCTCGGAATGTATGGACCTGAAAAAGAAGAGGCGAAGTGGGGAGACAGGAAACACAGATGAGGAGACACTTTCACATCAAAGCCCTGATATATAAGCCAAGTTAGTACTGAAAAGGCAATAGGGCTACATGTAGAAGAGCTTTGGTTGAGAGGAATTAGTAAGTAGTTACAATGTTTTTCAGAGCTTGAATTCCTCTTTGTTTTAGAAGTGGTGATAAATCAAACCAATATTCTGCAATTTACTGTGGAAAACAATTTTTATGATAGAATTTTCCAAAAAGAGTCTCCTTAGGTCCAAGCAGCCTCATCTATGTGTTACACAAATTCTGGCATTTCTGAGTACTATGACATGAAGAAGGATAAGAAGCAATATCAAGTATGTTTGGATTCATAAGGATGGGTCACAGATGGTAAAGGTGACCCTGACTGGTCACAACAAAATCATCAAGAAGAGCAATTTCTGTTCAAAATGCTTAGCATTTATGTTGGAAAAGAGAATTAAAATATTTTAGAAACTGCAGAAGCTATAGTTAATCAGAAACTCTTAGTGATTATTCACTGTTCATGCCAACTCAGAAAGGTTTTATTGAATTTGATTCCTTTTTCCCTAAGAAAGGAATTCCCAAAGCAGAAAGGATCTTAAAAATGCTAAGATACATACAGATTTTTACATACAGAAAAAGAAAGTATTCTAGTTTAACTCTGGTGAAAATTTGCTAGGGAAGCAGTGAATTCAAACCCTAACATTAAAGAATAAGAGAAAAAAATCTTGAATAATATCACTAACAATTAAAGATTTCTGAGCACACATTGACTGAAAATATAACAGAAAAATGAAAGAAAAGGAAAGTACAAAGAAGTAACTAATAGGTATCAAAATAAATTTACTCAAGATGATGTCCTCCTGCAGAAAGAATAAGAGTAAAAATCACAAAGTGTGAGAAATATCAGTCAAACAGCTACTGTACATAATGCAATTCACAGCTAAGACTGTCATTTTTTGGTAATTGTTATATTAATATTATTGACTAGATCTTAGAAACCAAGTGATTCTAAGATGTGTGTAAGTTATATATATCTTATTTCTTCAAACTTGAGAGGCCATAATGTAATGTACCATTATTTTACCTTTAGTAAAAACATGCCAATTAAATTACAAATAACTCATGATAAGATAAATTCCAATTTCAGGATGTTAAGATGTAAAATAAAATATGCTTATTAAGAATCAGTGAAATATGGTTTATCAGAATTCAAAATACTGCTATTGGCCAAAATATCCAAATAAGGGTGCAGTGGATCACGAAGAATTCATTCCAGGTAGGTGTATGTGACAATGTGCCAAGTGAACTCGAGTACAAAATTTTATGCTAATTTTGAGAAGTAGCCATAAATCCTTCTGTCTTTCATGGAAAAAAGGTCAGGAATGCAGACACAATTGCTCGCTTCTGGATTGTTAATGATGTTCCAAGTCTGTATATTGAAGGCATTTCCTGGAGTTGCTGAAGCAGAGCCTAAGTTCAATAGTCATATTCTGTGTGATGTTCCTGTGCTTGTCTCTATTCCTCAGAGTGAATATAATTGGATAAAGTGTGCAATCCGAGGGTAACATGTGAAGTAGGTAGAACTGACTCATGCAAAAACTTATATAGTCATGGAATCATTAAAGAATTGTAAAATTACTTTTAATAGAAAGTCTTTGGGATACAAACTGACCACATTTCGGGATAAACCAGCATTACTTACTTCATAAGATGAATACAAATGAAGTAAAAACAAAAACAGAGTCTCAAGAATTATCTTGCATCTGCCAGTGATCTCATGTAAACTGTCTTAAAGTTACAATGGGAAGTGAAAATAAGAGTAGATAGTGCTTTGTTTGTTTTTACTTAAACAAAAAGTCTTTTGGCAAACAGCATTGACTACTGAGATGTTATTAGAAAACTCACTTCCTTCCTCACCTTCCCGAAAACAGTGGCAAATGTGGCATTCTGAAAAGCAACGGAACATTTCTTCATATTACATTTGCTATAGAAAGGATTTTAATGATCTGCAGGAACCATTCTTTTTAATTGCAGGATGTATACATATCACAGAAAGCAACTGTTAGGAAATTTTTATTTATGTATTTGATTCTTGGTCAGCTTTTTAGGGGAGTGGTAGTGGGTATTGAACCCTGGGTGCTTTACCACTGACCTAAATCCCAGTCCTTATTATTTTTGATTTTGAGACAGGGTCTCACTAAGTTACTGAGGCTGGCCTTGAACTTGGAATTCTCCTACCTCAGCCTTCGGAGTCTCTGGGATTACAGGCATACACCTAGCCTGGCTTGGACAGCTTTTTAATTTTTTAAATTATTTTTTTAGAATAAAGGCATCTTGCTATTAGTGGCTTTTGTTTGTTTATTTGTTTCCCCTCTTATTTATTTAGAAGGCAACTTATGTAACCCTTAGGAAACTGTCCTAGAGATAGGCCTCGCAGCACCAGAAGTTTACTAAACTATTTGTATAACAAAGTTAACTGGATCCTCTTTTGAACTGTTGTTGTTCTGTGGCCTCTATGTCTCCATGCATGACACTGGGCAGTTTATAAATTTGCTTATTGTAGCTTTTTTGTCTTCTTTATTCCCCCAAGGTCTAATAATGAGGGTGTGGAGACCCATGACTGGGAAGGACGATATTAACAGATGCAAAAGTAGAGGAACAGGTTTGGAAGTGAATTGGGGAAGAGGATGGTAGAATGAAGGGGGAGGGGGTACAGCTGATTGAGGATTAATGGGAAAGAGGAGGTCACTGATGAAGCAGGCTCCCAGGGGTCAAATGGAGACAGGATCCAGAAAGTATGGTTAGTGCTGAACAGGAAGAGTTGGGGGTAAGAGACAATGGCTGTGCAGGAGTGCTGGGGTCCCCATCTCTGAGAGTGTGCACTGGGAAGTCAGTTCTGTTAGAAGCAAATGAAGAGTCTGGGGAAAGTTGACACTACCATCATACCACACCAGCCAAGAACATTAAAGAAAGCATGAAGTGGGCTGGGTGGTGGCTCCGTGGCAGAGTGCTTGCCTAGCATGTTTCAGGCACTGGGTTCGATTCTCAGCACCACATATAAATAAATAAAATAAAGGTCCATCAACAACTAAAATATTTTTTGAAAAAAGAAAGCGTGAAGTGACATTACTTACAGAAAGGGTAATTGCTCTATATTTGAGCTATATCAAAATGTTTCATTTTATATTGAGTTTTATATTATCAATGATGTCACATACTTTACCAACTCAGGAAAGATATCATAAAAAAAGCAACTGCACAAATTAACAGTTTAGGCTGGCTCTTCCATCTGGAGGATATTGTGTTAAGTGAATAAGTCAGGAAAAAAACAAACAAAAACCAGAAACAAACAAATACTGCATGTCCTCATGTACAATGGAGAAACAATAGAAAAGTTGATCTTACAGAAGAGGTAATTGTGGTTACCAGGGGTTGAGGAGATACAGGATGATTAACAGGTACAAGGGTGTAGCTGGAGAGGAGGAAAAACTTCTAATGTTCTATAGCACAGCTGGGTAACCACGGTTGACAACAGTAGACTGTATTTCAAAACAGCTAGTAGAGAGGTTTTTGATGTTCCCAACACAAGGAAATGATACCGTTTGAGATGATGGATGTGCCATTACCATGATCTGATCATTACACACTATACAATGTATTGAAATAGCAGACTGTACCCCATAAATATGTGTAAGTAAGTGTCAGTTAAAAAATAGCTTTATGGGCTGGGGTTGTGGCTCAGTGGTAGAGCACTTGCCTCACACGTGTGAGGCACTGGGTTCGATCCTCAGCACAACTTGACTGCAAGTTCGAAGCCAGCCTCAGCAAAAAGCGAGGTGCTAAGCAACTCAGTGAGACCCTGTCTCTAAATAAAATACAAAATAGGACTGGGGATGTGGCTCAGTGGTCGAGTGCCCCTGAGTTCAATCCCCAGTATTAAAAAAAAATGCTCTTTAGTTATTCTGTATCTAGTACAAGTAAAACAAGTGTTATTTCCTGCAGTCAAGTCTGTGGGCACTGACATTTGCTGATAACTTTGTTTACTAGATATGGTTGTATTTTAATTATCTGTTTTAAAAATGATTCAAAATACAATGGGCATTCAAAATATAATTATTATTGCACCTTAGGGACTCTTTCTGCTTAGGAGGATGCTAAGAAAGGAGAAGGGGGGACAGAGGGGTAAGGAGGCCTGGAATGGGTCACATGGAGTATGGGGATTTGGACTTAAAACTTGATACCTTACCAGGGAATGGTCAGAATGGCCTACCTACAGTAGAGGCCCATCAGAGATCTGGTCAGTGCTCAGGGAATCAAAACTACTGCATCTTTTACAATATACACAACTAATGGAAACTCACTGTGTGATACAGAAACTCATCATTTTGTCATTTTTACAGTATTTTTAATATTAAAGGCCCTAAATTTTTGTGTTTCCCTAAGTCTGTTTTAGTTTTCCTTTCACTTCTCATTTTCCATGGCTGTAAATTTTTTCATATTCCTTTTTTCCCTTTTCCTATCACAGTTTCTTAGTTGTGGACCAGAAAATGTAATAACAGAATTTTGCTTGCACTGGATGTAAACCAAGAAAATGTTCCATCTGCCTCTTAAAAGGCCTTTTGAACAATGAAGAATTGGCTCCTTGCCTGTGTTTCGTACAACCAATGCTTATGGACAGTGATCTTGTGATGAATGAGACACTAGCAGCATCTTACTTTATTCTATTTCTTCCACCAAGTCATTACTGTTTCTTACAAGCAGAAACTACCTCTGCTTTTATTATTGACTGTACCACTTTAAAGACACACTGGTTTTGGAAGGTGGGAGAGGACCAAGTCCTTTGTAGATGGCACTATTTTTTTCCTTACTGGTATTTAAACAAATCATTCCATCAATTTACAAAAATGGTTTGCTTTGGGGAGGGTATTTTGTTAAGACAATTCAAAAGAGCAATCAATGCCAGTATGTACAATGTAAGTGAAATCAGGGACAGTACCAAAGAAAGCAACCTTATAAGTGGGCCACAGATATTTTTTCTAGGCTACCTTGACAAATGAAAGTGACAGTATACAGCAGGAATTACACCTTAATGAACAAAGGACATAACCAACTAGTTTAAAAGCCATCTCCTCTTTTTTTTGCAACTGGAAAAAAATACAACTTTATTATCATGGCACTTGGGATTGCTTTTTGCCTGAAACAACTCCTTTCCATGTAATAACTATCAATTCATAAGAAAGGCTAGATTACTGAATAGAGTCCAATCAGTGATGGCACTGGTCAGAACCAGGCTGAAAAGAACAGGGTATGAGGTGGAAGGGATACTTAGGGGCTCAAGGACACAGGCCAGTGTCACATCTCCCGGGCACTGACCTTGGTAAAAACTGCAGCTATTCTCAATTGAGTCTGCTGACCAAAATCCTGGGTTATATAAAGAAACTAACGCACTTGGTACTCATCACGTTTATAGCATTCACACCTCCAGTTTGAATGCCAATAAGGGAAACAGAAAAAAAAAATCCATGCTATGGAAAGATAAATTCAGGATTGTCTTCATTATCCCTCCAAACCAAACACCCTCCCTTGAGAAATAGGAATAAATGCAACAGCAATGGAATATGCTTGCAAAGCTTGCTGCAAGTGTAAATCATGGTGTTGGACATAAGAACATGTAGGGGCTGGGAAACTCTGCTTGGAAAGGTGGCAATGACATTTCAGCTGCAGCTTAGTTGTGTTGGTTCTCCAACATGGTATTGGGCCACGAAGAGAGAGAACAGGTGATCAAAATCAAAACTAAAGGAAGGTAGGTAGCAGAGAGCTGGGCAGGAAAGACCCTCCCACCCCCATTTTTATCTTTAGGGCAACCAGGATGCACTCTTTTAAGTGACCAAAGGCAGTCTTTCTAGATGGTTTTAAACTTTTTGATTCATGTGATGTGAAAAATGCATGAAATTGTGTAAGAGGTCATGCAAAAAATGTGGGAAGAGTACTTAAATAGGAGTGTCTTTGTAGCAAGGTGATATCTTCCTGCCTGTTGTTTAGTTAAATTTAATCAAGACTACTGGCTGTAACTCTTGAGAAAAATCTATAGCAAACACAGTGAGGTTAAGTAGAGTTAAGTCACCAGCATTGATATTATGCTGGCCATTCTGATGAAATGGGGGTGTAATGTGGTGACCACGGCAGGAAAGGAAGAACTGTGCCAAGTACTTGCTGAAGCATAGCTTTAGGCAATGGTTGGAACTGCAGGTGCTGGGAATAGGAGGAGGAGCACAGTCAGTGGCCAGGAGTGGTGAGAAGTGAAGGAGACGCTGGATGGCTGGAGCAGGGCCCAAGCACTGTCACCCTCTGTGAGGAGCTGCTAGGAGATGATCATACAGGGGAGGATTCGTGGGTCTCTGTAAGGCACATACTTAACTGTGCAAGTTAACACAGCCAGAAGCATCACTTTGATCAGGATGACAAATAACAGAAAATTGGTGATCTAATGTTTCAAGAGTTCAAAATTGAGGGAAATGCCTTAAAAGCCTACTGGACTTCCATTGGCCATACCACAAATAAATGAAGTCCTGAGCTATGAGAAGTAATTACAGGGAAAATATTGGCCAGACTATAATAACACTGGTGTTACTATGCCAGCATGGCAATTATTAGGGCAATATAGTAGTATGGTTCTCCTTCCACATGAAGAACATTTTGAAAATGTTCTTTATTAAATGGTGTATGAAACACTACTACTTTAAATAAACATGTAGATAAATAATGAATTATCAATTCCACTCATGAGAACGCATCCACTATAATTTGATATAGGGTCTTACTTATAGAGTTTATTTATTTATTTGTTTGTTTGTTTGTTTATTTAATGAAGTCCTTCATGATCTATCCATTCCCCCAGGCAATGCTATGCCAGTGAAGGAGAAATACCTCTACAGTTAAAGCCGAGTTGCTGCAGCACAAACACAGTGAGGTTATAAGTGGGCCACAGATAGTGAACTGGCTCAGAATCATATACAACCATTTTAACGCTACAACACAGACAGACATGGTTTCTGGTGCCAGTGTTCTGTTCTACGCTGAAAGAGTGGTTATCAATTTGAACTAGAGTGTTTTGTTTTTCTGTGGATTTTTCTTTTTTTGGTGGTGCTGGGGACAGTATCATCAATTTGAAACCCAGGCTTCAGGAAGTAGAAACATCAAAATTCTCAAAGCAATCCTTTTATCTATTTTTTTTTGGATCATGTGACAAGGTACAGATTGTATAACAAAATATAATAATTACAACAGGAAATTCAGAAACACTTTTCATTTCAAACTATGGATGTTTAAAGTTTTATAAAACCTGTAATTTTAATTTCTTTAAAAAAATCCTTTCTTCTAATAGTTTTACCTCTAAATTGAATCATACTAAAGGCTTTAAAATATCAAATGTCATAACCTAAAACATTTCTTTGAAAGTCAGCTTCATTACTTGGATGAATGAGTTTGCATTCAAATATAAGTAGTTAAAAAAAATCAACGCAGTCAATCAATACCTCAAAATACCAATCCTCTAAAGTTATATTATGTAGGTATAATAGGAAAAGAAAATAAATGGACCAGCTGGTTGGACAATAAAAAGCACTTTACAATTAATAGCTGAGTGACAGAAAACCTCTATACTACATTACAAATAGGTAAATTGAACACGGAGAAACAAAAAATGCCTCAGACTAATCCACATTACTTTGCAATCCACAGTTCCTTGAAGCCAAGTCTGCACTAATTTAACATTTCCACAATCAGCTGTCAATTTCTCTTTGGCTTGGTTGTAGAAGCGTTGTCCAAAGAGGCACTGTCAACACACATTACAATATGAAGGCAGGCATCTCTATAAGACACCTGGAAACAGGTTTCACTAAACATAGGAAATTATCAAACTATGTGGGCTGGAATGTAGCTCAGTGGTAGAGTGATGCCTAGCCTGAGTGAAGGTTTGGCTTTGATCCCTAGCATTGTAAAAACAAAACAAAACAACAACCACCACCACCTCCCCCCCCAAAAAAAACCCCCCAAATCTACACAAAATATGTGGTTAAAATCCTCTTAAAAGTCTTAGTAATAAGAGATCCTGATTTTTCTGTTTTCGTTATTTTTTATTTTCCTATGTCACTGATTGCTGCTCTTTAATGTTTCTTTCCTTCCATTACTTGGTCTAATTGGTTCTTTTTCTAGTCTTTTAAGGTGGAAGCTTAGTTCACCAATTTAAGATTTTTTCCCCCTTTTTCTAATGTAAGCATTCAACAGTATAAACTTCCCTATAAGCCATACTTTAAACCATATTCCACAAATTTTAATATTTTTCTTCTCAGAAATATTTTCTAATGTTTCTTATAATTTCTTCTTTAATTCATGTTATTGAGCAATATACTATTTAATTTCTAAATACACCATACTTCGAAAATTTTCAGATACTTATTTAATATTTAATTGTAAGAGGATAGGTTTTATTTGATTCCAATGTTTTTATTGATACTTGTTTTATGGCCCAGAATACTGTCTATTTAGTGCATCTGCCATTACTTGAAAAATATGTATATTATGATTTTATTGAGTAGAATATTCTATAAATACTAATCAGGTCAAATTGGTTGATACTGTTGTTTAAGTCTTTTAACCTATTCTATCACTGACAGAAATATTGAACCTTCTAGCAATAACCGTGGACTTGTCTATTTCACTGTTAGTTCAGTTGTTGCTTTATGTATTTTGAACATGTTATTAGGTGTATGTAAATTTTAATCACATCTTCTTCATTCTCATTGTTGGCCTTAGAAACTTCCATATTTAATGTAAATATATAACCTAGATCTAAGCCAATCAGCACATTCCACTGTCCTGACTGGAGCTACTGGTGCAGAAACAGGCACGTGATAAAACTGGGTGAATGACTGCTAAGCCCAGAACCTGAACAAATAGTCTCTCTGCAGTGGACTGGAATCTGGGAGGAGACAGAGCTGGAGCCTCTGTCTGTCAATAAGAGGTAATCTAAAAATAGAGAGTTCGGAGACAGGATTCTGGGAGTATTTTAAGATCCCGAGTTGATGGATATTTTCAATTAATGCTGGACTATTCCTACTGTGTGATACAATAAATTCTCTTTTTGCCTTAGTTAGCATGGATCAGGCCTTCTGACATTTGCAATGAAAGTCTCCCAAATGTTAAATATCATTCATGGGTTCTAAATAGATTAAAATTCTCTCTCTCTCTGAAGCAATGTCATATATTAGTGGAACAATGAGCTCTCAAAACGAGTAAAGCAAACTAGCAGAGATGGACTTCTCTTTATGAACAAGGGCATGTTTACTAAGTATGCAGAGATCAGGGCTGTGCCATGTGTAGGAGCTCCAAACAGAGATAGTTCTAAAAAAAGAAAACAAGTGAACCTGACATTTTAGGCCAGATTCAGGCAAACTGATTCACATGGATAGCCCAGACAGCATCTCTAATACAACCCCTGGAGATGGTCACCTAATATGACAAGAAGCCTCTGCCTCCCGTGGACCAAAAACTAGATGTATTCTTTTTATTTAAATCTGGTTAGCACTGTACAAAACATACTATTTTTGCTCTCCAAAGAAAATAAAAATGTAAAAAGTAAACACTTGATAATGCAGGGTTTTCTAGATAGACACATACCTTTATTTTCTTTGTTTGTTTGCTTACTTTTATGTGGTTGCTAGGATGAAACCCAGTGCCTCCCATGTTCTAGGCAAACATTCTTCCAATGAACTACAACCCCGGCCCCTGAAGAAGGGTTCTTCAGAAGTATAACACCACTGGGCTAACACCCTGGCCCTTTATAGGTCTCCAATCTTATTATGTTCAGAAGACTCTTATGAGGAGAGACAAGAAAACCTAAAAAGCCCTGAATGATATAGTGTTTATATAAAAAAAAAAATAGTTTAATGGCTCTTCAGCTACTAACTGTTTTGTGGTATAGCATTTTAAAAAGAAAAGCCAGTATCTTTTTTCCCCCCGTCCCAGAACTCGGGATCAAATCTCACACAAGTTGCTCTAACACTGAATTACATCCCAGCCCTTTTTATTTTTTATTTTGAGACAAGGTCTTGCTAAGTTTCCCAAGCTGGCCTTGAACTTGAGATCCTCCTGCCTCAGCCTCCCAGGCAGCTGGGATTATAGGTGTATGCTACAGTATCCAGCTAGAAAAGCCAAGATCTTATTTTAAAAATGAGATTTTATTTCCTTTGTATATGACTGCCTCTTCCTTTCTGCGCCCTGGCTTCTCTAATGAAAACAATGACTTTTTTGTGTGTCAAGCACCATTACACAATGAATGTTGAATGATGATGATGAGTTTAATGAGATACGGGGAACCTGATAATATAGACAAAACAAAGTAAGATGTTAGGATGTATAATACTCTTTTTCAGTTATTCCCATTTTATTTAAATTTTTTATTGGTGCATTATCACTATACATAACAGTGGGATTCATTTTTTTATATATTTGTACATGCACATGATGTAACAATTTAAGTTGATTAATTTCATCCCTCAGTATTTCCCTTTTCTTTCCCTTCCTCCATCTCCTGGTCCCCTTCCTGCATTCTACTGGTCGCCCTTCTGTTTTCATGATTCCTTTTTTTCTCTCCAGCTTCTACATATGAGAAATATGAGAAATATGACCCTTAACTTTTGAGTTTGGCTTATTTCACTCAACATGATGCTCTTGAATTCCATCCATTTTTGCATGTAAACATACTCTTTGACCTTATTAAAGTCATGGTAGGCCTTGCCTCTTATAAGACTCTTGGTCTTCTAGGGAAAGCTGACACAGAGAGTCAAGGAACTATGCCAGCATAATCTGCTGATTAAACAAGGTTTGAAACTAGAGATATAAAATATAACATATGTATTTTCCTATTAGCTTAAAAATCAGCAAAATAAAATAAGACCCAATCCTCAGTTGAATCTGGAAGAGGAGAATGAATATGTGATACAACAGACTACAAGGTTAGCCAAAGTACCAATGTGTACCCAAAATAGGAAAAAACTAATCCTTGTAACGTGGACCCATAAACTAAAGAGATAGAATTCTAGAAGAAGTGACTTATAAACTTCTTTGAAATTTTTTAATTGACAAATAAAAATTGCACATATTTATCATGTACAACATATTTTGAACTACATACACATTGTAGAATGGCTAAATTGAGTTATTTACATATGAATAATTTCACATACTTATCATACCTTATGTGGCGAGAATACTTAAAAATCACGAAGATTTTTAAGACCCAGCACCCCTTATCATTAACTACTGAAATGATTTTTTGGGGGGTTATCAGGGATTGAACTCAGGGACACGTAGCCACTGAGCCACATCCCCAGCCCTATTTTGTATTTTATTTAGAGACAGGGTCTCACTGAGTTGCTTAGGGACTTGCTTTTGCTGAGGCTGGCTTTGAACTTGTGATCCTCCTGTCTCAGCCTCCCAAGCTGCTGGGATTACAGACAGGCATGCACCACCATACCTGGCTTGGAGTGACTTTTACTGTGTGTTATTCCTATGGGTTTACACCCCTAACTTGTTGTTAGAAGTCACATGCCTGGCTGGTTCTCTACTTAGGGATAAATTTTGGAGAAAATAAATTTTCTAAAATATCAAGCTGGCAGGTGAAAAAGATGCTGTAAGTAGTTAATACTGCATTAGATGTAATCCGATGCCAGAGGGACTCACACAGGATGCTAGAAATAAGAATCAGTATAGGTTCTGGCAAGACAGAGTCAGGCTCTCCTCCTCAGGGATTTGAAAGTGACAACCCCAAATCTTGGTTTCAAGGGTAGCCATTAGATTCTTCCTTTTTTTCCCTTCCCTAAAATGTTTATCTTATTTGGTGTTTAGTTCCCCAAAATAAATCAAATACCTTGTAAGTTCTACTAACAGTCTCCTGATCAGAAAAACTTACAAATCTACTCACATTTTAAAAGAACAAAAACAAAAATAAATGGGACTACAGCAAACTTAAAAGCTTCTATCCAGTAAAGGAAGCAATCAATGGAGTAAGGTCACCTATAAAATCAGAGAAAATATCTGTAAATCACACACCCATTAAGAAGTTATGTCCAAAATATATAAGGAACTCCTATAACTCAATAACAAAACCAAGAAATAATTCTCCTACAAAATTGTCAAAACTGGGCATGGTGGTATGTGCCTATAGTCTCAGACACTCATAAAGCTGAGTTGAGAGAATCGCTTAAGAATCCAAGGGGTTCAAGGACAGCCAGGGAAACACAGTTGGACTTTATCTCCAAAAACAAAAAGAAAAGGGCAAAGGACTTGAATAAATAGTTATCCAAAGAATATGGCCAACAGGCATAGGAAATGAATGTATAATATCATTAGTTATCAGGAAAATGTAAATTAAAAACTACAATGGGATATCACCTCACACTAGTTAGAATGGCTGCTATAAAAAATACACAACAAACAAAATAACAAGTGTTGGTGAAGATGTGTAGAAACTGGAATCCTTGAAGTGTTTGTGGGAATGTAAAAGGGTATAGTTGCTACAGAAAACAGTATGGAGACTGCTTGAAAAATTAAAAATAGAGCTACCTCATGATCCAGCAGCTCTACTTCTGGGTATATAAATATAAAAGGACTGAAATCAGAATCTCAAAGAGTTATCTGCACTGTGTGTTAAAGGCAGCATTATTCACAACAGCCAAGCTATGAAAATAACCTAAATGTTCATTGATGGATGAATAAAGAAAATGTGATATATGCAGGCAATGGAATATTTATTCAGTCTGAAAAAAGAAGGAATTCTTGTTCTACATGAAATAGGGATGAACCTGGAGGATATTTTGTGAAGTGAAATAAGCTTGTCACATAAGGACAAAAACTACATGTCCACTCATATGAGGAATCTAAAACAGTCTAATTCTCAGAAACAAAGAGAATGGTTGCCAGGGGCTAGAAGGAGGGGAAAATGGTGGGTGCTGTTCAACATGTTTAGAGTTTGTTATACAAAATGAACAAGCTCTGGATATCTGCTGTACTACACTGTGCCTTTAGTTAATAATACTGTGTTGAGCACTTACGTTTTGGGGGGGGGGTAGATCTCATGTTCAATGTTTTTAGTATAGGGGGAAAAACCCTACTCTCTATTATTACAAGTTGTATACTTTGTGTGCACATCGTGCTGGGAATTGAACCCATTCCTTGTGCATGCCAGGCAAGATCTTCATCATTGAGCTACATCTCCTGCCCTGCATTCTTATTTTTGCTATCAAATAGTTTCAAGAAAAGATGTCATTTTAGGTAACAACCATTTAACATATTTGTATATGGCATACCGAACCACGAAGAATATGGCATTATTACTTACACATCAAAACTGGCAGTTAAAACACCTTTAATTTTATTTGTCATGAATAATACTATTATGTTCTCCTCATCCTTCTCACTGTATTGATGTTTGCTTTCTTTTTTAGTTTGTGTATGTCCAAGGTCGAGGATCATGTGTTACATACTACTTATCCCCTTTCTATGTCTAGCAGATTGGTATGCACATAAGAGTTGCTCAGTAAATACTTGAGGGATGAGTAATGAGGAAATGGAGAAAACATGCCAGGAAAGCCAAAACAGCTTTTAGATTAGAGAGATCATGTGGGCAAGATGTTTCAACACTGTTAATGGGATTCCCCCCACCCCCAAAAGATTTAGTTATTATGTCCTCCAGTAACATAACATGTATATTAAGAGTATTTTTTCTGGGCCCACATAGACTTGGGTAGGGACTTGTACAGACCAAGAGACTGGAAAGGAAAGTGTTTTCAAAACATGTCCACTTAAAATATTTTAAAAATGAAATACTAGCAAACTTGAATGGAAGGAAACTAAAAGATACTGGTATGTAGTTTTACAAATGGTAATCTGTATTGGCAATGCAGTATCACAGAGAGAAGTAATACTGTGAAACTGGGGAATGAAGACAGATTATAAAACATCTTGAGAGTAATAACATGAAAATAACATTGTGGGTTTCTCCTCAGTGAAACAAAGTAACTTAAATCCTATACCCTACGAAATGGCTGTGAAGAAGTAGAATGCAACTATGTGCAAACCAACAGGAGCCTTGTGATGTGCCTTTCTGGATTATTAGGGGTAGGTAATGATCCAGATTGACCCTAGAGGTGCCACAGCCAGTTCCTCATCGGCATTACAAACCATTGGAAGGACAGGAGGGTGAGGCTGAGCACCCATGGGAAGTGCACAATGAGTCCCTGTGGTCCTCCTCACAAACAGCACAGGCAGAAGTAAAAGGTACAGTATATCTGTTCCCCATCTGGCTTCCACAGCAGCTGATAAGCACTATACCAGACAGCAACAGAAATGCAGTGCTCACAGGGACCTTACAGATGATCTTGTTCAGTCTCCCAGTTTCTCTTCATCAGCCCTTTCCATGTCTGACTGCCCTAGGCAGAGAGAACCCATGCTAAGCACTTATTTTTGCTATTTCTGTCTTCTCTTGCAAGTGGCCCACATTCAAAACTAGGAAGAGAGAGAGTGTGTGTATATAATGGAAATATATATAATTCCATTTAACCTCTTACTTGGAGAAAAATATTACTTATCCCTTCAAAGTGCTTATGTTGATACTCCATGTTCATATCCAGAAATGAAGAGTGACATTATTACAGAAGCTTAATGAGGCATCCCAGGTTGCCTTTTCCATTCTGTAATGTTGTATGGATCTTCTTTTACATTACTTAATTCAAAACAATATTCAAATTGCTGAGCATTATGTGCACAGAGATTCTCTAGTTAAATATGAGATAACATGGGGATCTTGAATTTCATTGCATTTTAAAAACACAGAAATCTGATTTTAAAAATACAATACAGATCTTAAGATCATTAGCAGAATCTATTTTTGTATTGAATTTCCTGCTATCATGAAAGTGGTTTCAAAATAACAACAGTTCTACCATACCATACCATGTACCCATTTAGTCATTCAACAAATGTTTCTTGAGCTTCTACTAGATGCACACATTTTACTAGACATGGGGAAAAGTAAGGAAGAATGGGGGAAAGGAAAAGGCTTTGTGATGGTTGGTGGGTGTAATACAAAGAAAGTGAACAGGCATGTTCCTTGAATATATTTCACTGTTGTTTAATATAACCAGTTTTAAAATAATCTTATTTTGTACACAGTTTTAGTTACTTTTCAAATCAATATATTGAAAAATTTTCCCCAAATGGACCTAAATAAAATTTTAATTATGAAAAACAAAATATTTAGAACAAATCTAATGTGTCTCAATATAATTCAATCAGAGAATTTTAGAGCTGTAATGGGAATTTACAGATCATATAGTGTTAACTCCATGATTAATTTAAAAACTATTTTTAGGGCTGGGGATGTAGTGCCTAGCCTGCATAAAGCCTTGGGCTCAGCCCAGCACTGGGGGATAAAAGGAAACAAACAAAATGCTTTATTTTTATTTGTTGATTCCTTTTGTACTTATTCTCAAATGTGAATCAAATGAAAGACCAGTGGGCCTGGCTTTGCCTGTGACACTGGAGAGAAAGAAAAGACAACTTTGAGCAGAACTGCTGGTTCCTGCTACCCTTCAGGTTATCAAACAGCAGAACTGGTCTACAGGCCAGGAGGGCTGGGTGCACTATTATTTCTTTATCCTAGCAATCCTGAATCAGTGATATTATTAAATAGTTTAAGGTTCATGTTATAATGTTATTTTAATTATAGTATCGATTCACATTTCAGGATTCATTGCTTGCATATTATCTTGGCAACATTAGATCTGTTAATATCTCACATCTTTCATTTACATGTAGAATTTTAGTACTTGAAACTAAAAACCATTCACCATTTTCAAGACTATCTTAAAAAAGAATTAAATTTATGTGTTAAAGTATCTACTCACTACAATTTTCTTTTTTGTGGTGCTAGGAATCAAATCCTAGGCCTTGCATGTACTAGGCAAGTGCTGTACCACTGAGTACACCTGTCGTGTAATTCTTAATGTTTTTTTTATTTTTTTAATCTGCCTATGTAACCCAGCTTCTGCTACTATACTATTCTATCTAACCTTGCATTTTTAATTTTAATTTTTTTTTAGTTGTAGTTGGACCCAATACCTTTATTTTATTTATTTATTTTTATGTGGTGCTGAGGATTGAATCCAGCACCTCCCACGTGCTAGGTGAGCACACTACTGCTGAGCCACAACCCCATCCCAAATCTTGCATTTTTGCTATAGAGTTTTCATCATTAAGCAACAAACTAGATAAAACATTTAACAGTTCAATTTGGAGGAATTAAGAGAAATAAAAAGGATTTCACTGTATTCTATGGTGCATGAAAAATGCCACTACTCTTATGTAACACCTACTCTGTCTGGGAGCAGGGAAAGAAGCAAGAACTTTCTTCAGCCCCACCACGCCAAGTTATCCTTTGCATCATGACTTCTGCAACTGGGCAGGAAAATGAGGAGTCAGATTAAACCTTAAGTATACATATATTTCTTGGTATAAATTCAGAAAAAATATCCCATGAGGAGTGATTTATAATAACAAAAAATGGGCTACCATGTACCTAGATGTACCAGGAACTCTATATTTTTGATATAGAAAAAGAGGCTTAGAGAGATTAAGCAATCTGTCCAAGTTGATACAAATAATAAACAAGCTCCTGAGCGCAATGGCTGGGACTTAATATCATTCTATCTAGAAAGTCTCCAAATGTAGGAGGCAATCACTGCTGGGGGTTCAATGGGGGTGGAGGTTAGAATGACTGTTTTAGTTTTAAATATCAGAGGCTTTATTTTTTCTCTGTGTGATATTAGGATAGGGTAAGTTTAGAAAAAGAGAACTTGGCCCAGGGTACAGTTTAAAATTATTTTCACTCTAATTTTAATTCACACATAAAAATTACACATATTTATGGGGAACCAGGTACCATGTAATATTTCAATACATGTATAGATTGTATAATGTTCAAATCAGGGTCACATATCTATCTTTTCAGACATTTATCATTTCTTCATGATGAAAATATTTAGAATCTTTTCTCCTACCTTTTTTGAAATTTCACTCTTAATTTATATCACTCTTAATTTCACAGCTGATAATGGAAATAATTTTTAAAGGATGTAGAACATTTATCTCTAAAATGACAACCTCCATAAGACACATCACTGTCCTTATGACAGATGCTTTATCAAATCCCCATAAATAACAACAGAATTTGAGACAGCTAGAAAGAGAAACCATGTTACATAACAGCAAATGGGAAACCTCCTGTTTCTCCTACTAAGATACCCTAAACTCAAACACCTCCAGAGTTTGGAGTCAGGTCCAGTTGCTCTATTTGGCTTCACTGTGTGAGGGCTTCACCAAAGGTATATGATGCTTTTGGCTTCACCCTCCTGTCCCCACACTCTCCCAAAAAGATCTGACAGCTGTTCCACCTCACTGCATTACATAACAAGGCAGTTCAAGAAGCAAAAAAGAAAACCATATTGAAATGAGGCTTCTGTGAGTGGGCTGGTGGTTAGACAGAATACACTGTTATCAACACAGAAAATAGTCACTGGCAAGGCCACGTGAATAATTATCCTTATGGAAATGTTCAGGTTCTCCCCCACAACAAACCGCTGAACTGTATGTACACATCACAATCAGTGACCTTCTAAGTGAGCATTTGTGTGGGAGAAAAACAGCCTGCCACAGAGTCTGAATTCTTTTGGGGATATTCTCAGAAGTCAAGTATGACCTCCCTCCTTAAAAAAAAAAAAAAAAAAAAAAAAAAATATATATATATATATATGCCACACCACAGACACATTTTTAAAATAACATTTTAATGAGAAGAACCAAATTCTGAGACTTCTGACCTCATTAGCAACTCGAGAAAATATGTAATGCAAACTACTAATATTAGCTCTTTCCTGAGCACACTGTTTTTTAAGAGCAAGTCCTAGCTGGTTTTAATGTTTTAGTTTCAGAGAAGGATTTATGTAGTTGGAAGAAAAAACAAACAAACAAACAAAAAAAACCCAAACCAACTATCCTTAAAACAGTTTGGGTACCAGCTAATAAGAGTCACAACTGGTCCCATAGATAGCATTTTCTAGCCATATAGAATTTGTTCATAAAGTCATGTGTTAAAGCTGAGAAATAACTGGAAGATATAAACTATGGGAGGAAAAAAGAATATACTTGTTGTTTATGCAAATTCTTCAACAAATCTATTTGCTTTTAATCAATATTGATAAAAAGCACATAAATGAACTTGACATGGTATTAAAATGGCACTCTTAAAAGGCCTGTTTCTGCAGACCAAATCAGAGGATACATCTTTGGAGATATATTTAAAATCACAGCTATTTCTAAAGAGTGCATGTAATCTTTGCTGAGGAATCCAAATAGCCATTTTTTTGTGTGTGTGATTTAACATGTATGTAACTTTATATTTGCAAAAGGACTTATTTGGGGTCATTTTCCTGGTAATAGTTCTTATAAGACCAGGTCATATATTAGGCAAGAATAAACTGAGGCCTAGTAACCTACATAAATTATTTAGATTCATAATCAGATTTATTTTCCATCTGGTATTTAATCTGATAGACTCTATTTCATTTTAAAGCAAAGATATTGGTTGAAAGGTAAGGTCCTTAGAAATATATTTAAAGAAGAAGAAAATATTACTGAGTTAACATAGCCTATATAGTTCAGAAATATTTTTGTTAAGTAACTGAATCTTTTACCCTCAAATGTTCTAAAGATCATAATAATCTATTCCTCATGTGAAAAATGCAGAGCATACTGGGGGCATGGTATTAGCATTTGAGTAAAATTAATTCTGGTGTTAAAAATCAGGATGAATTGCAAATTTATCAATATTGATAAAAAGCACATAAATGAACTTGACTTGGTATTAAATGGCACTCTTAAAAGGCCTGTTTCTGCAGACCAAATCAGAGGATACATCTTTGGAGATGATATATTTTAAAATCACAGCTATTTCTAAAGAGTGTGCATGTGATCTTTGCTCAAATAGCCGTGTGTGTGTGTGTGTGTGTGTGTGTGTGTGAGACTTAACATGTATTTAACTTTATATTGCAAAAGGACCTATTTGGGGTCACTTCCCAGGTACAAAGCCTGTATGCTAAATAAATGCTGACTAAATTAATAAATAAACGGAAGATCAGAATTTCCAGCTTTATCACCATTTGAAACCAAACAGTCCCTTCTTAACAGAGTTAACAATATTTTGTCTAAAATGAAAATACTCATGTCTTATATAAGTGCACTATGAAGTTGTCTAACTATTGGGAAGTTACCATATAAATACCAGTGCATCTACCTAAGTGTAGCTTGGCTTCCTTAGACACGACTTCACATTATATATCCTCTGAATTAAGATGCAAAGGACACAACTTCGAGGCCTCGTATCATGCTAAAAGCACAGGAAAGATCTATACACAGCCTGCATCAATACACATATCTTCTTGATGAAAGAAGATTCAGGTACAGTTGACAAATACATTAACACAATAATTTAAAAACTACATACACAAGGTGAAAGCAAATACTCAAAAAGTGAGGAAAAGCTCCTAGTGTCAGCAGCATCACAGTCCCACGGTAGCCATCCTCTTTTCATCATGGTCAATTCATTAACAGAGGAGAAAAGACAGAAACTATGGGAAATGCAGACCATCTGCTCAATCCAGATGCAACTGAACATGCCTCTTATATCCAAAGCCTTTTAGCAGAAATGAACAGATAAGATCTAATCCTCTCCCGCAATAGCCAACAAAGGTATTTAGATACATTTGCATCACAAATAAAATAATGCCAAAATCATTAAATGAGACCCTTTTAATATTAGTCAAGACTTACCAGTGTCTATACATTGACTAAACAGAATTAAAACAGCACTAGAAAAAATGGGGATGATTTTCTATTAGCTTTTTTTCAGCCATTCCTTAAATAAAATCAGGCTTAAAACATCTCCTTTCCTTGAAGAGCAAGAAAATTTTAGTCAACTCATCCTAGTTTTAAAGACATCAGAAGATATTCTTTTAGTATTACATATTTCAAATAATGAGCATTTATGATAAGAAAAGGCTAAAAACAAATATTCTTACCTTGAAATTGTGAACCTTTTCATATTTTGGAATTTGCTCATTTTCTTTCAGAGTTGCTCTTCTAACAAGTGATGTCAACTGCGAATAAGCAAAGAGTTTCAGAGGTTGCCAGATTGTCACAGACGACTTTTGAGAACCCAGTTTCATTCCCAAGGCTGCTATCAATAAATCTTGCTGTCGGCCCTCTTGTTTTGATTTGTGAACTGCAGCTCTATTAGTTTTCCTCCCCGACCAGGACTCTTTGGATGGCATTTTGAAATTCAGAGAAAAGAAAGAAAACCTGTATTGGTCTGTGTCTGTCGATGGAGTCTATTCAGCTCACATGAGCGTTCTGCAGCCAGCACAGAACCCTAACCTACAGAGAGCTGCGGACACAGCACGGAGAGGTGGAGGAGGGTGATGAAGCACTTCTTCAGAAGAAGCCGACTAACCAGACATTCTTTCTTCTTCTTCTTTTTTTAAAGGGCTCTATATTTAAGCTTCTGAAAACTTAGAGTCTGAGCAGAAAAAGAGTCAATGCTAACATACAAAATGTTCAGCATCTCTCTTTATCCCTTTTTAAAAGACAGGCAATTTTGACAAATAATACAATTCTAAAAGCTCTCTTCTTTATTCAATACATTAATGTCCATTCTGAATGAAAGATGCCTACATACTGCTTGCAGTCAGTTTCTAGCGACAAGACACCCTGTGAACCCTCTAGCAGGGAGGTGGGGGAGGGAGGGATTTGCCGGGGAAGGCAGGATTAGACTGGCTGCCATAAGAAAGGAGATAACCAATGAAAATCAAGCAACAGTATTTAAGTACTCTATTCCTCAACTCACTCTGTTCCTCCCTCCTCTCATGTAAGATTTTCTTGCCGGCTCAAGGAAAAAAAAATTAAAAAAATAAAATCAGTGGGAAGATAATGAGCAATGAATGAGTCATGCATTATTACAAAATGAATTTTTTAAACTATTAAAAGCAGAGGAAAATTAACATACAGCACCAGTTCTTTTTTTTTTTTAAGGGTATTTAGTAACTACCAGGTAATTTACAAAAGGCTGATCTATATCCTTCTTTGTTCATTATGCTAGGCATGTACTTTACCACTGAACTAGACTTCCAGCTCCCTTCTTTGTGCATTATGGATTAAGGTTAACTAAAATCCAATTTTATTTAAAGTGAACAAAAACTGAAAATAGTTTGATTAAAAAATAGTTTAACTAGATATCATACTACTTTCATGCAGAATCAAGAGCATGGTTAACACCCCGGAGTGGTCAGTTTTGTCTCTACTATGTGAAGTTTTGTTGTGGGTCTATACTTAAGTAGGTAAAGTCAATATTTTAATTCTCTCATCTCAACATTTTTTATTCAGAGAGCTTGAGACCAGATCAAGAGCAGCTGAGAATAAGTTCCCTATATATATAGGTCCCAGATGTAGTAATTATGTTTTTAAAACCCCTGGATGTTTGCTGATGTAGAAAGGCAGAAGTGGAGGGTGATGGGTAAGACACTCAAAACTCAGCTCTTTAAGATAAACACCTCCACTTTTCACCAAGGTGCTATATAAGAGGTTTCAATTTTCCCATTCTGATTTCCTGAATATCTTCACTTGGTTTCCTCATGCTACAATAATTAATTTTAATCCACTGTGTTTCCAATGTTATGCTTTATTTAAAGAATATAAAAATCAACATTTAAATGAGTTAGGTGTTGGGGGTATAGCTCAGTGGAAGAGTATGTGCATGATCCTGGATTTGATCCCCAGCATCAAAAATAATCAATTCAACTTGTAGTGCTTTAGCTTTCATAACCTAAAGGTGGTATGAGCCCAAAGTATATTTTAGTTTAATTAGGGCATGAGTGCTCCTTAAACTGTTATTAAGCTATGTTAGATATCAAACATAAAGATTGATTTTTCTAAACACCTCTAATTTGTTCTTATTTTCTTGAGTCTATAGTCCTTTTTATTCCTTAAAAAACATTTTTAATGAAAAGATAAATGCTAATATTTACATCTACAGAAGTTTCAGTTTTACAAATTTATACTTTAAAAAAATTTTTTTTTAGTTGTAGATGGGCACAAACCTTTATTTTATTTGTTTTTATTTTTATGTGGTGCTGGAGATCAAACTGAGTGCCCCATGCATGCTAGGCAAGCGCTCTACCACTGAGCCACAACCCCAGCGCCCCCTCCCACACACATTTATACCTGTAGATGATGAATGAGGTATAAAATGGTCCTGTTCCAAGAGGAAATAAAATGGAAAAAAATTCCTTTGCCTCACTTAAACTGTTCTTCAGGTTAGACCTAGTTTGTCATGTGATTACTAAAAATATAAAGGCCAACCAACTCTTTAGGTATGTACAGCCTAAAGTGACATTTATTCAATTCTCTGCAGGCACCAGAAAAAGAGACTTTAAAGGCTAGTTTAACAGTATTTTTCCCCTCAATGTTTAACACCAAGTTCTTAAGCTAAAGAAAACAATCACATGTTTAACCTGGTATTTTCTCCTGAGTAGTTTTGGTCAAGGGCCTGTGTTTTAGATCACCCCCAGTCCTTCAGCTAGAGTAACAAACTCAACTGAGCATGAAAAGAGTCATAGTAAAGTTAACCAGAAAATTCATTTTGCTTCTGAGAGATAAAACTTATCGTGGACAAGGCAGAGTTGTATTGTCTGTCTTTCTTAATTTTTCCATTTAATCAAGAAATACTGACTAATTACAATTTGGGCAGCTACCTAGGGAAGTAAGGAGAGAAAACAGCAGTTCAGAATAAAAAAGGTCTTAGCTATTCTCAAATGACTAATTAGGGGTTTGGTCACTATTATTTCTTCAACACAACAGCAACTGCACTTCTGCATTAATTAGGGGAATGAACTTGCAAAACACAACTACTAAGTCTATAACTGAACCACTATCCATGTTCTGATGTTTCAGACAAATGTATGTCACTCATGCATACATTTACTTGACCATATCTATATAGATAATAGTTACAGACTTTGTTAATTATAGGCACTTAGCTAATCACTTTACATATAGAATCCCATTATGTACACAGATAAACCCTTTGAGGCATATATTATCCTCATTTTGGGGAGTGGGTACTGGGGATTGAACCCAGGGGCACTTAACCACTTAGCCAAATTCCCAGCCCTTTTTGTGTTTTAGAAACAGGGTCTCACTGAGTTGCTTTTCTCGTTCATTAATTATAAGACATTGCATTCTGCTTTATATCACAGTTATCCATGTAGCTATTTATATAGAATTGGGTCTTATACATTTTCATATTAACCTAGAATTTGCATAGTAGCTTGCACAAAAGAGTTCAAAAATTAATTGGTTAAAAAAGAAAAACCAAATAAAGGTAACTATTTTTATTGGGAGGCAGAGATGTGAAATCAGAGACAAAAGTTTGAATACTGGCCTTGGGAGATTTGCTTGGTTCCTTGATTAACTATTCTACATAATATGGCTAATAAAATCTTTTTATGCCTCTCAGAACTAACTGGTGGTTGAATCCAGGATCTTGAGCAAGCTAGCAAGCACTCTACCACTGTGCTACAGTGGTAGCCCTTCTTATTTTTTGAGACACAGTCTTGCTAAGTTGCCTAGGCTGGTCTCAAACTTGTGATCCTCCTGCCTCAGCCTCCCAAGTAGCTGAGATTATAGGCCTGGCTAACAACACCTACTTTATAAATTTCTGGGAAATTTAAATAATAACATGTATTAGATGAAATGTCTACAAACAGTAAGCACTCAATAAATAATAGCATTACAGGGATGCTGTGCCAAATATCAGCTGTAAGGGATGTTGCATAAGATAGGTCCCTGCCCTTAAGGAGTTTATAATCTGCAATACCACACAAACATGCCTGGAAACTCTTGCTCTTCCCTTTGCCTAATGGCCCCTATGCAATTTCCCATATTCTAGTTCTAATCTTATCTTTAAAAAGGCATATAATGACATATGTTCTAGTTGAGGAAGTAAGGTTTGGAGGAGGGAGAAAAGTGGAAAGGAAAGGAGATTATCAGTATATGCTAAAGAGCAAATTACTGCTTATAACACTGCTTAGCACTTCATACAGCTGTCCAATTTACTGGTCACAAGCATCCTGGGAAGTAGTGTTACTTATGATCACTTTATAAGATGAAGAGCCTGGGGCTCCCAAAATGACTTGCTCAAGGTCACACAGACAGGAAGTGAAAAGTGTAAGATCTGAATCCCTGTCTTCTGTCTCCAAAGCTAATAGCTCTTTTGACTACCTTATAATGAGATGAGATAAAAACAAGATGTTAGGAATACAGTGCCTCTCATTCAGGCTCATATAACAGAAGAAAAGTGCTTAACTGGGTGGAATCTAAGCTGATCTGGCACATATCCTACAAGGTCATTCTTGCTGGAAACACCAGCAGGATTTACCTTTTATTTTCACTGGGAGTCTCTGGTCTATCTTTAGATTTTACTCTGCCTACCCTCAATACTGATGCCACTTGCATACTTTTATTTGAATGAGGAAAACTGGCCTGGAAAAAGGCATGGAGAATAGGCAGATTCCACAACTCCTTTCTACATTTGTCCATGCCACCTGCAGAACAGAGGACTATGAAAATGGCAAGGTGTGAAGTTGCAGAAGTGTAATATGAGGAAAAAGGAATGGATGGCCAAATAAGTGACCTTGGAAAGGAACATGTTCACTGTTTTTCAAATAAAGACACATCTACCAATCTTATCACCCTGCTGTTCATCCAGTAACAAAACTGGATCTGTGCTGAACTAGCCTCTCATTTTCACCCAGTGTAGTATAAGAGGAAACACAGGTTCTGGGACTGCACCAAAGTGATAACTGTGGCCCTGTAATTTCGTAGCTGTGGAATGTCTTTGGTCAAATTCCTGATTTATTTTAGTTTTTTATTTCCTTATGTGTAAAGTAGATTAAAAATTCAATATCAAATTAATTAAATGATATAATATATGCAAAGCATTCTGCATCATTTCTGGCATAGAAAGTAACCAATATATGAAAGATTTCCTTCCTTTCCTTATATCTGAGAACCTGTATTTCCAAGAGTATCATGTGTGACTATGACATGGGTTAAAACCTAAGGCCACTGTCCTAAACAATGTGAGCTTCAGGACATTTGTAAACACCACCATTCTGTAATTTCTACCTTACCCTGTCCTGGCAATCCTAAATTGCATGAACCCTTATGCTCAAACTGTGAGTAATTCGATCAAACTCTGTTTACAAGAAAGGGCTTTAGCAGATTAGTCACACCAACATACAAATGACTGATTATACTTCCTTGCCCACGAGCATCTGGTTTTTAAACACAGGACCAAGGCAAACCAAAGGAATAAATCTCCAACTACTGAAAGTCAGGGCTTACTTAAAGTAAGAATGTTTTCTAGGAAACTGAAAGGACATGCAACATAAATAGCCACCTCCTTTGTAACATCATGGTAATACCATAGACTCATTAGCACAAAGCTAAATTAACTAAACTAAGTCACCATTCCATCCAAAAAGCACTCAGAACAATGTTCTAGCTGGCATGGCTCTAAGTCTGGGGAAATAGATTAACTAGATTAAGTCTTTCTTTTTCTGTTCTCATTGAACAAAGTCCTGCATTTTCTATAAAATGTTAAAAACTGAGGCATAAACAATAGTTTTTTCTGAAATCTCCAATATCAGACATAACATGAAGATCAATGAATTCAAGCAAATTCAACTCACCAAATATTCCTACCTTTATCCTCTGAATTGTAGGGGAACCCAATTTTTCTCCATTAAAGCCAAGAGTGGAATATATTGTAAGATACTTAAAGACAATATGTTGGTTTTCATTCACTGACAACTGTATGACATTAGTAATGTTTTGCAGGTAAGATGTAGTTTAATTGTCAAAATGGTAGATAATAATAACTATCACTTTCTAGGTGAAAACATACAGGCTCAGAGAGATTAACTACCTTGTTGAAAGTCATCTAACTAGTAAAAAGTGAAAGGACTTGAATCTAGGTCTCCATAACTTCAAATTCCATCTTTCTTCTTGACTATTTTGCCTCTTATCTATTGTTAACATGCAAATTTGAAAGGTTATCAATGGAACAAATTTCTAGATCATTTATATTCTGTATGTCTCAGATCACTAGGTATTTTAGAACTGATAAATTTGAATTTATAGTATCTACCAGATTCAATACTTAATCAAAATTTCCAAATGCATTGTAAGTCAAACATTAGAGACTTATACTTCAGAACTCTTAAATTCCTTAAGTTACATTGGGATAAATACATTTTTATGTTGCAGATGAAACTCTTACATACTCTGCTAGAGCTCTAAATCTTTCTGTTACTGCAACAGTAACACCATAATTCCTAACTCAGTCTTCATTACATTGTTTCCCTAGCATTAACGTAATATCCATCTAAAAAGATGATAATCAGGCATATCAAAGCATTTCATTTCAGTGTATAATAAACTTAAAACACACTAAACTGATATTGTCACTATCAAATGTTGTTCACTCTGACATGCTCCCTGACAGACTAATATATAATACTATTTAAACATGACACTTGAAAACACAATGCAAACAAACAAAAAAAAAAGTATAGCCCTCTAGGAAACAAGAGAAATATGATGAATTTTCCCTGAGACAAGTTTTAAGGGAGCTTTTCTACTCGATGTGAACAATACCATGCCTAGGGAGAGGGGTGAAGTCACACACAGGTTGGTTTCCAGTCCTGGTTCTTACTGATATTGGCCAGCTCATTTAACTTTTCTAAGTCCCAGCTTAACTAAATGAACTTTATGACCTTCTCTATATTTTTTACAGAAATTCGAAAGGAAAAAGGAAGGTTATATAATTCAGCACACAAGGATGTGCTGAAAGATTTGGGTATGTCTATGTGAGAATGGCTGGATGGCTTTATCTTCAAATTTACAAAGGGCTGGGTTGTTTTGTTTTGTTTTTGACTAGTATCCAGTCTCATAAACTTAATTTATCAATAAAAAGGGATTATGACTATTTCTCAAGGGGAGATTGCTATTATTCCCAAGCTCATGAAACTAATAACATTGATCATAATTTGGCAGACCAATATGCTCTTATTTGGTAGCACCCCTACATTGGGAATGAAAAATCATTAAGAAGCTGGTGAGACTGGAACCAGAACAAGGGGAATGGGCTAGATAAACAATATTTAAGGCAATGAGTTAAGACATCTGTTGAATCCTCTACAACTAGTATGGCCTTGCCCATGGACATCGAGTGGGGTTCCCTCTCCTTAAGTCAGTGCTTAGATGAGTATCAGTCTCCTTTTTTTTTTTTTTTTTTTGCACATCTCTGCTCAGATTTATCTTATCATGATCTGAAGTTAATTCATAAGACATAGTCTTATTTTTTGATGTATAAGTTCTTAGAGGGTTGTAGGTTGTAGTCCTGATGCACTGATAGTAACAGTGCTTTGGGAAGATAGAATAAACAAATAGAACGTATTATCTTTCATTATCTAACTATCTGTTAATATATATAGAAGTCCAACACTATATGTTGGATCATGGGCAGCGATGGTTGTCTGCTGAAAGTCATAACAACAGTCTTCTCTGGCTCACTCCAAAGATAGGCTGAAACTGGATTCCATGAGAACTACCTTTCCAAGCCCTACCGCTCAGGAAACCTTAGGGGTACTTGAGGAAATGTGTGATTGTGTTTTTATCTTTCATTTTAACCATTATCTTTGATCCTATTATCTGTAAGACTTAGAGAAACACTATCACTGTTCTGTAGTAATAAAGAAGGTGAAATTAGAGATTCTCCAACACTTTATCAATCATGGGGCTTTAAATCCAGTGCAAAAATTTTGACTCATACATGTTTTCATTTTCTTAAAAAAAAAATCTTTCAGTTGTAATATACATATAGAAAATACAACTAAAAAGCAGACTAGGGTTGATACAATTAGGAGAGTTTTCGGATTTTAAACTGTCATATGAGGTTATTTCAAGTTATTACAACAGAGTGAACACTTTGCACTCATCAACCCAAGTGTATCAGAATAAAAGCTAAGCCCTTTATTTTTAGTTTTCTCATTCCTCCAGTCAATTTTGTTGGTTAGGCTAGGATAAAGCCCAAGTGAATTTGTTATTTTAAAAAGGACCTGTTACAGATATATTTAAATTCAAGTTATAAAATCTTGCTTTCTACATATAACAAAAATAAACTGTAGTTTGATTAGGATATCGTGGTTGAAATTTGGTTAAGATGTTCATTTTAAGCCCCATGTTGACTCATGGTATGCAGAATACTTGTGCAGTTCAAACATACTTCCAAAAATCTGTTTTATTACATGGAAATGGCAATAGTGGCCTGAAGGTAAAAGATTTAACTTCCACAACAGTTGCCTGGGAAGAAGGGTAAACAGGAACATAATTCAGAGATGCATTAATTGTCCATTTTACTGCCAGCCAGATTTTTCTTTGAAACTTGTCTTTTCTTTGAAATTTGTCTTTTCTTTGAAATGACCCTGTTACACCACACAGTTGCCATCAAGATAATGATGTATAAAAAGTAAAAATAGCTTGCTCTGGGCACTTTCTAAAACAAACTCTTTATGTCATGTCAATTATATTTCATTTTATAAAATTCCTGTTAGTTCATATGATCCAAATGAAATTAAGAGAGAACTTTAACTTGGACGCTTGTCTTCATAGCAGAGATAGTCATTGTATTTCTTTGATAAACATGTACCTTGTCTTATGTGGAACTGGACATCTCAAGAGTGACTTGAGGCAAATGCATAAGGCCTGAAAGTGATGAGTATGTTAGAGAAGAAAGAATAAAGTCTGACAGAAAGTCAGACTTGCAACAATAGGCTCTAGTGAGTAAGAAGATACAGATTAAAGTCTGATTTAATTTCTATCTTTTGGTGATATTTTAATGCATTGAGAAGTGTCTACCCTGCTGACATCCTCCTCCACACATGATAAGTTAGTGGGAGATAGTTTAACTCTGCAACTGAAGACCTTAAGTAAATAAAATCAAATGCTACTTAAGGCTCTGTGGCCAGCTGAGGCAAGTGCTTTACTGCCTTTCCCACCAAAATGCCCCTAACAGCAACCAATAGGGATGTGTAGGGACACAGAAGAGTCTCTCTAAGCTCCCTAGAATGTACCCATGTTTGTTTAAGCATGTTAAACAAACATGTTTTCAACCAATTACTACTGAGAAAAACTGATGTTTTAGGAAGATATGTTATATTTATCTTTAGATATATTTATCTACTTTCAGAACAGGCTTGAGTACCTGAAATAGACCTTAGAAAATTTCTTTCAGCCTTAGGTCTCATTCTACAATCATGCTGTATATGAATAAATAATTTGCGAGGTAACTGACTTAATAATCCCATTCTATTTCTACTTTATAATAATTTAAGTTACTGTACTCTTCTGCCAATCTAGTTAAAAAAAAAATTCAGGCCCAGCTTTATAATGCCTGCAAATCAGCAGCACTTATACAGAAGCCTGCTTCCAAAAATGCTATGTCACATAGACTATTTCATGTTGTCCTCATATTTGTTTTTCAGAAAGGAATTCATTGGTGTTAAGGTATTTGCTTAGGGACAGAAAGTCAGTAATCAAAGCAGCCATGGTAAAAACTCAGGCCTGCTGATTTCACACTCTATTCTTTCTCCATTCTCCTGTGCTTTCCTGAGACCCCAAAGATAGGACCACTTGACCTGTGATGTGACTAATGATAAACCCTACATAAGGCTCGATTTTCACAAAGAGAGAACCAGCAGAGGGAGAAATATTTACAGCTGAAAATGACCATTGCTGACTTAGTTCTAAGCCTGATGACTGGTTTACAATATATACAAATATGGTCACTGTGATAGTCAGCTTCCCATTACTGTGACAAAATACCTGAGATAATCAACTTAAAAGATTTATTTTAGGGGCTGGGGATTTAGCTCAGTTGGTAGAGTGCTTACCTCACTTGCACAAGGCCCTGGGTTCAATCCCCAGCAACACACACACACGCACAATTAAAAAAGAAAGAAAGAAAGAAATTGACCTAGTATGTATAACTCTAGGAGAACTTGAAATACCCTGCAGTCATCCCATAAGGATTAGCACCATTCATGGGTTCATGATTTCAAAAGTTTCAGTCCATGACCTCTTGGTATTATTGTTTTGAAAGGACTGTGGTGGCACAGCACATCATGGCAAAAGCACATTGGCAGAGAAGTCCATTCACTTTATGGAAGCAAAGCGAAAAGAAACAGACCAAGATCCCAATACCCCTTTAAGGGCACACACTCAATGGTCCAACTTCCTTCCATTAGATCTCATCTCCTAAAGGTTCTAGCACCTTCCAACAGTGTCACAGGCAAGGGACCATACCTTTAACATATGGGTCTTTGGGGGACATTCAAGATTTAGATTATAAGCCAGGTGCAATGGCACATACCTGTAACCACAGCAGCTCAGGAGGCTGAGGCAGGAGGACTGCAATCTCAAAGCCAGCCTTAGCAATTTCCCTAAGCAATTTAGCAAGACCCTGTCTCTAAAAAGGGCTGAGATGTGGCTCAGTGGTTAAGCTCCTCTGAGTTCAATCCCTGGTACCAACAAACAAACAAACAAACAAACAAAAAGACTATAGCAGTCAGTTTTGGTGACTAACTTCTGGCACTTTAAAAGTTCTTTTTATTATTCTGACAATGGTGGGTTAAGTGATATGCCAGTCTTACTTAGGTGCATACAATCTTCTGTCAGATGTCTATCAGAGCTTTAAGGAGAATTATGATAGTTATGATTGAGCACTATGCCTTTTTGTTTTTACATTGATTTTTCCTGTTGCTTTAATCATAATAAATGAATAAAACTACCCTCAAGTCAACCATGACAACACAGGCTTGTAATCCCAGCTACTCAGGAGACTGAGTAAGGAGGATTACAAGTTTCAGGCCAACCTGGACAACTTAGTGAGACCTTGGCCCAAAAATAAAATAAAATCTGAGTGCAGTGGCACATGTCAGTTATCCTAGCAACTTGGGAGGCTGAGGCAGGAGGATCATACGTTTAAGTCCAGCCTGAGCAACTAGGCAAGACCCTGTCTCAAAATAAAAAATATAAAGTGCTGAACATTTAGCTCAATGGTAAAGTGCCCCTGACTGAGTTCAATCCCTAGCACTAAGTAAGTAAATAAAGAAATAAACAGGGATGGGGATATAGCTCAGTGGTAGAGCACTTGATTATACAGAGGCTCTGGATTTGATCCCCGGACCACAAAACAGAGAGAGGAGTTGTTTGATCAACAAATTCAGCCGTTTTTAGAAATAATTAACCTTTCATTAAAATTCACCAAATAGACATAATTTACAAAGTGGAAAACCATCCCAATCTCAATGGTAAACAATTAATTGAGTCTTAATATTTATAATAGTGATTCTAGATTAGCCAATGCAGTGATTATATAATCAGGATTCATTTTTATTTAAGAAAAGAACACTAAAAAAAAAGAATTTTGAGTAGTAGAGATGGGGTCTGAGAAATTATAAATACTTATAAATCTCACAAATTCATTAAATGAAAATAATGAAATGTTCAAAGTACACGTACATAATACTAAGCATTTTTAAATGGTTTTCATTCAACAAATATTTTACTGGATATCTATTATGTGCTGTGGTTTCACTAATAAAATTGTGGTGAATATCAGAGAATAGAGATGTTATTTTCACAAGTGCCAGATAGTAAAAAAAATACATATTTAATGAATAAATTATAATTGAGATAAATACTATGTGGATAATAGATTTTTCCATCCCATTAGCCTAATAATTCCATTTTGTAACAGAGGTCGGATTTATCTATTAAATCTATGTCGGTGCCCTCTCTGAAGCTGCTTCCTCCTTACCAGTGTCTTCAGAGACTGTAAAGGTGATTTCTATTCATCTTCCCATTCCAGGTCTGTCTGTCCTTCCAATATGGATGTGACTTCAAAATTCCTCTAAGGCCACAATCATGGAATAGTTTGTAATCACTCCATAGAATCCTTATATCAGAAACAATGCAGACAGGGAGATGCACTTTATGAGCCCTCTTCCACGATCTGCCTAATCACTCCTTCCACAAAGAGTTAAAATAATTTTTAAAAAATTTTAAGTCAACTTCAGTGTTATTTATATTTAAGTAGTTAAAAGTTTGCTCTTGAGTCAAGATAATCTGTAAAAGCATCTCAGCTCTTTGATCCACTTTGAGTTAACTTTTGTGCTGGGCGAAAGACAGGGGTCAAATTTCATCCTTCTACATAGGGATTTCCAGTTTTCCCAGAACTATTTGTTTAAAAGGCTATTTTTTCTCTAACATAAGTTTTTGGGCACCTTTGTCTATTATCAGATAATGTATTTATGTGGGTTTGTCTCTGTGTCTTCTATACCATTGATCTTCATGCCTGTTTTGGTTGCTAGTACCAGGCTGTTTTTGTTACTATAGGTCTGTAGTATGATCTGAGGTTTGGTATTGTGATGCCTCCTAAAGTGCAAGAAATAAAATTAAAAAATCAAAAAGTGAAATGGCGTCAAATTAAAAAATCTTCTGTACAGCAAAGGAAACAATTAAGATTGTGAAGAGAGAACCACAGAATAGGAGAAGATCTTTGCCACCTGCTTCTCAGGACATTAATATTCAGAATATATAAAATGCTCAAAAACCTAACAACAAAAAACCAAATAACCCAATCAATAAATGGGCAAAAGACCTAAACAGACATTTCTCAAAAGAAGAAATACAAATGATCAACATATATATGAAGAATTGTTCAATATCTCTAGTAATTAGGGAAATATAAATCAAAACTATATTGCACCACATAAAAATAAATAAATAAAATAAAGATATTGTGTCCAACTAGAGTATTTTTTTTAAAAATACTATATTGAGATTTCATCTCACTCCAGTCAGAATGGTAATTATCCAGAATACAAATAATAATAAATGTTGGCGAAGATGTGGAGAAAAAGGTATGCTCATACATTGTTGGTGGGACTGAAAATTAGTACAACCACTATGGAAAGCAATATGGAGATTCCTCAAAAAACTATAAATGAAACTACCATATGACACAGCTATCCCACTCCTTGGTATACATGCAAAAAAATTTCCATCAGCACACTACAGTGATACAGCCACATCAATGTTTATAACAGCGCAACTCACAATAGTCAAACTATGGAACCAACCTAGGAATCATTCAACAGATAAATGGCTAAAGAAAATGTGATACATACGCGCAAAATGGAGGATCCATAAAGAATGACATTACAGCATTTGCTGGTAAATGGATGAACTGATTATCATGCCAAATTAAATAAGCCAGTCCCAAAATGTCAAAGATTGAATAAATTTTCTGATATGCGGAAGCTAATCCAAAATTGGGGGGGATAAACATTAAAAAATTGATAAAAGAGAAAGAGAAAAAAGCGAGGGGGGGTTCATCAAAATAGAGGAAAAAGTACTGAGTAAATGAAGGGGATTAAGGAAAAGGAAGAAGGGGCAGAAAGGAAAGAACAGCAGAAAGACTCTGACCAAACTTTGGTTTGTGCATGCTGGATGTGGCGTGGTGGGTCTCAGCATTGGGTATATTCACAGGACAGTAATTAAAAAAAAAAAGTCAACTGTAAATGAATTGAAGAGGGATGGGTGGAGTGGAAGGCAGTGGGTGAGGGTTGGTGGGGCGCTGGGGAGAGCTGGTGGGGCGCTGGGGAGAGCTGGGGTCTGAATTAGAATGGGTTATGTTCCACACTTTTGTAATTATGTCAGGGTATACCCTGGTGTTGTACATAACTAAAAAGAAAAATAATAGATAAAAGAATCTCAGCTCAACTTATTAGTTATGGGATCTTAGCTCTAAGTCTTAATTTCTTTATCTATAAATCTGGAACAATGACTATACTTGTACCTCACAAAGGTACTGAGAGGATGAAGAGATAATGCATGTGGAATGGACAGATTGTGGGTAAAGTATGTATTTTCAGTATCCAGTATGCAGAGAAAGCACAAAGCTCTCAAAGATGCGATGGTGATGATGTTGATGCTATTGTCAACACTAGCATTGCTCTCTTTGCCTTAGCACAATGCTTAGAAAAAGTAGGTACTAAACAAATATTGAAAGAATGAGCAGGCAAAGTTCGTGGCACATTCATGAGCCTAAATGAATTTTTCAGATGCACAGATGAGCGCCTGTCTGATTCCAGCCTCCTCTGCTTACATTGCCAGAATAGATTTAATACAAAAAAAAAATGATTATTTTTGGTCTTATAGCTAGGTTATTAAAATGTAACAGCTGGCTAGAAGTACAAGGGAAAAAGGCATTTGAAATATTATTTCCTCATCTGACAGCCAAAATATATGCAAAACTATGAATTGAAAACACATTAGAGAGAAAATCTGTGATAACGTAGGTATCTTAGCAACATAGCTGATTAAAGGCAACACCGAATTGAAAACATTTATAATGCTAAGAGAATATTGGCCACCTGAAATAAGGATGCTTGGGATCCATGAACTGAGGTTCCAGTTCTAAAGATGGCTGAATCACTCTTGTTCAAATTAATTTGCAGCACCAAGACAACTATTATTGGAGGAATACTGCAAGATGCTATGAAAATTCCTTGATGACAAAAACTCTCTGCAATGCTGGGTTCAAAGATGATGTCAGAAGGAAAGAGAATTTGGTCAGTAATTGCCTGTATTGTCTTGTCTTGTTCAAAGTTTGATCATTTTCCTTCTATGTGCCCATAACTTGCTATAAAATTGCACGATTAAATTGTTTCATTATTTTCAAATGCATGCCTTAATATGGAAAATATTAAAATAAGAAGTTCTCTTGTTTAAAAAAAAACTTGCTTAAAATATCTATAGGATTAGCTATAAAATGTTTTCTTCAAGTGGATGTTCTTGTTACATTTTCTACAGTCAAAATTTCAAACCATGTCATCAGTAGAATGACGTTTCTTTGTTGTTTTCATTTTTAAAAGAATCAGATTTTTGAGATATCAAGTCTAGAACTGAATCCAGTATATCATGCTTTTAATGAATAACAGCATATTAAATTAATTATCATTGGTCATGGTTTCTTTTTTTCTTTTACCTGCTTCCTCTGGTGTAGATTACATTAAGTTTAGAGATTTACATCTCCTCATTCAAAACTCTCTAAAAGAGAAACATTCTGCCTTATATCAGACAATGTGAAAGGCCCCTGGTTCCCTTTATGGAGAGTTGTCTTAAGGTAAAGAATCACTTGTGTTTGCAAGTTAAACTAGCTGCTTTCTCATGGAATGACATTTTTATCTTGAGAGAATGGCTAACAAAATTTTTAATTATTCAGGCTTGGGTGCTTAGTATATTCTAAAAACAAAAACAAAAAACGAATGAAGTAAGCCAGCTACCTCCAGGAAAACAACTGATAGCAATGACAACATTCATACTATCAAGTAAAAATTATGATTTTGGAAAATCTGTATCTGCCCATCCCAAATCTGACAGATTCCCACTACTTAAATGACTTTCCTAATGAAATCAATGATGATATTAACAACTGTGTATAAAAAAATGTGTTAACTTTTATAAAAGCTACACAACTCAGTAAACCAGTATTTTCTAAATGACAAATACATGATGTTACAGAATCATGTATGGCTGACAGGTTCATAGTTCAAGAAATATCAATGGATTTATTTCATTGTTACAAAATAAGAAATGATTACTGATAAGGTCTCAGATTCCATATTGTGACTAAACTTGTTCTCGTATAATGTTCAAGAAAAACATCCACAATTACCTGAAAAGGCTGATACAAAACTCTTCCAACTGCACAATTATGTAAGATCAGATTTTCTTTGTATATTCTAACTCAAACAACTTATCACTACAGAGTAAATGTTGAAATATTTATGAGAATCCATTTTTTCCTAATATTAAAACATAGAGAGATTTACAGAAATGTAAAACTATGCCACTCTTTTGAATATCTTATAAAATACTTTGTTACTAGTTATGCTATTATGTTAGCATGCAATGTTGTTCATATTCGTTCTCATTCATTCCCCCCACCACTTTCTTTCCCTTCCTTCCTCCTCCCTCCCTCTCTTCCTCTCTTTTTTTTCTTTCTTTTTTAATACTGGGGATTGAGCCTAGAGGTATTTTACCACTGAGCCACATTCCCTGTCCTTTTTACTTATGATTTGTAACAGGATCTCACTAAGTTGCTTAGGGTCTTGATAAATTACTGATTTGGGCCTAGAACTTGCAATTCTCCTGCCTTAGCCTCCCCAGTCACTGGGATAACAGGTGTGTGCCACCACATTTGGCAATTTTACTATTTCTTATATAAACAAAATACCTTTTGAAGTCTATAATAATATTTTAATGTATTTTACCATAGCATAAAGGGGTCCTAAGTAAAAAAAAAAAAAATTGAGAACCACAGAGTTGTAACCTTTACTGTGCAACAGAATCACACAAACATGTATATAGAAAGATAAATATGATGTCTGGGTTCCATGTTGAGTCTATTGAATCAAAATTTCTATAGAAATTTCTATTTTATTAGTAAGAACATTGGTCAGATTTAGGTCTTTAAATCAAAACTATTTTTTACTATCTTTTCTCCCTGCATTTATTTTATATTATTTTTTTCATTATTTTATTTTCACAAAGTACTATCATTAGTAATAACATCTTTTCATGAAAATTATGAAACACTAATATCTATCCATTGTTATTGTTTTCCCTACCTCTGAGAAATACCGTGGAAAATTATAAACTAAGTTGTACTTAACATCTGAGAGGATTTTGTTTGTTTGCTTCCTTTTGTTTTTCTCTTTCCCGCCTCTAAATTATAATAAACTTTTTTACAGTAAGTTTTATATATAGCTTCTAGCTACTGATTTGAAAAGCATGTCAACTGCCTTAAAAATCCTGTTTATTTAGGAGGTGACTGTCAACTCAGAGGTCTTTTGTCAGTTTCAAAAAGCTAAGTAAGCTTCAGCTATGACAATGAAATGCTAATAAGCACTTTGAAGACAGAAATGATGAAAACCTGAAGTTGTCAACCTGAATTTAAATCATCTGTTGAAAATGTAAAGTCTGTGGACTTATCTTAAATATAAATGTGATATGCTTTATATTATAAACCCTAGTTATCAACAGATTGTATTAATATGAAGATAAATTAGGTTCATAATTTAATGTTACAATTATAAAGTTTAAAGAAATTTACCAAGATCTCATTCTTCTAAGTATCCTGTGTTATATATTTATTTTTGTTTGGTTCCTATGAAAGTAACAAGTCTTTGAATTTGTACATTTCTGTAATAATTAAAGAGGAGAAGGTAGTGTTTGCCATAAACAACAATCAGAGAATTAAGGTATACTATAGGAAGAAGTGTTGTTTTTCTATATTAAAATTTTCAATAGTCATAGGTTTTCTAATTCTGTGCAATGGAATCTTTTTTATTCTTTTAACATTAGATAAGAGTTTATTTAAAAACCAAACACAAGAGTTACAGCTCTAGAGTGACATGCCTTGGTTGGTCAAGGGTCCATCTGAACTACACCTCCTTCAACTTTCTTTAGGTACTTCTGGGGGGTTCCAACTTCTCCTTTTGAGTTATCTAATTATTCAAAAGTCAAGGACCCACTCAATTTAAATATTAACACAGTCTAATGTTTGATTTCTATAATGACACCAAAGGCACTTGGTGGAAGGGTCTGGATTTCTTCTGGGATTTTATTCTCCAAAATAAAAAGATGTGCTATTAAAATACACCCCTAGATACACCTCACCATAAACCTATCATCCCCAAAGATACTTGTGCTATAGTAAAATCTATCCATAAAAGGTTTTCACAAAGATTAAGGGAGATAATCTGGTTTATATGACTTAGCACAATTTCTGATATATAATGGCTCAATGAATGCTATTATTTCTGTTTTTATTTTTAGAGTTAACAATTCTTAGAAATGTGTAGTAGGGTGCTAGGAGATCTTCCATTTCCTGAGGTCAAAGACAATTATGTGCCAATCCTAGTCAACAGCAGAGGCACAGCTATACTTAAATCTGCATATTTTCAGTCTTTTCTACCTCTCAAAAAGTCCTCATAAGTAAAGAATATGAAGTCTGAAAAAAAAGTCTCTTGAGGGTTAACAAAGAGAACTTATGGACAGGAAATTCTGACAGCTAGAAGGGACCTTATGGTCATCTATGAAGCTGAGTCCTTCATTTTATGACTGAGGCCCAGAGAGATTAATGATGGGCTTAAAGCAACACCATTAGAGTCACAGACTAGAATCCACATCTTTTCTTCCAAGGAAATGCCTAATGAAAAATGCTGGTTGATTGTGTGTGTGTTGGGGGTGGGGAGATTGAGGGTTAATTCAAATATAACATAAAGTGATACTCAAAGCTTTTTCTAAAGTGTTTCTATTTCAGAAATAAAGGTGTATCTTCATGAAAAAACAAATCTCAAAAAGTACTAAAGAGAAGAAAGAAATGGTGGAAAGAGAGCTTCTCAACGAGGTACTTTGCATGACTACAAAGCCATAACTGAACACTAGCATGCAGAACCACATCAATTCTTTTATGAGTGTTAATATCAAATGTGAAAAATCCATTACTATTTAAATATCCTGCTCTGGAGAGAAAAATAAATTTAACTAAAATATTTAGAATAGTTTTATGATGCCCAAAGTGCCTAGACCTGTTCACAGATACTACATACATAAAGATATATATGTATTTGTTTATATATACATACACACACACACACACACACACACATATACACGTATATATAAACATGGTGAATTAGTACAGATAAAACATTTCCACAATTTCTGCTGCTTTGGCACTCTGGTATTCTTCTCTTTCTACCAGTATTCCCAGTTCTCCAAGCCTTAAACACAACATCTCCAGAATATGGCCAAAAAATTATACAAATTGCCAAAAAAAAAAAAAAAAACAAAACATCAAAAGAAGAGACTTTAGAGCCCAACTGCTTGCTTAGAGAGAAGTTCCAGATCATGGGAGGGAGGGTCTATTCCAATCAAGATGTACTGCAACCAGGCACTAAAACTAATATGCAAAAAAGCCAGTCTAGTTTTATGAAGTCAAGGTTCTGCCTACATTAATATTCCTCTTCCATTTATATTCCAACAGGTTTTCCTCAGAGAGACAGGTGAACAGCTATAATTTCTCCAAGAATTTTACATAACCCACAGCCCACCCACAGAAGTTTGTTATCCAGGAGAATATCATTCTTCACTCTCAACTTGGGAGAAGAGAATTCTATTCTATAGGACTCTTGAGTGGGTTGCACCCTATGGTTTCAAACACTGTAGGGAGAGAAATCTAAATGCAGTAGATTTCCATGGGGGATTCTAGAATTACACCACTGCCACAATTTTCCCATTTGAGTGAGATTAGACAAGTGGTACCATGTGGTTCAATTTGGACAGAGAGAGTTGAGAACACTCTACTCTCTCATCAATGGTGAGCATGAGTAACTATGTGTTGGGACCTATCCCAGGCCAGAGGAACAGCAAGGGTGAAGAGAGCTGGCTGCCTTCTGGCCATGGAGTGTTTCTGGCTCAGGCCCAATATCCCAGCCAGCAGAGCCTCTTTCTCTTGGTTCCTAGCAATTCCTCCTCATTGTGTACTCAAATTTATTGCAGGCTTTACTGCAGACTAAAAGGTAGAGTCCCTAATGATGAGACTGAAATCTTCAACAAGTTATAATGCCTTATGATCACAGCAACACACCTATTGTGCCTTCGTTGCTCATATTTCCCTAAGAAATATGATCTGAAGAATTTACTTTCTAAAATCAGAGATAAGCAAGGTAGGTATTTAAAAAATCAGATGATGTATTTATAAGAAAAGAAAATGATGGGAAGAAATGCTACAAATGTGAGAAACTAAAACATTAAACAGGATGCGTTATATATCAACAGTTAAAAAAGAATTCTTGTTCTGACAGAAATATAACCAGTGGTTGCTCTGAGGCCAGAGATGGGGTGAAATTTTCTATAAAGAGGCATGAAAAAACTTTCCGGGGTAATGCAATATTTTGATTGTAATGGTGGTTACATGAGTATATGGATTTGTCAAAACTCATCAAACAGTACATGTAACTACCTACAATTTACTGTATGTAAATTATACCTCAATAAAGTTACTTTTAAGAAAAGTTTTTCTTGGAAACGTGAAGATATGGGCTCATTTGCAGTTTCCCCATCATAAGGAAAAAAAGAACTTTCTCAAGGGATATGGGACTATAGTTTTTTCCTCACTGTGAACTTGGGCAGCAGCTCAAAGTCATTCTCAGGTTAATAAGCAAACTATTCCCAGGATAGGGATCCCTTCCTGTTGAGTGGGTGAGTAGAAGGGAGGTGTAAATCTCTTAAGAAGGTGCTAAATAATCTGCAGCTTATTTAAAATGCTCTGCTTCTGGGGAAAGTTTTATAGTAGGTGACCTTTTACCAAACAGTTCTGGCAAATAACTACGAGCTACAAAAATTCAGAAGTTATCAAGAAAAATATTTAAGTTGGACAAAGATGTAAAGTTTAATAACGTAAGTTTGGTCATCAGCAGACCTTATAGCATTTAGTGAATTTCACTAAATGGTTTTAGAAGCTAAGGAATATGCAGAACAGGTTGATTCATTCAAGTGACTGACAAACCATAATGTAGCAGTTCAGTTGTCCCTTGGATCCTTGGGGGATTGGTTTCAGGATACCCGTGGATACTGAAAGCTGTGGATGCTCAAAGCCCCTTATATGCAAGTGCTATATTTGCATAATTTTCACACACCTTCCAGTATACTCTATAGCATCTCTAGATTATTTATAATACCTAATATAATATACATGCTGTGAAAATAGCTGTTGTGCTGTATTGTTTAGAGAATAAAGATGAGGGAGAAAGTGTGTGCACAAATGCATTTTAAAAAAATATTCTGCATGGCTGGATCAACTGAGGATGCAGACCCACAGACATGGAAGGCTGACTATCTATACTTAAAAGGAGACAAAGAATGGCAACATCGGTAGCCATTATAGACATCTATAATTTCTTGTTGGCAGAATCAAATTATTGCAATATGTTTCAGTTTGAGCATTTTTGACCAGTTTTAGTGATTTGAAGGAAGTCCCAAATAGCTAAGAACTAATTTATGAGGCCACATAAAAATAAGTTCTCATAACACAACAAAAGGTTACAAAGCAAGGCTCTGACTTTCTAATCCCTGAGAGATCCAAATACTAGTAGAAAAGAGAAATGATTCCAAAGAAAAAAGAAAAATATGATGAAGCAAAAATTGTAAGATAAAATTACACTTTCCAAATTGTTGAGTATGATACTGATGTAAGGATTAGAGGGCTGGTTCTTTTCAGAATTGCCCACAGTTTTTGAACACCATAAGACCAGGTCAGAGCTTGACACTTTTATCTTGCTTTGTACCTTTAAATGGTATCACCCTCCTAAAGCCACCAGAGTTGATTCCTGTTTCAAAAAGTTAAATAGATGGAGATTTTGCCAGTAATGATTATTTCTCCACCAAAATGCAAAAGACTCTGAAACAGTAATTATGGAAGAATTTCTAATAGCTTCCTTCCTTTCCAACACTCAAGTCAGTAATTTAAGAGTTATTTTATTTGTTCAATTGGCCCAGATACAGAAATCTTTCCTAAACTGCAGCTGGCTTAGAAAAATATAATTTGGTCTTCTGTTGGCCTGGTTCTTTGGAGCTGAAGAACTGATGTGTTTATCTTCCATCTTCCTCTTTCCATCTGGTTTTCCCTAATGGCTTTCACTTACTAATCCTTTCTGTGGGTGATATGATGGAAGGACAGATGAGATTCACACAAATAATTTCCTGGGCTTCCCTGGAGTTTTCTTTAATCATTACAGCATGGAATTCTCTGGTGAGGTCTAGATGATCCCAACACACAAATGATAGCTGTGGGCTTGGGGAAGTGTCACTTGCCATCTTTGGACATATTCTAAAAGAGATGCATTTGCTACCACCTTCACAAACTATTTCATGTCACAAACACAATTTTGGGGGACTTCAGATGCTTTATCTATGGAATGAGAAATAGCCTTCCACACCTCCCAGGGACATTTTAAAGATTCTGAATTCATAAAGTGAAAAATATATAGTATCAGGTCAAGCTGAATTATTATACTTTTCTATTACGGCCTTGAATTTGGCTGAATTCATAAAATATACTCATTTATGTGTTTAGTCATTTGACAACTATTTATATAAAACTCAAGATGCTGAGTCAGAAGTGAAACAATACTGAGGAATGAAGGCCTTGAAACAAGGGGTGGAATGCCAGAATTTCATATTGATTTCTGACTCATGACTCTGAAAAAAGGTTTTTTTGTGGGTTTTTTTTTTTTGAGAGAATTTTTAATATTTATTTTTTAGTTCTCGGCGGACACAACATCTTAGTTGGTATGTGGTGCTGAGGATCGAACCCGGGCCGCACGCATGCCAGGCGAGCGCGCTACCGCTTGAGCCACATCCCCAGCCCCTTTTTGTGTTTTTTAATTTTTTTTTTGTCTATAAATGTGTTTTCTGTGATCTGCTAGGCTATTTTAGTAGCAAACTGAAGTTGAACTGAGTTCAATTTAATACTGACTGAACTTATGTAACACCTTACAGATGATATGCACTACCAGCATCCTGCTCAAGATGCCTAAGCATGAATACGTAGAAACAAAGAAATATTAAAATATAAGTTATTTGAGACAGGGCCTGTATCTTGCATATTTTTATTTCTTCCAGGGTCCAGACTGTTTCCTTGCAAACAGGAAACATATAATAAATGAAGAATTAAATGCAATTAATCTTGATAGATGATTTAGTTCTTAGAGATTAAACAAGAAACAGGGTTGATATTCCCAACTTGTTCTTAATTTGTTTAAATTCCAAGATAACTTCTGCGTAGCAAGAAGAAACTGTTTATGTAGATGGCTCAAGAAAGACTGTTTAGAAAGTGAGGTGTGAATATACTAAAAGCAAAAGAAGGTGTGTACCACAGCCGGAGTCAAGAGGATAGGTACACGGAGAGGGGAATTTGAAAGACCTTAATGGGTTCAACATGGAGGGCAAATTCAATAAAAGTTCACTGACAGGGCATGGAAGCAGAAAGCTGTGATGTCTTATATTCAGAGAAAGCAGAGTCAAAATAATAGTTCATACTAAAATGCAAATCTCACACATTTTGGCTTTCAAAGCCATATTCTTGGGCAAAGATACATGTTTCCTAATTAAAAATAAATAGAAGTATCACCTTATATTAACCAAGAAACTCCACTTTCTTTGGGAAGCAATTAGGAGTCTTTTGACATTTTCTTGTGAACTTAAAGGGTTGTTCAAGCATGGAAAATGATGGGCTGCAAACAGCAACCTGAAAATGTTGTTTCCAGCACAGGCTTGTAACAGATAGTACTCAGACCTATGAATGGGCGTCTGGCTGATGGGTCCTCTGATTCCAGAGAACAATAATACTTCATGTAGTGCTTTACATTTCCAAGGAAACCTACATTATATAATCTCATTAAAACTCATAACCACCAATGCAACAGCATCTGTATCCTCATATCAGGAACTGGGGCAAGCTGAGAATGGAAAAGGTCAAGGGCTTGCTTACTCAAGATCACATGATTAATACATATTGGCCATACAGATTTCTCTTTTTAAAACTGTGATTTCTTAAGGAGGATGCTTCTAGAGCATAAACCCACTATTAGAAAGAAGTTCTATGGAGAAGTTGTAATCTTCATCATAAATTACTAAATTGGCTTTTTAATGCAAGTCAGTGATTCTGGACACATTCTGATAGTTCTTTATAGCCTGTTCATCCCTGAAACTGATCCTAACCTTGGACAAACATGGAGACTTGGACATGTAAATATGATGGAGAGAGAGGGAGAGAGCTGGATAAAGGCAGGGTTAAGAAAGAACAAGAGGAGGAGCTTGAGTACACTAAGGAACAACAACAACAAAAGGGCCAAAGACTGTGGAGGCACAAAATCAAGAAGAGGGATATCAAGGTCTAAATATGAGGTATCCCTCCAAAGTTCAGATGTTAGACAAGGCAAGAATTTTCAGAGGTGAAATGACTGGGTTCCAAGAGTCTTAACCTAATCAGTGTATTGATAGGGATTAACCAGGTGCTGACTGTAGGCAGGTAGGATATAATTGAAGGGGGTGGTCACTGAGGGCATGCCTTTGGGGTTTATATTTTGTCCCTGATGAAGGGAGCTCTTTTTCTCTCTCTGCTTCTTGGTATGATGTTAAGAGCCACGTTCCCCCACCACATTCTTCTGCTGTGTGTTCTGCCTCACCTCTGGCCCTGAGGAATGGAGCAGACCATCTATGGACTAAGACCTCTGAAACCATCAGCCCCCAAATGAACTCTTCCTCCTATAATTGTTCTTGTCAGGTATTTTAATCACAGCAATGAAAAACCTGACAAGTTGCTTTGTTGGCTTTTTAATGCAAGTCAGTGATACTAAGTCACTTAGCAGAGCAGACTGCTCATGCCCCTTTTGTTGTTCTAGGGGACAAAGACTCCTACCATTTTATAGAGGAACCCAAAGAATTCCGGTAGTTATGACAGTTTTTGATAGAACCCCAGTTATATTTCAACTTCTAATTCAAAAGGATTTCATACACACACACACACACACACACACACACGTACGTGATTTCAAAGCAGTCTTTAAAACATTCAATCTAGAATCATAGTCCTGGCTCATAGTATGGTTTCTTAACTGAAAATTATATACTTTATTTGGCAGTTTATATTATTAACAATTACATGAGAAATTTTCTACAGCATTGGTTTTTGGAGATTTACAAATATATTATTAGTAAATATAAAATTATCATAAGAACTAATGTATGCCATTGGTCCAGTATCTGTTGAAGTAGATATATTATATTCATTACTTGGAACAAGAAACTATCAAATCCAATTTCAAGATAAATAAAAATAAATAACTAAGAAAGTTGGGCTCTTGGCCAGTCTAACTGCAAAATTAAGGCACTTTAGATGAGAAAAAAGTCTGGCTTCAATGACAGCTATATAATTCAGGATTAAATGTATCATAATGTTTTAATAATTTTTTGTTTCCAATTATTATTTCAAGCTGAGAAGCAATGTATATAGTTAATGAGAAAAGAAGGCATACGAACACTAGGAAAGAAAAAAAAAAACATTCCCTCACAGTAGTCCACCAATAGGGATAAGAAATTCATTTAGATTCACTTCCTATGGTGAGAAAATCTTTACAGTCATAATACTAGCCAACCAACCTTCTACAAAAGCTCAGATGCACAACTTTCACTTAAGGACTACAACAAACACACATACATACTTAGAATTCTTATCCTTCAATTTTGAAACAAAATAAGTTAATTTCTTTTAAATCTTTCTAAGAGTCTCAAAAATGGTTTTATAATATTATTTTCCAAAAATATTCTTAATAATGATGGGTAATTCAAATAAGTTTGGGAGCACTCTTGAAGATTTATAATCATAATTGATCATTAGTGAAGGCCTCCAAAATAGAAACAAGTTTTTTTAAAAAACGTTAAGTTCTCTCCAAGCTATTTGAGCACAAAGCCTGTTTTTCAATGAATATTTATTAAAATTCTGTAGAATTAAAATTTTTTAGGAAATTCCTAATTTCGTGCCCAAAACCTGAAGTCCAGGAAGGATGACACCAAGGTCATGCAATTAGTTGGTGGATAAACTATAAAGAGATCTCAACTCTCAAGACTCTACTAGGGTGTTCAAGTATTGTGCTGTCTCTTTCCTGTAATATTTACTGTCCTTAAGGATTTCAGACTGTAAAAACCCTATATTGGAGATCATCTAGTTCAAAACTTTCCCATTAAAGGGGGGAAACAGTCTTAGAAGTGATGTAGTTGGCCCAACAAGACATAAAAATCCACTCCTGTAGCAGAATTAGAATCCAGCTCTTAATTTCAACACTAGAATCCTTTCCACAACAGCATTATCAACTCCTGAAGATTTTTTTCCTCTGAGTCTCAGATAAGACAGGGTTTAGCTAGTAAGGACCCATTAAAATACTTATTAAACCATATTTGTGTCAATAGATATTTTAAACCAATTAAACATGATTGTCTTTACTTACAAATGTCATCCACTGTGACAGGGAATCAATGTTTCAAGCTGTTGAACAGGTCATCATCCCTGTCCTGTTGGATGACACCTGTAAATAAAATAAATCTATTTTTGAGTGAGTAGACCTTAAGCTAATTAGATTTAAGATGCATGCAGTTCAAAGGAAAGAATAATTTTTGAATAATTCTTATGTCCTACTGGAGAGATGTACTTCCCATTGCCAACTATTTCACTCTAGTTATGACTGGTCATGAGCACAAGAGAATCCAGGGAATATAACATGAATGTGGCAAGAATACAAAGGAATCTGGCTCCCAGGGCAAAAGGGGTCCTCTAGGCATTAACTGCCTCCATCTCTTACTTTGTGATATTATTCTACTCGACAGGTGGGGAAACCAAGGCCCTGTTAATGACTGGTCTAATATTAAGTAGCTAAGTGTCTTTGGCTCAAGTCTGTAGGAGTCGAAAAGTATACACAATACATTAGCATAGGTTATCATTAGGCTGATTAGCTTTGAGAGACTTAAATATTTCATAAATGTTGACTTAGAAATATTCTAGCACATCTGCATAAAATATGTCAGTATTAAATATTGAAATATAAGCATCATTGAAAATGTTTGAGTGGAAAATCAAACAACAGTAAGAAAATGGAAATATGACAGTGAAATTAAATATAGCATGCACTTAAAATTTTTAATTCTGGCTATTTTGAAACTTAATTAGTGGTTTATAACAAATATGAGTATATGAAAAACCATTTTTTAAAACAAATTTTCTATAGTCCATAATTTAAAACATTGATTTCTATGTAGCCACAAAATACCAATCTAAGTAAGCTCTGACAAAAACTAAAATTTGGACAAGATAATGAACATTCTAAATTTCCATTCTGTACCTAAATAATCTAAAATAACTGCAAGTGTTTTAGGACACTGCTTTGAAGTAATATGGCTATTAGAGTAACATCATCACAAAACTCATGTTGAACACTTACTGTGGGCCATAAGTTTGAGTGCTACAAGTTATTTCATTCAAACCTCACAACTTGATTTCTATTGCAATTTTACAACTAAGATGATCAAAAGCACAGAGAAATTAAATTACTTGCACACAAATCTATTTGGTGACAGAATCCAAGCTCAAATTCTGCTGCTTTTCTTTAATGTAACAACTGAAGATTCTTGAAAATACAAAAAATATAACAGAAAAATTAACATAGTTCGAACTAGAATACATAAAATTCCCTCACCTAAATTCCACATAATATAAAACAGAAAAATTTCTTGATCTTTTTTGGGGGTCAGGATGTAGGAGAGGGTGGGGACAATTTTTAAAACAAATCTTAAATGCTAAAGAATCAAGTATGTTAACCTGAAATATATCATAAATAAAATGACAACTAGAAAACATCATAATTTTATAATTAAATTCTTTCATAATTAAAGTAAATCTTTCAGATTTAATTATTTTTTAAAAGAGACAAATCCTCCAAAATAGTATAATAATTATTAACAGACTGAATTAAGTCATGTGTATTAAGAATAAATAAATTATCTTACTAAACAACAGAACTATTCATAAAGTGAATTAGCTTTAAGGAAAACAAAAAGTAATTTTGATCCATAATGTAATCCCCTCAATTCTTCATACAATGGTAATTATCTTTTACTTGATGGTAAGTTATGCTTTGGACTTAAACCCCTCAACTTTTTTAATGGGGCCATTTTTCTAACATTTTTAAAACCATAAAACTGACAAAATAGCAGATAATCAGAAGTTCAAAAGTATAACTGGCATATTCTAGCTGAACAAGAAATAGATTTATGCAAAGCTCAGCATCACAGAAACAAGACATTAAGAAAAATGATTTTACTTCTTAAAGCACTTGTGGAAAAATGAATCCTTCTGGCAATAATGGCTTTCTGAAAAGGACCCCCAAACAGAAAAAGATAAGGTGTGGTTTCATGGTAGCTTACCCTTTTCTCTGATACCCCATCCTGGCCTGCAGCATCTCTCTCATCATGTGTCTCTTTCAGGACTGCCATGTGTTTTTTGTATGCTGGCTCTCTGTTTAAGGTTGTGTATCCTATGTGCTCATAAATTGGGTTTATCGTCATCTTGGCAATGTATTCTGCTGCCTTGGTTTCAATATAGAGAGTAATCAAGCCATCAGTCACCAGATCGTGGATGGACTCAAAGCGTTTCTCCCCAACAAAGTGCTTGCCATCGTAGTAGAGCCTGAAGTTTCTGGTTTGACTTCCAAATCTGCCTCAATGAAATGGGAAAGATGTTTTTAAGAAAAGTAAGCAAGTGAATTCTTTCTGAAACAAAATAATCAAAAGAGAAAAAAAAAAAAAACCCAAACAAAAAACCCTATTGCTTTGTTTGTGTATGTCTCTTTGATTAAATAAGCCGTGGCCAATTTCCATGAATCACTTGGAATATGTAAAATTAAATTTTTGAATACAAAAATGAACTTGCAATAACTGGGGAAAACTAGCCAAAAGCACGCCAATTTTCCTAGAAGGAAAATTTATTTCTTATTTATCTTTTTAAGTCACTAAATTATGCCTATAGGAAAAACAAGAGAAAATACACCTCATACCCTACCAAAACAGATTCAATATTGGTTACTGCTGTAATACATGAAATTTCCATAGTGACATTTTTTTCTGCAGTAAAAAATTTAATGATCTTTAGACCCCAGCATTCACGTCTTTTAACAGGATAATCCCACGTAGGGCAAAGTATGATGCCAATAATCATTTAAAGTAGAGCAGAACCTGAGTCACGAGGGGAGGGTAGCACAGAAACACACTTTCGTTATTTCTGACCAAAGACTTGTTCTTCCTTTATACACATTCTTCCATGTCTGCTGGTTATGCTGGGCAAGAAATGTTTGCAATATATAGGGCATGTAAGTCATATACTACCAGCCTACAGAAACTCTGTTTTCAATTTTGAGTCATGCTTTGATAACATGCTTTAACAAATGGAGAAGAATGGTTTCTTTTGATGATAATTTCAGTATTTTGTGTCCTGCAGCAAACCTCAGAAGTGGATCCAAGCTGGCATGACTGGCATCAGCATCCTTGCAAGAAAGTACACTAACTTTAAAAAAAGCTGATGCCAAGTGGCACCAATGGCTGCCTGTGTCATGGTCTCCTGAAGGTAAACATGAATGAGCTTAATTAAAAACTAAACAAATCGGAAAGGATTTGCCTAAACAAATTAGATTGTAATAATAATGTAATCTCGAGTCCAACTTACTATTTATGCTGGACCTTTTAACATATAATTTATCCATTTTGGTTCTTCAAAAGCAATCATCTTCATTTGCACTCATGTGAATGATCCATATAATTATACTTTCTTGATCTCTACTTCACTTTCCTCAATGTTAAAGACCCATTCCTCCCAAGTAAATATGCATCATAATTTAAGTCTAAAAGCCTCGGAAGGTAAAATTCACATATGAAAATTAAACTTTAAGGTTTTTTAGCTTAACATACTACTTGTTGTCCATATACATTATCTGCTACTTATAAATAAACATAGAAAGTCACTTTAATATTTTTATAAGTTCTTACAATTAACACACATAGTATGGTTATCAAAGAGTGCTCAGACCACTTGACTCCTGCAAGGCCTTACCACTTTATGGTGGGCATTTCCACCAACAGTATGGACCTTAAAATACAGACTATTCAAACACTGGTGTCAGTCACTTATTAGAACTGTTTTCTGAAATCTGAGGTGTATGAAGAAAACAGCATGAAGGGAAAAGGATTGGACTGGCTTCAGAAGGAGTGAGGATGGATTGACTGAGAGTGGAAGTCTAAAGTTGTACTTCCTAGTGTTTTCCAAGAAGCTTATTCATAATCTATCCAAGGAGAGGATTTCTGGCTCTAGTAGGGCGTTGGGTGAAAAGAGATTAAGTTTGTCCATTTTTCTTTCTCAGCTCAGTAACTTGAAGAACTACTCTTCGTGACTTCCAATTTCTCCTCAGTCTGCACTTCAGCTCTAGCCTGCCAGTCCAATCACATTTTCAGTCTTAAGGGAGCTATCCAATTACTAAAATAACTCATAATTAAAATTTCATCTCAAAAGACAACCCCCCCACACACACAAATTTCCACTGGAATTTTGATTTTTTTAAAATTTTATTTTTTTTAGTTATACATGGCCACAGTATCTTTATTTTGTTTATTTATTTATTTTTTATGTGGTGCTGAGGATCGAATCTAGTGCTTCACACGTGGGAGGCTGAGCCACACCCCAGCCACTTTGATTTTTTTTAAAAAAGAAATAGCATTATTTGTACCAAGGGAATTGCACATTCTTCTTGCCTACTCTGAACTGCACTTTTACTTAGGAAATTACACAAAGAATAGCATGATGGCATAGGGCGTCAGAAACTGTACCACCTTGACTTGATTTGAAAAGCATGTAGTACTTTGTGGGATCATAAGTGGAGGGAGAGCAGACAGAAAATCTTTGAGAAGGGTGGGAAATGGATGTGTTTTCTACCGAAGAAAAGTCGTAAAAGGGAGGATGCCAGATATAAGGATAAAGAAAAAAAACTCCTTCCTTAGGAATGTTTATTGCTGGCAGATGGTAGTTATTTATTCAACAATTATTTAACAAAGCACCCAGATACTGTGTATAATATTAGGAAGTTCATTATAAAGTTCCTGTTCCTTGGTAACTCCAATTGGGAATAAACAAAAAAATAAATCAACACAAAACCACAAAATGCTGAATTTTAAAAATGTTCACCTTTAGACTGATTTTTAAAAAATGACTATAAAAGTATGTATAAATGCTTCTTGGACTTTTGGCTAAGATCAAGTGTAAAAGTGTACCATAGCCTTGCTCTTATAAGAACATGTATGTTTCTGTAAAGAGATTAATGAAACCAAGTGAATCCCACATCTCTTCACATTATAAAAACCAAGATGCATTGCTTAATAAGATTGCAGAGTTATATCCAAGTGCAAAAACATCCTTGCATCTTGAAACAGGGTTTGGCAAGGAACATACAAAGGTCAGTCCCTTGTATGTTTAACAGAAATCCTTAGACTGTGTATCTGATAGATGTGAATTTAAATCCTGGATCTGCCTTTTTCTAGTTAGGGAAATCATTCTGCAGATTCCTGTCTAAAAAATAACTCATCCTACCAATATGTGGTTGTGAGGATTGTATCAGAATATTCAAGTCAAAGCTACATATACGATAAGCTCAATGACTAGTAATTTCTCTTCTCTGTTTGCTTAGGCCCATACAGAGAAAAGGAGAATAAAGTAAAACAGAAAAGACAGTCAACATGTATGGTTGGAAGATGGCTGAATCAACAACGCACAATCCTGGGTGTACAGGAGTAACTCTGCCCTAGTTCATTTTACAATCAATGAAAAGAAGGAGAACTCAGTAAATTTTTTTTTCTGGATGTCCCTGAATAAATTTATGCTACATGGTTAAACAGAGTGGGCCTACCACAGAGTACAATGCAAGGGAGGAAGCAAGTACAATTTTCCCATGTGCTCTGTGTTCTCTGAATCCAACAGAGAAAGGTAAATAAACAGACTTGTATTGAAAATAGTATATATCATATGGATCTAGTGACAACTACTGACCTCTACACTGCGGAGTACAGATGTATAAAAATTCTTAAAGTAAATTATTTCCCCTCCATTTCTATAGAATTTTCTTTTCCTCTTTTCCCATATATTTATTATCTGCCCCTGCCCTTAACCAATAGCTGTTCATTCCTTAGTGAATATGTTTGAAAAATATATAAGCTCAAGAGTTTAACAGGACATGGGGGCTGGGGCTTGGGCTCAGTGGTAGCGCATTTGCCTGGCATGTGTGAGGAACTGGGTTCAGTTCTCAGCACCACTTATAAATAAATAAAATAAAGGTCTATCAACAACTTTAAAAAAAGTTGTGTTTTTTTTTAAAAAGAGTTTAACAGGACAAAGATTCATTTTCTCTAAAGTGGTACTGTAGTAACAAGAAAAGAAAGAGATAATATGGCTTGAACTGCTATTGTTGTGCATAATTACCACTTCCTAGAAAGAGGATCTTTGACTCCAGTGATTCCAGGTTTTGGTTTTCATATTTTAAAAAGCTGTTTAAAGCTGTGCCCAGTTGCATTCAGGTGAATTTCAAAATGTGTAATTCTAACATCTAACTTTAAAAAAATGCGCAAAAACCTTAATTCAGTCGTTTCTCATTTTTAGTAAATGAATCATATTCATAAAAGTTCAATCTGTGGCTAGGGAAGTAGTTCACTGGTAGAATGCTTGCCTAACATGCATGAGGACCTGAGTTCAATCCCCAGCATTAAAAAAAAAAAAAAAATAGTAAGTTGAGAAGCACAAAACAATGGAAATGTATATAAAGAACAGACTTTGGAATGTTACTTCACTTTTTCCTAAAACTGAGAATTAGTTTTGATTTGAGGCCAAATTTCTTTGGAAATATCTTTTCAAAGGAAATCTCCAAGCTAACGGATGTTTTTTGTTAGCAAACAGAAAACAAAACATATAAGACATACTCATCTAAGCTAATAATAAGATGTTAGAAGTATTTCCAACAACCTACATATAAAAACCATTTATTGATAATATTTGTGTGCTGTTTCCCAGAGTTAAAGAAGCTGATCTAATAGTGAAATAAATATAAATATCTCAAATTCATATAATCATAAACATACCTTTGGGAGACAGATTAAAACAAACAAAAATATCATAAAACATTCAATTAAATACAAAAAAATAATTTAGATGAATTCTAATAAACAGAGAGAGAACATAGTTATATATAACTTTAAAATACTTCCCACTTCAAACTTTGTTAGGATATGGCTTTTATCTATCTTGCTATATAATTTTGAATAGTAAAATGGGGCAAAAATATTAGAACATGTCAACTTATGATGATATTTCTTTGGCAGAAGGAATAATTTCCAGTGAAGAAGCAAACCCATTTGCCTAACTAAATTTCCAAAGGTGGAAACAGCTCTGGAAAGTGGAACTGGTATAGAAGGACAGTTGAAAGTCTGGTTAAGAAGCAGATATTTCCATGCCTCAAGTACGCCCTGTCCCAAATGTTACCCCTTCCCCCACTGTGGCAGAAGACTTAAGTTCTGTTCTCTGGACTGGATGAAACAGAGAGAATGCAAATTGAGAAACACGAGACAGAGTTGAAGAAAGAGGTATCATCCTGAAAACACTAAGTGATTGTATTGTTTTAAATACTGAAGATTGAGGCTTTTGTTTCTTTTCACTACTAGGTTCTCAGAAAGCTTCTACCTTTCCTGACAAGAGAATGAAAGATTCTTCTCTGCCAAATCTGATTAACCCAACTGAAAAGACTTAAGAATAGAGACATCATCCTGGTATTGTTAGGCTTCTCCCAAAATCTTGGAACTAACAATCAGTTTTTAAAAGCCAAATACACCTAAATATGGGAAAAAATGCTGTGCTAAGGTCTCTTAAACACATAAAATTAACCATCACAGTATGTATACTACAATTTTTCTATATTACTGGCAATTTATGTGGTTTCCAGGTTTAGCCATTTATGAAGATCACTATCATACGAACAGATGTAGACATAAAAATAACAAATGGCAGCAGAGTTCTCATATATATATATGTATGTGTATATATGTATATATAAATAACCTAAGTAATATATATGTAATATATTCCTAGGTAAAATATATATTATCTAGAGGAATCACTCTGGGGAATGGATATATATATATATATGAACACTTTAGCAAATTCTGATTCCTTGAGAATCAATTGTTTGTTCTGTCCACCTTTAAAGTACCAGAGACACAGTACTTGGTACCTATTAGTCCTTAAGTAAGTATCTGTTGAAAAGAATTAGGGAATGGTTTCATTAATACTTTCCCCTAAGTTGGCCAACTATATATAATAATAAAATAATTTTTAAAAACACACTGGAGTGAGCCAGGTGCAATGGCACACACCTGTAATCCCAATGGCTCAGGAGGCTGAGGCAGGAGGATCACAAGTTCAAAGCCAGCCTCAGCAACTTATCAAGGCCCTAAGCAACTCAGTGAGACCCTGTCTCTACATAAAATACAAGAAGGGCTGGGAGTGTGGCTCACTGGTTAAGTCCCCCAGAGTTCAATCTCCAGTACCCCCCCCCAAAAAAAAAAAACCACATGGGAGTTACAAAGAACTGTCAAAATACAACCAGATGATTATAATCTTATGGGACATAATTTAAAAAGAAGTGATAATTACCATAATAAAGTTTATTATTCATATCTGTAATGCTCTTAGTGTAATGATCTGTATAACATGAAGCTGTTTTCCATATTAACACTAAAAGACAATTTTTCTAACGCACTGAACCAATTATAATAACTTCTGCTATGATTTTTTCATTTTATTACTAAACCAGAGAAAGCATACTAAATATTGTATCCATCTACTACATAAATTTATATTTTTACTTACAGAAAAGTATTGTCCACATATTTTAACCTTTGAAAACCAGAGAAGGTCCAGAAAAAATCAATATGTTTGTATTATTAAAAAATAGATTTGTCTTATTCAAGAGCTGGTGATTACTTCTACTAAAAGGTTATTAAAATCTTACTCAAAATCAGTGTGCAATTTCAGTATAAAAATTCACACTACAAGAAAAATATACAAAAGCATAGTTATACATGTATGAGTGCTTGTAGAGCTCTTTACATACACTAGTATAAATGTATGTACAAACACAAATCTATACACTCACACGTTTTTCATATCCCTGTTTAATTCCTTTATACAATGATGCTTTTACTTAATCATAAATTATACATTCTAAGAATCACATATGGAATAAATTTAATATTTTTTCTTGATGACCCAACTATATCATGTGAATACAGTATAGTATGTGAATATAGTAATATCCCAGAAGCTATTGTAGTGTACTGAGTTGACCTTCTATGATGTAACATGTCCCTACATATTGAAAAATTATTTTCAGATCTAGTTTTATATTTTTAAAATCCTCTTTTAAAAATATAAAATGTGGTTTCCAGGTTTAGCCATTTATGAAGATCACTATCAAAATACAGCCAGATGATTGTTTTTTGAAACAAAGTGTGTTCTTCCACTTTGCTACTTTTACCCACTGTAAAGTTGGAGAAAAAGACTGAAGAAATTATTAATGTTTTATATAAAACTATGTTAAATAGACTCTAATGGGGATTATTGATGACTCCTTTGCAATAAACACATGGAGCTGGTGTGCTGATTAGTCACAGATAGTCATTTCCCATTTACTTCCAGCTTCAAGGACACATTTTGGAAGCCTAACATTAACAACACTTTGATTTCCAAATAAATAAAGTTACTGCTGTTGATGATGAGACACAAGCCTAAATTTGAACAAGTATATACCTTTAAATTTAGTATCCAGTGTTCATTTATAATCATCAAAATACTGCATTTTTCGCATAAAAATCCCTGGTACCTCCCAAATCAATTTATTAATACATCTTTTATATATGATATACTGTGTATTCACCTAAAATACACAATTCAATGAGTTTTTGACAGACACTACTGTCATGGTCAAGATTCAGAATATTTTAAACACTTCCCCAAATTTTCCATTGTCCTTTCGCAATTCACCCATCTGTCCCAAGTCCTTCAACCACTTACCTGTTTATTATTACTATAATTTTTATTTTATATAAATTGAATCATCACATATATTATTTTGTGTTTGAATGTCCAAGTTTAATTAAATTTTAATTTAATTATTATTTATTTTTTAATCTAATTAAATTTTAATTTAATTTTTAAATGATGGATGGTGTTCTCAGCAGATTTTAAATATGGTCAGACCAAGATTTCTACATGTAGAGAAGCAATAAACCATATTTGTATTTGCTGCTCTGTTTCTGGGGCTGTTTCATCCAGCTTCTTGTCTCTAGTGAAGATATACCTTGAGCATTTCTAATATGTAAATCTGGAAACTGAAATGCTTCAATATCCAAATTTTTCTGAGTGCAGACATAATGCCATAAGTAGAAAATTCAATATGTGACCTACTATGACAGTTTACAGACAAAATTCATGGACACTAAAAATATTGTATAAAATTACCTTTAGGCTATGTGTGCAGTAAACAGAAAAATAGATGAATTTTGTGTTTAGAGTTGAATCTCATCCGCACAATATCTCATTATATATATGCAAATGTTCCAAAATTCCCCCCAAAATCCAAAACACTTCTAATCCTATGCATTTTAAATAAAGGATATGCATCTGTATTAGGCATAAGATATATTAACTTATTAGATGAACAAAGAACATCATCACAACTCTGGTTGCCCCTTGTTGCCTTTTAAAGGTGAATAAGCAAAAGGCTTAAATAATAGTAATGTATTGGTATGTTAATTTTAATAATATTTTTTGAGTAATATATGTTAGGTTCTGTGTGTACAATGACCTATATAATCCTTCAAACAAATCTACCTGGTATTATTATTACATCCTCATTTTATAGATGAGGAAACAGTCTTAGGGAGACTTTTTTTTTTTTTTTTTTTTTTTTGCAGGGGGAGGCGGTTCTGCAGATTCAACCCAGGGCCTCATTTTGCTAAACAAGTACCTACTACTGAGCTACACCCCTACTCTCTGTGAGATTAAGTAACCTGTCAAAAGTTATAGAGAGAATGCAGGAGCCAAAATTTGCCTCCAGGACTGTCTAATGTTTTGACTAAATAAAGATACTTCTGTAGATGATGGGACAGAAGCCTGAGTCCCTGAGCATCTATATTGGTTTAAAAATCATAGGGCCGAAAAGATCATCAAATGCCATATAACTGAGCTATATATATTCTAGAGCAACACAGCAAAGTAATCATGAATATCTGTCCACTTCAAAAGGAACACTCATGGGCTGAGGATGTGGCTCAAGCGGTAGCGCGCTCGCCTGGCATGCGTGCGGCCCGGGTTCGATCCTCAGCACCACATACCAACAAAGATGTTGTGTCCGCCGAGAACTAAAAAATAAATATTAAAATTCTCTCTCTCTCTCTCTCTCTCCCCTCTCTCACTCTCTCTTTAAAAAAAAAAAAAAAAAAAAACAAAAGGAACACTCATACATTGTTGGTAGAACCACAAATTGGTACAACCACTATGGAAAGCAGTATGGAGATACCTCAGAAAATTGGGAATGGAACTACCATTTGACCCAGCTATCCCACTCTTCCATGTTATACCCAAAGGACTTAAAATCAGCATATTATAGTAATGCAGCCACATCAATGTTTATAGCGGCTCAGTTCACAATAGCTAAACCATGGAACCAACCTAGGTGTCCTTTAATAGATGAATGGATAAATAAAATGTGGTATATATATATTCAATGGAATATTACTCAGTTTTAAAGAATGAAATTATGGCATTTGCCAGTAAATGGATGCAGTTGGAGAATATCATGCTAAGCAATATAAGCCAATCCCAAAAAACCAAAGGCTGAATGTTTTCTCTAATATGTGGATGCTAATTCACAAGAAGCAGGGCAGGGCACTAGAGAAGAATACAGTCACCTTAGATTAGTTACAGAGAAGTGAAGGGCAGGGAGCGGAGTGGGTGTGGGGATAAGAAGGATGGTAGAATAAAACAGACATTACTACTTCATGTACATATGTGACTGCATGATCAATGTGATTCTACAACATTTACACTCAGAAAAATGAGAAATTATATTCCATCTATGTATATCAAAGTACATAAATGCATTCACTGTCATGTATAACTAATTAAAACAAAAAAAATTTAAAAAGATACTTAGATAAAAATGATTTTCTGTAGTTTCTTATTTATGCAAAGAATGTCATCACTGGGAGTGTTCAAAATCTGAGAATTTAAAATTCAATGCAATTCTACTAAATAAGCTCAGTAGATGCCAAACACTGTACAAGGCTCAAGGAAACCAAGATAAGACTTTCTTTTTGCCTGGGAGGACCTCAGTTCATTTTAAAAAGAGAAACAGGCATATAAATAGACTTTTACTGTAGATAGTCAACGTCTGCCTAGGTATTCAAGGAACATGTAAAGATCTTTTTAGAAAGCAAATTAATAATCCTATGATACAAGTGTAAATGTATTCAATACACTCAAATATAACCTTGAATTATTAGATACCACTCCAAAAAAATCAAAACACCTAAGCCATAAACAGATTTCTAAGTGAACCCTGAAACCTGGCAACAAATAGCTATTGGAACTCAGTGAAAATTTTCAAAATCCTAGCAGGAGGGGTCAATCTGTTTCAGAGAATGACTACAATTGAGAGCTGAAGCAGAGCCAAAAGCTAATACAATTATCTGAAACAAGAGCAGATGGGGAGCAGGAGGAGGGAAGAACAAGAACCATAGGCAGCTCTTTTAGCCTGGGGATAATGCAAGACATTCATAGGACAGCTATTCTGCTTGACTCAAGCAGACAGGACAATATGGGTGTATCTGTGTGGGAGTAAACCAAAAGCAACAGTACAATAAGATAAGGGCAGCGTATCAATACGTGGACCAAAATACAAGAACATCAGAAACCAGTTAAAAAGCTGTACTACTCCAGGCAAATGCAAAGCCCAGAAGAACTGTATTGAAAGAGGAAGAAAACCATTTCACTTTATCCACATAACATCTCGCCCAGGCTGGCTCAGCTCAGTTCTGCTTGTGGCTTCTGTGTGAGGTGGGAGAAGAATAAAAACTATTCATTTTGGAGAGTTTATTGGGGAACTAGTTTTTTTCTTCCTGATTCATAGTGCTAATGGAACCAGCATTGTTTGGATGCCAGGGGACACACTGAAAGCAAAACAGTAAGGCACTTTGGTACATCAATAGAGTGCCTATAGTGCTGCATAGAGTCCAGCACAGCTCCATGTGATTGGGAAAAGATGCCTGATATGTGGCTTTTCCCTTAGAAAGAACGGAGAAGAGTTGGAATATGCATATGGTGTTTGGGCTTTTCAGAGAAATGTTCATGGGACTAATACCTGTCTTGCTAGGTAGTTGTCTCTTGATACCCATGGGAGAACAGTTGCAAGACTTCCCACAGATACCAAAACTTGTAGATAGATGCTCAAATCCCTTATATAAAATGTTATATCTGCATGTAACTTGAGGAAGGAAACTGACAACTAAGTTTAAGAAGCTCAAAGGACTCCCATCAAAATACACACAAAGAAGTCCACCGTGAGATGTAGTACAATCAAACTATCAAAAGTCAAAGAGGATCTTGAAAACAGCAAGAGAAAAAGGAAGCTCCATGTCTACAGAAATATGAATTAACTGAGAAAATGTTAACTAGTATGTATTTATAGAAACAATGGAGAGATTTCAGAAAAGAATAAAAATGTATACAAAAAGATTAGGAACAAAAGGGGGAAGTACATAGGTGCAACAATTAGATTATCACATATTTTAGTCAAAACCTTGCAGTTTAAAAGCTAGTAGAAGAGTATATTCAAAGTGTAAAGAGAAAATAAGTGCCAAGAGTATTATATTCAGCAAAACTTGTTCTTCAAGAAATGAAAGAAACAAACAAAAAACTCTTCCAGATAAAAGCTGAAGGATTTCAACACTATCATAACTGTCTAACAAGAAATGCTAACATACCAATCAACAAAATGAAATCAGGATGTAGCTCAGTAGTAGACGGCTTGCTCAGAAGCCCTGAATTTGGTTCTCAGTGCAATAGCAACAAACATATGTATTTAACATCAGATATCAGAGCACGCAAATATATGAAGTAAACATTATATGTGTGTATATATATATATATATATATGTATATACACACACATATACACATATTACACCATGCATATAAAAATAAGTAGGTATATTTAAATATATAGATAAATATACAAATACTGCACTTAATTCTGATGCGGATTTTAAAAGACAAAAGCATAAGAAATAAAACTATATTAATGGATAAATAAAATGTAAAGATGTAATCTGTGGGGCTGGAGTTGTAGCTCAGTTAGTAGAGCATTTGCCTAGCATGTGTGAGGCACTGGGTTCGATCCTCAGCACCACATAAAAATAAATTATAAAATAAAGGTATTTTGTCTGTCTACAACTAAAAAAGAATTTAAAAAAATGTAATATATATATTCTCGCTGGTTTTGGATGGAGTGTTTTGTATGTCTGTTGGGCTTATTTAGTCTGTAATGTTATTTAAATTCTTTCCTTATTGATCTCCTATATGGTTGTTCTCTCATCTTTGGAAGTAAGATATTGAAATATGCATATGGAATATTCTCCAGAACCAATCACATGCTATGTCACAAAACAAATCTTGAGAAACTTAAGAAGAATGAAATCATATCAAGTATCTTTTCTAAACAGAATAGAATGAAACCAATTCTCAACAGCAGTGGGAAAACAGGAAAATTCAAAAATATGGAAATTAAGTAACATACTTCTAAACAACCAATGAGTGAAAGTAGAAATCACAAGGAAAACTAGAAAAATATCTTAAGAAAAATGATAACATTTAAACACACTTAAGGGACACAGCAAGAGCAGTACTAAGAGGGAAGTTTTAGTGGTAAATGCTTACATTAAAAAAGAAGAAAAATCTCAAATCAATAAACTAATTTTATACCTTACTAGAAAAAAAGAACTAAAACTCAAAATTAGCAGAAGGAAGATAATGATAAAGATTATAGCAGAAATAAACAAAATAGAAAGTAGAAGAACAAGAAAAAAATCGACAAAACTGAGTTTGTTTTTTTCAAAAGACCAACAAAACTGATAAGTCCTTAGCTATATTAATTAGGAAAAAAGCAATCTCAAATGACTAAAATCAGAAATAAAAGAAGAGACATAACAATTGATGCCACAAAAATAAAAAGATTATATGGAACTACTATGAAAAATTACATGCCAATAAGTTGTATAACGTCAAAGAAATGAATAAATTCCTATAAATATACAACTTATAGAGAATGAATTAAAAAGAAAGAGAAAACTGTAACTCAAGTAAGGAGATGGACTCAGTAATCAACAATTTTCCAACAAAGAGAAGCCCAGGATCAGAGAATTCTTTTAAACAAAAGAAGAATTAATATCAATCCTTCTTAAACTTTTCCAAAAACTTTAAGAAGAGGTTTTATGGTTTAAAAGTTTAAGTGACCCCCTCCAATATTCATGTTGAAACTTAACCTCCAGAGCAACAACATTAAGAGGTGATTATCTAGAATGTCCCTCAAAGTCTCATATGCACAAAGGGGGGGCTTTTAGATAATGGATGGATTATGAGGGCTCAGAGCTTCATAATTAATCTATCAAGCAGATTAATATGAATAAACTTGAGGGCTTGGGGATGTGGCTCAAGTGGTGGCGTGCTCGCCTAGCATGTGTGAGGCACTGGGTTCAATTCTCAGCACCACATAAAAACAAAATAAAGATATTGTGTCTACCTAAAACTAAAAAATAAATATTAAAAAATATTAATAAACTTGAAAGCTAAATTAAAAACTGGGAAGTGGACACAAATAAATGTTCATAGACTAGAAGACTTAATATTGCTAAAATGTCCATACAAAGCAACCTATACATTCAACGTAACCTCTATTAAACACCAACATCACTTTTGCAAATATAGAAAAATATCCTAAAATTCATGTGGAATCTCAAAAGACCCTAAATAGGCAAAACTATCTTAAAAGAATACAAAAACTAGAAGGCTCAAATTTCCTCACTTAAAAATATATTGTGAAGCCACAATAATCAAAAATATAAGGTATTGGCATAAAGAATGACATATAGACCAATAGACAAGAAAGCCCAAAGATAAACCCACATGTATTATGGTCAAATGCTCTTCAACAAGAGGGCCAACACTACACAATAGGGACAGGATAATCTCTTCAACTGACAGTGTTGGGAAAACTGGATGTCCACATGCAAAATAAACTTACATATACCATTTACAAAAATCAACTCAAAATGCAGCGAAGACCTAAACAACAATACCTGAAATTATAAAACTTCTAGAAGAAAAGCTTTATGACATTGGAATGAACAAAGATTTCTTGGATATGACACCAAAAGTACAAGTAACAAAAGACAAATAGTACTACACTGAACTTAAAAACTTCTGTGCAGCAAAAGAAATAATCAAGAGTGGGCTGGGGTTGTGGCTCAGTGGTAGAGCACTCGGCCCTGGGTTCAATCTTCAGCACCATATAAAAATAGATAAAATAAAATTATATATAAAAATCATAATAATCAAGAGTGAAAAGGAAATGTAGAGAATGGTAGAAAATTGTAAACCATTTTTTCAGATAAAGAGTTAATATACAGAAAATATAAAGAACCTCTATAACTCAAAGACAAAAAAATAATCTGATTAAAAGAAATAAATATTTTTCCAAAGATTTAAATGAATAACCAGGAAACATATAAAAAGATGTTTAACATCATTAATACCAGGGAAATATAAATAAAAATCACAATGAGATAACACTTCACACCCAGTAGGATGGACACTATCAAAAACAAAACAAAATAATAACCCAGAAAATAATAAATGTTGGTAAGGATGTGAAGACAATAGAACCTTTGCACACTATTGGCAGGGCTTTAAAATGGTATACCCACTATGGAAAACAATTTGGAGATTCCTCCAAAAATTAAAAACAGAATTACTACATGACCCTACAATGACTTCCTCATATGTATTCCAAAAGTTTGCAAAAGAGAAAACTACAACTCTCTCTCTCTCTTTCTCTCTCTCTCTTTTCTACATTTTCATCTGTATTCTGCTCCCTCTTTCTAATCATAAGTCCATACTTGGTTTCATTTTATTTTCAAGGCATAACGTTATCGGCTTGCCACCCCTTCTTTTTTTTTTTAAAGAGAGGAGAGAGACAGAGAGAGAGACAGAGAGAGAGAATTTTTTAATGTGGTGCTGAGGATCGAACCCGGGCCGCACGCATGCCAGGCGAGTGCGCTACCGCTTGAGCCACATCCCCAGCCCCTTGCCACCCCTTCTTAACCTTTGTTAATTTTTTAGAAAACTAAATTAAGTCAGTGGGTTTTTTAAAAATTTATTTTAGTTGTCGACAGACACATACCTTTATTTTATTTATTTGTTTTTATGTGGTGCTGAGGATTGAACCCAGTGCCTCACACATGCAAGCAAAAGCTCTACCAACTGAGCTACAGCCCCAAGTCAGTGTTTTAAAAAGCATATGGTGACATCTGGCTGGGGAAGACAGGGTAGGTATATGAATTTAATATATACTTTTCAATAAAAGCATTTTAGTAACCAATAAATACATTTGGGTGGAATTTATGATAGGTAAGTCCAATTCATAATTGAATGGTCACATGTTTTTGCACAATTTTGAGAAAGACATGCATTTATCACTATATAGAAGTCCACATTCTATAGATATCATATCATCATTTCCATTTGTAAAGTAAATGACTAAATACAGATAATTGCATTAATTATTTATGTAACCTTCAGTGGTCATTGGTGTTGCTCCTTCTAGCTTATGTTTCCAATCACTGTACTTAATTATGTTTCTAAATTAATCTTCAAAATTTGAATTTGTTGGTAAAATGTCAGAATCTACTACTTAAATGTTAATGTGTATCACCAACTGTGTATACATTATATATCTGTCATCTAATAGGATATTTATATTTTTATCTTAGCAATATTCAAATCATATGTATATTTTATTGAAATGACTTATAAATAAATGTAAAAAGTGGAGTAAGGAGGGAAACAGAATTTTTTTTCCTTCTATTGATATATTCTGCAAATTCTAAAACTGGTACATTCTGAAATCTGTGTGTTCTGGCAAACTCTGAATAAAAAAGGTTAGATAATCATTTGGAACCTGGTGCTCTTTTCTACTCAAAATGGATGTTCCAGTTTCTGATATCCACTGAATTTAAGGAATGAAAAGATGATACTTACTAAACTAAGCAATATCTTAATCACTGGTTACACTTATTGAATTTATTATTTGGTACCTTATAATCTAAGGAAAAAATACATTTTTTCCACTCTTCTGTGTTGGGCAGGGCAAAGCCTCCCTTTGAATAGCTATCAGAGTAAATGATGTCAGTACTTGCCTTAAGATCATGATGGAATTATCTTCAGAGATAAATCTGTGTTTGGGTGTATTTTACATGTATATAAACATTTCTAAGACATATTTCTTCCATTGGAAAGATATAAATAAATTCCAACTTTAGCTGCACGGAGTAAAATAATTCCCCTTTTCTATACTTCACATAAGCAATATGAAATTTCATCAACCTATCTAATTATACTAGTTGAGCTACATTAACTATGGTGTGTACTTTTATTTTAGAAACAAACTTATAATGGAAAACAAAAAAAGTATAATGGAACTGAGGGCTGGCTAAACAAGAGAGTTCCCACAACCTAGAGAGGAAAGGTTCTTTTCACCTGATTCACAATCCATTCTCTTCTGGGACTATCAATATAAAGAAGTGTGGAGTGAAAAAAGGAAGGGAGGGTACCAGCTGTTAGTCTTTCCAAAATGACCTGCTCCTAAAAAACGTAAAACCAGACAGAAACTACCCTTTACCTTCCATAGCAGAGACTTCTACCAGTCCTTACCACCCATTCTGCTCTTCTTCCTTGATTGTCAGGGGTGAAAATGGCTCCCTAGACTGAAACTTCCATTTCTCAGAGTCCCTTGCCTTGCTGGTAGGAGTTCAAAAGAGAACAAGTGAGAAGGGTGTGGATCTTCAACCCTTTGAATGTGCATATAAAGTCTGGTGCTCTGCAGGTACCATGAGATAAACTAGGAAGCCACATACAGGAAAGCAAGAAAACAGAACTAGTCTGGGTCTTTCACCTTGTGGAAAGCCACACCAATAGGGAAGTAAACCCCACCCCCTTTCTTTTTTTAGTGTGGGGAGGCACATGGGGATCTAACCCAGGGCCTCACTCATGCTAGGCAAATGTATATCAATGAGCTATATCTTCAGGTCTCATTTCTTGAACACAGGAAAAAATAAACAAACATCTATTTTTTGCAAGGATCTGTTTCAGCTCTTATCTGACTTCTTGCAGTCAAACCTAATCCCACTTTTCTTCCATTAATGCAAAGACAGGAATTCAAGCTCCCGTTCGCCTGATTCCCACAGACAAACACCTGTGACTCAGCACTACTACATCCGGCTGAAAAAACTGGTCAGCCCTTCTGATCCTACGGAGGTAAATGCCAACCGAGCCTTCATAGGTAGTGGCCACAGGTTTGAAACGGGGCTTGGGAGAGACAGTAAGGACCACCCGTTGCATTGGTCACCCGGCAAAGGGAAACGAACTGTCGCCATTTGCAAGAGATACCACCATGGCAGAGAACTGACGTCATCAGACTGCGGCGGAGGAGATAACTTCATTGAAACCTGCAGCTACAGGTGTGTAATCCCCTAGCCTTCCCTCTCCACACATCGGGGAAACCTTAAGGGCCCCTCCCAGCTCTCCCGTGAGCGCGACAGCCAGACCGAGGGAATCAGACGTGCCACGGGACCCGCAGCGCGGAACTCCCGGCTATCGCTCCCACCAGTGCTGACAACTGCGGTCTCTTGCACCAGCTACCGGGGGCGTGGCTACCGGAGGGCAAGTAGAATTCGCTGAGGATTCTCAGCCCCAAGCTCTACAAACTTAGGGTCTGAGGGAATGGCAAACTGGGAGAGTGTGCCCAGTCGTTCATGAAAACACGGCTCCCGGGAGCAGCAGACCTGGCGTGTAGCCAGTATTGTAGTGAGCAGCACCCGTGAGAGGGGCCTGGGTAGAGGAAAAGTGGGGAAGTGACTAGACACAAGAGGAGGCCCTAGGCACTCAGGATTGGAGACTCGCCCAGTCTGGGAGGAGGAGCTGCTGCACAGTGATTGGTTCCCGCGTATTGACAGGAGAAACTTGGTCTGGTGGGCACAGCGCCACCTACTGGAAGAGAAGTTAATCAAACTCTAGACTGCATTTATTAGGTTTTTTTTCTCTTTTTTTTTAATTTGGGTTTTTCTTTCATTTTCATTTTTCTTTCTTGTTTTTTAAATTTTTTTCAAATTTTTTAAAAAAAATTTTTCTTTTAATTTTAATTTTTATTTATTATTATTATTTTTTTTCTTTTTTTATTTTCTATTTTTTTCTTCTTTTGTCTTTTCATTTCTTTTCAATTTTCTTATTCCCTCTTCCTTGAATTCTACCTGCTTACTCTCATTCTCTTTAGTGACTTCTTCCCTTCCCTTCTAATACCTTTCCTCCCAAGCATCAAATAAATCTACAGGAGTAAACACTAACTCAGCAGTTAAACAGAACAAGAAGTAACATGAGCAGCTTGAAAAAGCAAGGAAGAAAAGGAGTACAAACAATGAAGGACAGCCTAAATATTCAGGAGGACCTAGAGTCATCAGAAAAATGGTCATATAAAGAATTCAAGGAACACCTTAGACAGATGGAATGGAACCTTAAAGAGGATACGACATAGCAAATTCAAGCAGTGAAAGAACACATTGAGAATGAATTACATAAACAGATAAAAGAAGAAGTTAAGCATCTTTATTAGGAGATAGAGATTATAAAAAATAATCAAACAAAAATTCCAGAAATGAAGGAAACGATAAACCAAACTAAAAACTCAATTAAGAGTATCACTAACAGAGTGGAGCAAGTAGAAGCCAGAACGTCAGATAATGAAGACAAAATATATCATCTTGAAAAGAGTCTAGCCAACTCAGAAAGGCTGGTAAAAAATCACGAGAAAAACATCCAAGAGTTATGGGATAACATAAAAAAACCAAACTTAAGAGTCATCGGGATAGAAAAAGGTACAGAGATTCAAACCAAGGGAATGAGTAACCTGCTGAATGAAATAATTACAGAAAACTTTCCAGAAATAAAAAAGGAAACAGATATACAAATTGAAGATGCATACAGGACACCGAGCACACAAAATCACAGTAGGCCAACGCCAAGACACATTGTTATGAAGATATCCAATATACAGAACAAAGAGAAAATATTAAAAGCTACAAGAGAAAGGAGGCAGATTACATTCAGGGGTAAACCAATAAGGTTAACAACGGATTTTTCATCACAGACGCTGAAAGCAAGAAGGTCATGGAACAATGTAATTCAAACACTGAAAGACAATGGATGCCAACCAAGAATTCTGTATCCAGCAAAATTAAGCTTCAGGTACGACAACGAAATAAAAATCTTTCATGATAAACAAAAGCTAAAAGAATTTGCAGCCAGAAAACCATCATTGCAAAGCATTTTGAGCAAAACACTACATGAGGAAGAAATGAAAAACAATAACCAAAACCATCAGTGGGAAGTGCCTCGGTAAAGACAGAGGGCGAGGGGAAAGATAATCATGGAGAAACAAACTAATTTTTTTTTAAAAAAGGATAAATAATCAAACATGGCTGGAATTATAAACCATATATCAATAGTAACTCTAAATGTTAATGGCTTAAACTCTCCAATAAAGCGACATAGGCTGGTATCATGGATTAAAAAAACAAATCCAACAATATGCTGCCTCCAGGAGACACATCTGATTGGAAAAGACATACACAGGCTGAAGGTGAAAGGATGGGAAAAAATATACCACACACATGGTCCTCGTAAGCAAGCAGGGGTGGCCATCCTCACATCGAATAAAATCGACTTCAAGACTAAGTTAATCAAAAGGGATAAGGAAGGACATTGTATACTGTTAAAAGGAACCATTCACCAACAAGACATAACAATTATCAATATTTATGCACCAAATAATGGTGCTGCGACATTCATAAAACAAATTCTCCTCAAGTTCAAGAATCAAATAGACCACAACACAATAATTATGGGTGACTTCAACACACCTCTCTCACCATTGGACAGATCCTCCAAACAAAAGTTGAATAAAGAAACTATAGAACTCAATACCACAATCAATAACCTAGACTTAACTGACATACATAGAATATATCAACCATCATCAAATGGATATACTTTTTTCTCAGCAGCACATGGATCCTTCTCAAAAATAGACCATATATTATGCCATAGGGCAACCCTCAATAAATATAAAGGGGTGGAGATAATACCATGCATTTTATCTGATCATAATGGAATGAAACTGGAAATCAATGATAAAAGAAGGAAGGAAAAATCCTACATCACATGGAAAATGAACAATATGTTACTGAATGATCAATGGGTTACAGAAGACATAAAGGAGGAAATCAAAAAATTCTTAGAGATAAATGAAAATACAGACACAACATATCGGAATCTATGGGACACAATGAAAGCAGTTTTAAGAGGGAAATTCATCGCCTGGAGGTCATTCCTCAAAAAAAGGAAAAACCAACAAATAAATGAGCTCACACTTCATCTCAAAGCCCTAGAAAAGGAAGAGCAAAACAACAGCAAATGTAGCAGAAGGCAAGAAATAATTAAAATCAGAGCAGAAATCAATGAAACTGAAACAAAAGAAACTATTGAAAAAATTAACAAAACTAAAAGTTGGTTCTTCGAAAAAATAAATAAGATCGACAGACCTTTAGCCATACTAACGAAGAGAAGAAGAGAGAGAACTCAAATTACTAACATACGGGATGAAAAAAAGCAATATCACAACAGATGCTACAGAAATACAGAAGACAATTAGAAATTATTTTGAAAACCTATATTCCAATAAAATAGAAGATAGTGAAGACATCGATAAATTTCTTAAGTCATATGATTTGCCCAGACTGAGTCAGGAGGATACACACAATTTGAACAGACCAATATCAATGGATGAAATTGAAGAAGCAATCAAAAGACTACCAACCAAGAAAAGCCCAGGACCGGATGGGTATACAGCGGAGTTTTACAAAACCTTTAAAGAAGAATTAATACCAATACTTTTCAAGTTATTTCAGGAAACAGAAAAAGACGGAGCTCTTCCAAATTCATTCTATGAGGCCAACATCACCCTGATTCTGAAACCAGACAAAGACACCTCAAAGAAAGAAAACTACAGACCAATATCTCTAATGAACCTAGATGCAAAAATCCTCAATAAAATTCTGGCGAATCGAATACAAAAACACATCAAAAAAATTGTGCACCATGATCAAGTAGGATTCATCCCTGGGATGCAAGGATGGTTCAATATACGGAAATCAATAAATGTTATTCACCACATCAATAGACTTAAAGATAAGAACCATATGATCATCTTAATAGACGCAGAGAAAGCATTCGACAAAGTACAGCATCCCTTTATGTTCAAAACATTAGAAAAACTAGGGATAACAGGAACTTACCTTGACATTGTAAAAGCTATCTATGCTAAGCCTCAGGCTAGCATCATTCTGAATGGAGAAAAGTTGAAGGCATTCCCTCTAAAATCTAGAACAAGACAGGGATGCCCTCTCTCACCACTTCTATTTAATTTAGTCCTTGAAATACTAGCCAGAGCAATTAGACAGACAAAAGAAATTAAAGGCATAAAAATAGGAAAAGAAGAACTTAAATTATCACTATTTGCGGATGACATGATTCTATACCTAGAAGACCCAAAAGGGTCTACAAAGAAACTACTAGAACTAATAAATGAATTCAGCAAAGTGGCAGGATATAAAATCAACATGCATAAATCAAAGGCATTTCTGTATATCAGCGACAAAACTTCTGAAACGGAAACGAGGAAAAACACTCCATTCACAATATCCTCAAAAAAAATAAAATACTTGGGAATCAACCTAACAAAAGACGTGAAAGACTTATACAATGAAAACTACAGAACCCTAAAGAGAGAAGTAGAAGAAGATCTTAGAAGATGGAAAAATATACCCTGTTCATGGATAGGCAGAACTAACATCATCAAAATGGCGATATTACCAAAAGTTCTCTATAGGTTTAATGCAATATCAATCAAAATCCCAATGGCATTTCTTGTAGAAATAGATAAAGCAATCATGAAATTCATATGGAAAAATAAAAGACCCAGAATAGCAAAAGCAATTCTAAGCAGGAAGTGTGAATCAGGTGGTATAGTGATACCAGATTTCAAACTATATTACAGAGCAATAGTGACAAAAACAGCATGGTACTGGTACCAAAACAGGCGGGTGGATCAATGGTATGGAATAGAGGACACAGAGACTAATCCACAAAGCTAAAACTATCTTATATTTGATAAAGGGGCTAAAAGCATGCAATGGAGGAAGGATAGCATCTTCAACAAATGGTGTTGGGAAAACTGGAAATGCATATGCAACAAAATGAAACTAAATCCCTTTCTCTCGCCATGCACAAAAGTTAACTCAAAATGGATCAAGGAGCTTGATATCAAATCAGATACTCTGCGTCTGATAGAAGAGAAAGTTGGCTCTGATCTACATATTGTGGGGTCGGGCTCCAAATTCCTTAATAGGACATCCATAGCACAAGAGTTAATAACAAGAATCAACAAATGGGACTTACTTAAACTAAAAAGTTTCTTCTCAGCAAGAGAAACAATAAGAGAGGTAAATAGGGAGCCTCCATCCTGGGAACAAATTTTTACTCCTCACACTTCAGATAGAGCCCTAATATCCAGAGTATACAAAGAACTCAAAAAATTAGACAATAAGATAACAAATAACCCAATCAACAAATGGGCCAAGGACCTGAACAGACACTTCTCAGAGGAGGATATACAATCAATCAACAAGTACATGAAAAAATGCTCACCATCTCTAGCAGTCAGAGAAATGCAAATCAAAACCACCCTAAGATACCATCTCACTCCAGTAAGATTGGCAGCCACTATGAAGTCAAACAACAACAAGTGCTGGCGAGGATGTGGAGAAAAGGGTACACTTGTACATTGCTGGTGGGACTGCAAATTGGTGCGGCCAATTTGGAAAGCAGTTTGGAGATTCCTGGGAAAGCTGGGAATGGAACCACCATTTGACCCAGCTATTGCCCTTCTCGGACTATTCCCTGAAGACCTTAAAAGAGCATGCTACAGGGATACTGCCACATCGATGTTCATAGCAGCACAATTCACAATTGCTAGACTGTGGAACCAACTCAGATGCCCTTCAATAGATGAATGGATAAAAAAAAAATGTGGCATCTATACACAATGGAGTACTATGCAGCAATAAAAAATGACAAAATCATAGAATTTGCAGGGAAATGGATGGCACTAGAGCAGATTATGCTTAGTGAAGCTAGCCAATCCCTAAAAAACAAATACCAATGTCTTCTTTGATTTAATGAGAGCAACTATGAACAGCGCAGGGAGGAAGAGCAGGAAGAGAAGATTAACATTAAACAGAGACATGAGATGGGAGGGAAAGGGAGAGAAAAAGGAAATTGCATGGAAATGAAGGGAGACCCTCATTGCTATATAAAATTACATATAAGAGGTTGTGAGGGGAATGGGAAAATAAACAAGGAGAGAAATGAATTACAGTAGATGGGGTAGAGAGAGAAGATGTGAGGGAAGGGGAGGGGGGATAGTAGGGGATAGGAAAGGTAGCAGAATACAACAATTACTAATAGGGCATTATGTAAAATTGTGGATGTGTAACCGACGTGATTCTGCAATCTGCATTTGGGGTAAAATTGGGGGTTCATAACCCACTTCAATCTAATGTATGAAATATGATATGTAAAGAGCTTTGTAATGTTGTGAACAACCAATAAAAAAAAAAGAAAAATAAAAAAAAATGCAAAGACAGTATACTTCTGTTACTGAGATTTTCTTCTATGAGATCAAGTCTGAGCACAAAATTTTTTAAAAAGTGATGCTATGACAACATTCTACCCAAAAGCTGCCACCAATTAATCTTGTCTAAGTGTATTACAATAATATGAAACATATGACCTAATAAAAATGTGTAAATAGTAATTCCCTAAAATATTGCCCTTACCTGATATTACTACCCAAATATGCTTTTATTTGCCTATTATAATGATATAGGAAAAATCAAGAGTGTGTGTATTTTTTTTTAATGGGGAAGGGCTTGCTTAGAAAATTCCCAGAAAATCTCTGGGGAATCATGCTGCTTTACAACTTCTTGGGCTACCAGTGGGACAGGCTCCTTTGCTTCCTAGACCTCCCTACCTTGCCCTCTTCCTCATTTTCTTTTAAACGTGCATTTAAGCTACTAAGATTTTTTTTTTTTTTTAAAGTGAAAAAGTACTACAGGAGATCTGGTAGCAGAAAGTTTCGGTAACTGAAAAGGCAAGGCACACAGGAGAAAATAACACAATGTAATGAGTCACGGTATAAATAAGCTTTTAAAAATCACTGATTAAAAATAATAATTATACTTGAAAAACAAGTCAAGTGAAAATAAAAACATTAATATCCTATATTAACATCCTTGGTTCCTTTGTCCATGAGCCAGTATATATGTCAAAACTTCAGAATGGGTAAAGAGGTCAAAGATTTGCCAAATATAGTAGCAGTAACACAGGCAGGTGTCTACACCAGAGGTCATAAAGCTATGGCCTGAAGCCCATATCTAGGCCACTGTCTACTTTTGTATGACTGACAAGCTAAAAATGGATTTTTAAATTTTTAAATAGTTATATTCTAAGAAGCTATGTAAGTATTCACATAATGAAATATTCTCAACTGGCCTGCAAAACCTAAAATATTTACCAGTGGATCCGTTACCAAAAAGTGTGCCAAACCTTGTTCTACATGACTAAACATGTCTGTCTGTCTGAGGCAGGGTTTTTCTATGTCGCCCAGCTAGTCTCAAACCCTCGGGCTCAAGTAATCCTCCTGCCTCTGCCTTATGAGTAGCTGGGGCTACAGAGACACACAACCTTACCTCACTGGTCACGTCTTTTTGATGAGGATTAAGGACAGGAAAAACAAATGTAACTTCAATTTAAGGAGTTTGTCAAGTGACACACTACACCTGGTAAGCAGTAAAATGTTAAGAATAATTCCCAATAATTGGAAAAGAAAGTACTACCTAGAATTTGAATGACTGGTTAGTTACTAGTAAATAAATCCACTTAGACACAGTATAAGTAGTATCCTGGAGATGTTAGTGTTAATCTATAGTCAAAAGAAGTTAGGGTAATGCTTATTATATAATAAAGTTGAACAAATGTGTATCAGTTTTCACTTTTATATGTGTTTTATTTTGTTTTCCTACAAGACTTTTCAGAGCCTATAATTTTTTTTTCAGGACAGATACACAAAATGTAACATTATCCAGCTTTATTTTAACTTATTTCTGTGACATCTAAAATATCTTGAAGAAAGTAAAACATAAAATACAGTTGGGAAAATATTTAACTCATATGATATCAGAAAAAATTAGTAGAGAATTAAAAAGTTAAATGTATAAAATATACCATAAACTGGGTGTGGTGGTGTACGCCTGTAACCCCAGCTATATTGGAGGGTGAGGCAGAAGATTTCAAGTTTGAGGTCAGTCTGGGCATCTTAGTGAGACCCTGTTTCAAAATTTTTAAAAAAAATTTAAAAAGGGCTGGGGATATATCTCAGTGGTAGAGTTCTACTGAGTTCAATCCCTAGCACTATATAACAAAAACACCACTACAAAATCCTAAATATCAAATCTTTTGTGGGGATGGTAGTTTCTAGGCTAAAGCTAAAGAAGAACAGAATAAATCATCTGGAAAAAGATTCACTGAAAACATAACCATGGAAAACTTAAACATTTTTAGGACTAGAGGAATTACTTAGTGGTAGAGGGCTTGCCTAGCATATGAGAAGCCCTGGGTTCCATCCCTTGCTAGCAAAACAGTTAAAAAAAAAAAGCCACAAACCAACAAAAATCAAGGAAACATTAACAGTAAATATTATAAATGGTCACACAGATAATATACACAAAATTCATAGGGCAACAGACATGAACAGGTTACAGGAAGAAAATGTAACAAGTAGCTTTCTTGTATGTGTTCACTACTGATCCCCTTTAGCTGTTTTTTCCTATTGAAACCAAAGAGAAATTCAAACTTGGGTCATGTCACAACCCAGCTCTTAGAATAAAGAGCAAATATCTTACCAAGGACCCTAGGAAGCAAATGGTGTAGCCTCCTTCCCTCACTCTCCAGCTCACTCTGCCCTAGCCACACCCTTCTTTTAATTCAGAGTCATACATGTTTCTTGATGAGCAAGTGTTTTGTCTGGTAAAGTAGCATTCTTGGGCTAAATTCCAAGATAAAAGAGGACAAAAATAAGGATGTAAATCTGTGAATGTCAAAGTAAGTTACAGAAGATTTATGGAAGGTAAATCTCAAAAAGTTTGTTTTTGATTAAACTGGCTATAATTAGCACAGTAAACATTATTTGAACTTTAATGTACTGATATAAAGCAAAGTCTGAAACATTGATCTGTTCTTATCCATCAAGATAATTTTTTTTTTTGTATTTTTAGGTTTTATTACTAGGGGAAACTAAGTCTTAAAAATTCTTTTTTTTTAATTTTTTTTTTTATTGGTTGTTCACAACATTACAAAGCTCTTGACATATCATATTTCATACATTAGATTGAAGTGGGTTATGAACTCCCAATCCGGTTTTAAATTCTTAAACGATTACTTTGTAACTGGTTAAACAAACAACTGTTATTTAGGTTATAACAATATTGTGAACATCTAAAATATATGTGATTAGGTATAGGTAGGCATCTGAGAACTATCTGTTTAAGCCTTGTCTAAGTGTTATAAAATGAAAGTTTATGTAAGTTTACTGACAAAATAACCAATAAGTGTTCTCTTTTATACGTTGTATCTGACACAAAAGGACCACACTGTTATTTGAAGACCTGTCTTATATCTGTTTGCTTTGACTAAGTCTATTTCTGGTCATTAATACTGTTTCCTAAATGTATAAGAGATTCAAGGCTATCCTTTGATTTTTGTTAACCCATGCAGACCTGTGATTACTGTTACTATATACTCTGGATTCTAAATTATACTTTAAAAGTTAAAAAAAAAAATAAAGAAAAAAAGAAATCTTAAAAAAAAATGTTGCCACAAATGAAAAATTCCTCCCTTCATCTGTTTTGACAGATCACAATCAAAATGCAGGTGTGTTAAAAATATAATGGTTAAGTGTAAAGCTTAGTGGTAGAGCACTTACACAGCATGTCTGAGGCCTTGGGTTTGATTCTAGCACCACACTGCACACACAAATCATACACACACATACACATACACACACACACACACACACATTTACACATACATATATATAAAACAAAATTACCTTCAGAGACTATGTACACAATGGGTACATGCAACAAATAAATTGTGTTCAGACTTGGATTTCATACCATAGATATTTCACTATACATATGCAAAAATTCTAAAATCCTAAAAACAAAACAAAAAATTTAAATTCAAAACACTTCTTGTTTCGAGCATTTCAGCTAAGGGATACTCAACCTGTATCAACATTTTTAAGTTTATGGGCACTGATAATCTGCTATTCTATTTCAGGTAAATTTGCTATCCTTTTTATCAGTATCAATTTTCTGATACTGCAGAACTACCAAATTCTACTGTCATTTGTGTTATCACCTATTCTTATATCCAGAAAATTTCCCATAAAGTGATTCATAGTCTTACCTAAAAGAAACAGAAAAACATTTTTGAAAAATTATTTTACAGAACATTATTTGCTACTTATTCCGAATAGTACAGGAAGAGCTGTAGGAAATGAAACGAAACCATGGTAACCAACTGAACCTATCATGAGCTATTGGATGAAAAGAACACAGTACATCACACGTCAACGCCTACTAACAGCACAATCCTTCCCCAGTTCCTTTTGTTGCTTTTCTTAAATATGAAAAAAGATTTCAACCAATTTCCAATATTATAAAAATGTTCAATCCCCTTTACCAGTATCTACTATGATTCTCTGGCTTTACCTAGTAACTCTTTAGCCCAGTTCACTGTAAATCCAAACAAATATTTTGAGATTCAATTAGGAATTACTGTTTTTCTTCAATCATTAGTAAAATTATATTTTTTACTTGAATGCATTTTTTTCATTTTCTATTATGGTAGCAATAGTTTCTTCATACTAAATTTTCAAAATGGTAAGGATTCAATGTTGTTCTCACAGGAATATAATAGAATTTTATCAGCATTCTGAACTCAAAGCTACAATAAATTAAAATCACAACTGCATTTACAAAATATAGGAGTCTTATTTTATCATCTTGCTGTCCATTCTATCACCAAGAATCAACCCTCCTCGTAGACACTGAAGGTAAACCCAAAAAAATCTAACTCAACATTTTCTTAAACTATCAATTATCAGCAAAATAAACAAATAAGGTAATGATTACTTCTGTCAGGCATTAGCTATTTGTTATACAACTATGCATCCAAGCAGATAACAGAGCAAATCTCTGCAAGACTACAGATCATCTTTGCTGCTATTGTTAACCACCCCTTAAAAAAGATCATTTAAAATATACAAAAACAGATGCATACATTTTGCATGATCAATTTCTGGAAAGATAGGCAATTAATTGTGAGTGGCATTATCTCTAGGAAGTGGAAATAGAAGCATATGATGGGGTAGTACACAATCACCACATAACACTTTCCTCTTACTTGAAAAAATTTTTAATACATCTGTTGCTTTCATAATCATAATAAAGACATAATGGATGACATGATGCACTTATGTTGCTATTTTAATAGAGAATTACTGCTGTTTTGGTTAGTTACTATTTTATTTTTTGATATTGGGGATTAAACCCAGGGACTCATGCATACTACACACACCCTCTACCACTAAGCTACATACTCAGTCCCTAAATTGTTAAGTGTAAATGATTGCAGAGTGATCTTATAATGGAATTTTAGTTTATTAAATTTCAAATACATTTAATTTGAGCTGTCTCTTTTGGTAGATAGTAGGAAATTAGTACTTGAGAATTAGTTGGAAAAATTCTCATCTTTAAAAATTCTGAATGAAGGTTTCTCTGCTTTAAAAAAATGGTAATGTGTTGCTAAATTTAAAATCTAAATTTTAAAAATGTCATTGATTTAAAAGCTGATAGTTTAGTCCTGTGTCATACCTCTTATCAACTTATAAAAAGAAATACATGTTTTATTTTTAGATGTTGTTTTTAATAATTTATATTTCTTCTTGGAATTTTGTTCTTGAGAAAGTTAAGCTTTGATTTTCTCATCTGCAAAATGCAGAAAATACTAGTATCTACTGTTTGGGCTTATTCTGTAGATAAAACCCAGTTTCCCAACCTCCTGTCATGAACAGGATACAGGTGATAAGCTATCCAACTTATCCAGTATTTGAAGAGGCTAAAAAGAATCTGAGATGACCCAAGTCCTTAGGCTAGGCCTGGCCATGATCAGCCAAATGTGCATTTACCTCCAGGCACCACCAAACAGCATCTTTTTCTATAGGTACTACAATAAGAAAAAGGCTGGGAAATACTATTCACATAAAGTATCTACTATAATGCCTAGAACAGTATTAATAAATGCTGGCTATTGCTATATTTATACAACTATCAATTCCATTAATAAAATGTCTGGATGTGTCAAGTCATTTTTAAAAAATAAGAATGTGTTATCAACACATTCTGGAGTTGTATCTGGTTACTGAGAAACAGATCTTAAAAAGAGAATCCAGTACATCCCCTACTACACTTCAAAGCAGATACACAAGTCAGATTCTATTCTCCTTTACAAAATGGCTAAGAGCATCAGAGAGTGATCATCCTCTTAAGAGTTCCTATTGGGTAGCTCCAAAACATACTTGAAACAACTACATCTATAATCTAATGGTCAATGGAATTTGTCTTAATACCTTAAAAATACAAAAATATCTCGAAATTTTTTTTTGTTTCTACCTTCTGCTTTAAATCTATTGCTATGTATGCATACTTTTTGAGAGAACTGAAGTTTGAATAGACAAGAGACTAGTGAATAAAAACTAGGCTGAGGATAAAAATTTGAGAAATGAAATGTCATTTAAGAGTAAAGCACAAATCAAAACCATAAAGAGCTATTTAATACTTCATACTAGGATGTCTATATTCGAAAAGATATAACAACAAATATTGACAGGATATGGAAAAAATAGAACTTTCCTTCACCACTGTAGGACTCTAATGGTATAACCACTTTGGAAAACAATTTGGGAGTTTCTCAAAAAGCTTACTTTTTGTTTGGTGCCAGGGATTCAACCCCAGGCCTCATCCATGCTAAGCATATGCTCTATCACTGAGCTACAACCCAGCCCCAAAAAGATAACTTAAAAATTACTTAAAAGTATGACCTAATAATTTCACTTCTAGTTACCCAAGAAAAATAAAAACATATGTTTAGCCAAAAAGTGCAAACAATTCAAATTTCCATCTACTGATGAATGGAGAAAATGTGGTATAGCCATATACTAGAATATTTTTTCTAATACTATTCATTAGCTAAAGGAACAAAGCACTGATGAGTGTTGCAGCATGGAGAAGCCTTGAAAACATGCCAATGGAAAGACCTCAGTTTAAGAGGTCACATGTTATATGATTTCATTATATGAAATGTCCAGGATGTATAAATCTATAGAGATGAAAGTAGATTAGTGGTTGCCTAGGAATAGGAGAGCTGGGGAGAAATGAGAAATAAATGCTAACAGATATAGAGTTTCTTTCTGGGTGATGAAATGTTCTAAAATTATGTTGCATAATTTTGTGAATATACTAAAAGCCATTTAATTGTACATTTTAAATGGCTGAATTAGTATGGTAATTATAACTAAAAAAAACTGTTTTAAAAAAGTATGATATGAGAACATGCAAAAGTCATGCTTGCAAATAGAGGTAGGAAAAAAGTTGTAATTTTGTAATATATAGAAACAGTGCTTGGTTGCCAAAGGTACATGTTTCATAACACTCTCTGGATAGGAGGCAAGTCTTTTTTTGGTCCACCAAAAAAATTAAAAATAAAAATAAATAAATCAGAAAACATGAAGAAAAAATATTGGTGAAGCCACTACCACTTAAAATTTTCTTCTCTATCAACTTAATACTTTAGCAAGCAGTCTTTTAGGTTTAATGATCAAAAAGAGGGCTGAGAAAAGTGGGAGGAGGGAAACAGGAGTTTCTGCTTATCTGAATTTACTATACAGAAGAAATGGTAGATTTTCTTCTTTTCTATTCTCGGCCTTTAATACTAATTTGTTAACTGAAAATGAGAAAATAATTCAAAGACTTTTATAATTTGTCTATTTTAAGTTTTCTCTCCCTATAGACAGACCACAAGGGCAGTCATTATTCAGAAGGATGCTCAGTAAGCATGGAGTCCAGACCAAGGGGAACCGGGTGAATCAAGTATTGAATGGAACATTTCTCAAAGTGTGTTCCACGGAGAGACTGTAGAAAGAGGACCTCATGATCACATGAGTTTACTCCTATTAATAATACTAAAGTGCTGAGAAATACTGCAGAACAGAAACCCAAGTAGTTACGAGTAACAGTAGGGAGACCCACTTGGCACTTGGTACTCATCTCTATGCTGGAGACAGCACTTACCAGTGTTAGCCAAGACTCCCCTCCCACACAGACCCTGGGTAGATTCTCAAACACAGGACTATGACTTCTCTTTCTCTGGTCCTATGCCTGGCTAATCTTTCTTTTCACCAATTAGTTAAGTGAATTGATACATTCCATTTATAGTCAAGGTTCACTGCTCAAAAATAAATACTGAACATTTTGGTGATCATTCTTTTAGATACTGCTATACTTACATAAAAACACCCAAAGATACATAATTTCACCTAAGAAGTATGATGCTAAACATATTGTTCTACATAATGATTTTTCAGATTAACATAGGATATGATGTTTCAGAATTTATCAAATAAGAAATGACATTTTTAAAAGAAAATATAATTTGTCCAACCATTACGCTTTTTCAGTTTTAAAGTTCTCATTTGTGTTCCACTATTTGAAAACACTCCAAATAGTTCTCATCTTGATGTTAGTCATAAATTTAACAGAAAAGTTCCAAGTACTTTGGGCTTGAAGCGTTCTCAGGAATATACCCAAATCTGTCCTGGAATATCCAGGCACAGGATTTGGGGATTATCAAGACTCTTGCACAGATGTCATTGTGTTCTCCCAATTTAGAGTAGCTAAAATGAGTCAGATTAACAGAAACGTCATGAGTTGCCAAATTTAGAGCTAACTCTCTTGTCAAAGTGAGCCATTTAAAATCTATAAGCAATCAAGAAACCTTTCTGAAGATGTCTCCATAGCCAAAGGAAAACGGCTTATTAAATTAATTACCTAGGTTTAACTGAAAAAAAAAAAAATCGAAACTCTAGTAAAACTCAGTTACCACCACCCTTTCCCCTCATCATTCTTATGCTCCAAAAATGACCTAAATTGTAAATGTAACCATCACTGCCTTCCATTAAAAGCCTTCAGTGACTCCTATTTCCTACAGAAAAAATCTAAACTTTTTGTGTGTGTGGTACTGTGGACTGAACCCAGGGGCATTCTACCATTGAGGTACATCCCCACCCTGTTGTTTTATATGCTGAGAAAGGGTCTTGCTTAAGCTGACCTTGAATTTGTAATACTCCTGCCTCAGCTTCTGGAGTCACTGGGATTTCAGGCATGCGCCACCATATCCATCTGAGCCTAAACTCTTAGGCATGAAATTACAAGGTTTTCCAGGCACACTTACTCCTCAAATTTTTTGTTCCCCCAACTCTCTAGCAGCTTGGCACACACCAAACTATCCAGACTGTTCTACACATTAGTGCCAGGCTATTTCTTTCCAAAATTCTCATTTTTCATCTTATCCTTCTACCTAAGAAACTTCTAGTCTCCCTTAAAGAGCCTGGTTAAATGTCTTCTTTCTTGACTGACTTGAATAATACTGTGCAAAATGAAGATAATCAAAAAATGGTGCTGTTTTCAATGACTCAGTTATCTGGGGAATTATTTTAATCACCCCAATTTAACAATGACAACCAAGCCCCTGATAACCATGAAAGGCATTGATACATATTAGTGACACCAGGGATAAGTATTTTAAGATATATATTTGTCAAAAGTACTATGGATTTCAATGAGCTAAAATTATTAACACCAAGTGGGTTTTCCCATATTATCATTAATTATTTTAAAGTCAGTTTGGAAAATAATATTTTAAGTCACGTTTTTAAAATATTATAGGCAAAAGAACATCATCAAAACACAATTTATAAAACTTTGGTGCCTGGTCTCCTTTAAAAGTGTCTTTGGCAGGGCACAGTGTCACGCTCAATCTGAAATTTTAAAAAATAAAATAAAAAGGCTGGGGATGAAACTCTGTGGTAAAGTGTCCCTGGATTCAATCACCAGTATCTCAAAAAGAAGACAACAACAAAAATAAACAAACAAACTTTCTTTGGAACTCATATGTGATTTTCTTACTATTTACTAAAGCTACAATTAGATACAGTACTTTTGATAAGAGGTTCACCAGAACTAAAAGATTTGAAGGGTTCATGCTCACTGCCTAACAAGGAAACTATCATGACTAGAGTCTACTAAGCTGCATTGGCCATGTTTGTCTGTCTAACTGGTATCCAATTTCCTCTGGCTTCCTCTAATCTCTTCCTTTGTTTAAAGCAGGAAAACTGAACTTTGTTTGCTCATTCAGCTTTGCACTCTTAAAGCCTTCTCTTCCAAAAGAGGCTGACCCATTTCTGAGCTCTGGGAGAAGATGCTAGTTAGATGAGCAATCACTACATGCATTTCTCTGCAGATATTCTAGCTCAGAAGTAGGAAAGGGAAGGATGTATACTTGCATAAGGGAGGGAGGGAAAGCTCCCGTGTATTCTCTTGCTAGGGTTGAACAGGGAAGCACATAACTCTGACTGCCCTGGCAGCTATCTTTGGACCCCAAGGAAAACCAGCCTTAAAATGGAGCTGATGTTGTGAGTGGCCATGAATAGAAACAAAAAGATCACAAATCCTTTGTGACATCGCTGGGGTACTGACCATCTATGCTACTACTACATTTCTGAATTTTTCACTATGTGAGCTATTTCCTTAAATAAAGTGTGTTTAAACCAGTAGAGTCTACTTATTTTGAGTATTGGGTAACACTTGTAGTTGAAAGCATATCAATTGATAGAAAATATAATTTTTTGATTTGTTTGTAGTACTGGTGATTGAATGTAGGGGTACTCTACCACCAAGGAATAGCCCCATCCCTTTTTATCTTGAGACAGGTTCTCACTAAGTTTTCAGGATGGTCTCAAACTTCAGATCCTCCTGCTGTAGCCTACCAAGCAGCTGGGATTACTGGCCTGCACCATTGTACCCAGCCGATAATATAATTCTTGAAAGTGGGATAACAGACTTTAAAAAGTTTTTTTTTTTTTTTTAAGAAAAACTGGATTACGCTCATTTTACAAAGTAGAAATTTAAGTCCAAAAAGGTTAAATATCTATAATAATAGTTGTCTGACCTATAATAAGGTCAGACAACTAGAAAAAATGGTTTGTCACACTGTAAAATCTAAACGACAATTTCACTTCCAAAGTCCCAACAGTGAGAGCAGGTAACTACAATTATTCTGTGATAATTTCTGAAAATCTCAATTTCTTATTCTTTCTGATTTTCTTCTTTTCTTTCAATTTATACATTACATTAAAAGGGTTTCTGTTTAAGTAGTACTGTAAATGTTTCTTCTTCTTTCATTTTCCCTAGTTTTTATAAAATATACTTAAGATTTTCTTTTTCTTCTCAGTAAAAATGAACAAACTTAACTCCTCAAGCAACTATGAAAAAGGGGATATCTTCTATCAAAGGGAAACAATGTTGACAGAGAGCCCAACAATATATCTAAGCAATGTATAACTTTAGTCCTATGCCATATCAAACATGTAACAGTGATTTTTCTATATATATATATTTCCAAGAAAACTCTTGGACAGAGTCCAAACAAGTGTACCCTGTATTGAATGGATGACTTACGAGGAACAACAGTAAAAAATTAATCCTACAGCTATAATTTCACCTATTTACTAGTGTGGTTATTTAAGTAGGAAAAGTCAATGTCAACTAACAAAAGTGTTGAGTTAGTAAAGACGTTCTTGCAGTCATAGTAATTAAACTAAAAGCATGCAATTTTCAGATAAAAACAGTGAAAATTATCTCTGAGTAGATCGTGAACACACATCTACCCAGAAATTGTTTATATTTTTATCAGGTACAGTGGTAGTAATGATAAAATTGATGCCAAATATTTAAAAGGTCATTTCATGTGATTACTCAAATCACCTCTTCACAAATCTTGTCCCCTCCTTATTTCACTATTTCTAAAAAGCAATGAAAATTCTGGTTCTAAACAATAACACAGTATCTGAAATAAGAACTCAATGTGTGTACAATCAGAGAAATAAAAAGTTGTACTGCAATTGTGTACAATGAATCAAAATGCATTATGCTGTCATATATACCTAATTAAAATAAATAAATTAACTTAAAAATAAATAATTTTTTTAAAAAAATAACTCAATGGATAGGTTTAAAAGCAGATCAAAAATAGCAGAGGGCTGAAGATTTAATTCAGTGGTAGAAGTGTATGTCAGTATATGTGAGGTCCTGGATTCAAACCTCACCACTAAAAATAAAGGAAAGAAAGAAAACAGAAAATAGAAATACCAGAAGACAGAACATGTGAACTGGAAGAAAAACCTAAAGAAAAATGTTCAAACTAAACTTAACAATCTTTTATTCTAGTGAGAATAAACATATAGCACCTCGTAAAATGTTCTTTAGTTCTAAAGCTATGAAAACCATAAGGAAGCATGCTTTCAATAAACTTCTTAAATTATATTACTAATAAATGACATTTGTCATGAAATCTCCTCAAGGTAATCCAAATGTTGTAATCAACAGATAGAAAATCCTAAGCCCTCTGAAACCCACAAATCACCACCAAGTACCTGGGCTATTACCTTTTCTTAGTCTGCACACTTGGAACATGAAGGTGCCTAATGACATGTTCCCCTCTACAACAAACTTTCTCTGAGAAATTTTTTCCTGAATCAGTGGATCAACGTGAGCATAGGCAGAAAAGCCAGATGAGGCCTGGCCTAAAATTCAGGCCAAAATGAGGTGTGGGTGAAGAAGATACAAAGAGGAAAGAAAGGTTCTACCCATAGTGGACCTGTCATGACGTGGTGAGAACCTTTTTTTCTGACTGCAGAAAACTGCCACAGTGACAGCACACATACATTACACACTCCTCTATATAATACCTCAATTACACAGAGATCACTAGTGAAGGAGGTACAGGGCAAATGCCAATGACAGAGGGAGGTGGGTTCTTTGAAACACTGTACCCTATTCACCCCTACAACTTCGCTAATCACTGCATTCCATTCTAGATGTGTTTTTTTCCCCCTCCTTTCTTTTCTGTTGTTGTTTTGTTTTTAGTTTGAGACAGGTCCTGCCACGTTGCTCTAGCTGGCCTTGAACTCTGGGCTCAAATGATCCTCCTGCCTCTGCCTCCAAATAATATCTTATAGTGAGTTTCAATTATAACAAAAGATAATAATTCATATAACCCAGCACTATGAATTAACACTCCCATCCATCTAATGTTCACCTGTTCTCTAATTTTTATTCTATGATTTGTGGGGTCATGTGGTTGGGAAGTGAGATGATAAACTTAAGGTCATGAGAAGAATGAGAGGATAAGAGGGTGAGCAGGAGGAAGATCATGGAAGGTCTAGGAGAAACTTCACTCCAAAATAAATCCTTGGCTTTCAAATATTCGCTAAAGTCAGCCAGTGAAAACTACATGGCAGCTGTTATAGGATGAGACCCAACATGGGCAATGGAAATTACTTGAACTTTCCATGAAGCAAAACTGAGTTCAAATTAAAGTTTTATAACTTGTATATGATCTTGGAGAAAGGTAGGGAAAATAGCAACAAATAGGAAAGGAAGAGGGCGTTGTGCAGATTTCTGTCTCCTATTTTACCCACCTCTTTCTTCCTTACTCTGGCCCTCTAGCCTTTACATCAAGACTTATTTACCCCAGATAATCAGATGATCAGACTATGTGGAGAGCAGTGATGCAGAAGTCTAGTACAAAATGTTAGGAGCAAGGAATAAAGGAACCAAGAAGACTTGCCTCAAATCAGTCTTCTAGTTCAATGATAAAATGAATAGGTATTTGAATTGTCAGAACAGATGTTTCCACCTGTATTCAACAATCTAATCCTCAAAAAAATGATTTCAAGGGGAATTTATACTTCATAACTTCCTATAAAAAGCAAAATTTCATAAACTACCGTGACAAGCTCTATTCTGCAAGAACACAACATATTCAAAATTTGGTATAAAATAATGATAAATTATATCATTCTAATTATCAGAGAAATTAACATTAAATCTTGTGGACAGAAATGACATCCCTGCTCACTCATAGGCATAAGTGGTTGGAGGAGGAGTAACATACGTTGGCCTTAAGCAGTAACATTATTTGTTCATTTTTTCCCCATATTTTTTAATTAGTGCATTACAGTAGTACATAATGGTGGCATTCGTTGTTACATATTTGTATACACACATAATATAACAATATAATTTGGCAATATCATTCCCCAGTATTTCCCTGTCCTCTCCCTTCCTCCCTCCTTCTGATATCCTTCTTCTACTCTAATGAGTTCCCCTCAATTTCCATGACCTCTCCCTTTCTTTTCCTTTTCCTCTTTAGTCTTCCACATATAAGAGAAAACATATGACCCTTAATTTTTTTGAATTTGGTTTATTTTACTTAACATGATGTTCTCAAGTTTCATCCATTTTCCTGAAAATGACATAATTTCATTCTTCTTTATGACTAAATAAAACTTTATTGTGTATATACGCCACATATTCTTTTACCTATTTGTCCATTGATGAACACTTAGGCTGGTTCAATTGTTTGGCTTGTCTGTGAATTGTGCTGCTGTAAACATGGGTATGCATGTGTCACTACAGTATTCTGACTTTAATTCTTTATAAAAAATACCAATTAGTGGTATAACTGAGTCATATGGTGGTTCCATACTTAGTCTTTTGAGGAACCTCCATAATGATTTCCATAGTGGTTGTACTAATTTACAATCCCACCAACAGTGTAAAAGTTTTCCTTTTCTCCACATCCTCTCCAGCATTTAGTATTGTTTGCATTCTTGATGACTGTCACTCTGATTGGAGTGAGATGAAATTTCAGTGTAGTTTTGATTTGCATTTCCCTAATTGCTAAAGAACAAATATCGTATTTCTAGGCATAATTCTTTGTGTTTCTGGGCACAATTATAAACTAAAACCAGCCAAAACACTAGGCAAATTTCAGGTGATAGGGAAGGGCCAAGAGCTCCCAATAAAAGCTATTTCAACTAAGATCCAACTAAGAGAAATGACACTGGCTTTAGCTTTATGAATTACAAAGAACTTTCTTTTAGTCTCTTTCCTTATTCAAGAAATAGATGGAAACTGACACAGCAAGACAAGAGAGAAAGGATAAGATAGAATGGAAGAAAGCAGCTACAACAAAAATGCATCTAAAGTTTTTAAATTCTTAATTACTGAGTACCACCATTCATAAAGAATTTTTTAAAGGGTCTCAAAGCTATTAAAATGGTAATTAGGTCCAAAGAAAACAAGAACCAATTCAATTACATGCTGGATGCTTTTAAATTTTAAAGCCCTCTATTAAGAGGATTTAAATGAAGCACAGTTATAATTGCAGGTCTGTGACCAACCTTAAAGCCAACGTGTAGGTTCCTGGTTGCCGCTGACTCTCCCGAATAAGGTAGCTCCCCTCAGCCACACTCAAGAGCTGGTCAGCTGCTTCTCTGGAGATCATGCCGTGAAACCTGAGCAACAAAGTCAATTCAGAAACTGCACACTTTCCACATTTTACCTATAAAACACTCCCCCTTCCATTTCTCTAGACAAACTACTGTCACATAATTGAAGAAAAGTGCTTGAGTTTAACCGTGCTCATGTTTCCCTGGGCCTGGCCTCTGGCCAGCTTCTCTTATGCGATAAGAACTGCATCAAAGTAGCTATGGAATTTACCAACCACAAAATCAAAATTTACATCCATCTAAGAATGATCAACCACCTCTCTCAGAGGACAGTCCTTACTTATGTAGCCATTTGACCATATGGACTTCCTAAAAAAATAGACGGAAATGTATTCCATTTCCTTTCTTTTCACTGATGCAGTTGCTCTAAAATTTTGGCTTAGAGTCTATGCTGGCAATTTTCCAGGACCCTGGGTTGTCCTTAATTGGCATGATTGCCCAATAATGTGCATAATTGGCATTATTGAATATTCAAACCACAAGCAAACAACTACAGTACTTGCTTTCACTTCCTGTCAAAATCTTATTTCTGATTAACAAAGAAAAAAAAGAATAATAAACATAAATAACACAACCTTTATATATATATAGCAAATTCATCTATAATAATCTGACATAAAAAGATTAAACAAGAAAAATGTCAGTGATGACAATGTATTAAAAGTATAAAATCACCTTACACTTGTATGATGATTCACAATTTAAAAAGAAGTTTTACATATGTCTTTTTAGCAACTCAAAAATAATGAAGGAATTCAGGAAATGTCACTCCAAAATATGTTTTTTTTAGCATATTATTTTGAGCTGAAGGCATTTAAAAAAATAGCAAATGCAGGAAAAGTCTTTCTCTGAACTCCTCTTGTCTACCTAAAGTCAGATTCTCCAAAAGTAACTCAATTGCCATCAATTCCCTCCCCAGGAATTTCATCAATCAGGTAAGACTGATTCTTATCATAGGAAAGGAAATTAAAAGTTGACATCACACCAAAAAAATCTTTGTCTCTAACCAGCATCTCTCTCAATTATTCTTCTCAGGGACTATATTTGTTTCCTAAAAATCATTTACTCTTTCCTGAGAGTAAATGGCCTACATCTTCCCTCCCCTTCTCATATTAGCTCTCTGTCTCACTGGGTATTCATTTTATTTTTCCTGTGATGCCCCTGTGCACACTATATCAAAAGTTAACAAATCTGTATACTTTTCTCCTGTTAATCTTCCTATTGTTAAGTCTATTTCATAGTCCCAGCTATAAGACCTTAGAGGGTAGAGGGAGAGACTCATTGCTCAAAAAAAACCTTTGTAGCTTCCATTGGTATAAAATCATGAGACAATAACTACTTGAATTTGGAATAATAAATTATAAAGGCCCTGAAATGACACCTTAATACTTTAGGAACTTTACTAGGGATAAGTGGCAATCTTGGTTTTTCCTCATGGGCATGGCTCTATTTCTCTTAACAGTCTTAAAATAGTTCATGATAGATATGTTCAAATCAAGACAATCAGAACAGCTAGGTTTACAATGGGCTTGTGAGATTTTCATCTCCATAAATTTTTCAATTTTTCAGAACTAGGTTCATATGCTAACACTTTGAATTTGCTGGAAGCAAAAGATGGTAATCTATCCCTTGCAGTAACACATACCATTCGATTAGCCTGCTGGTATACACTTTTGAGTTTAAATGACATCAATTAATAAAATTAGTAACATGTAACATCTATTTGGTTTTTTTTTTTAACCTTCAATACGTTAAAAAAATCAAACTCAAGGAAACAAATTTTGGAATAAAAATTGACAACAAAATGTAAAGAACTTTAAAATTATTCTTATCAGTTGACTCAATATTTCTATCAAAAAACTTTATGCACCAAGATGTTTCTTATGGTATTACTTTTAATAGTAGAGATTGAGCATCCCTAACCCAGATAAGCAAAATCTGAAATCCTCTGAAATTGGGTACACTTTTGATCCAAAGCATTTCTGATGAGGGATGCTCAGTCTGTACAGTTTAAAAACAGTCTAACTGCCCTAAGCAGAATATGACTATACACATTATGATATCACTGTAAAGAATACCAGTAGTTCTCAACTTTGGAATCATCTTCCTCCCAATTCACAGGTATGTGTCTGTGATCCATTCACAAGAGTCTAGAAAATGTATTTAGAATTTTAAATAATTTAAAAATATCTGATAAATATATGACTATCTGATATAATCAAGTAATGAAAAAAATTATTTTATTGGGAGAATAATGAAAATATGATTTTATTTTTTTTCTCCAAAGTTCTAAATTTCTGTTTCTCAACACTTGGAAAAATTAAAGATTTCAGAAATTATCAGAGTAGCATTCTGAGCCATTTTTGGTAGTCTGCTGTCCAATTGTAGAATCACAAACAAAGCCAATTTTAAAAACTGTTGCAATGCTCATCATCAATATTAAATGGAAAAAAATTAGACTACAATTTATATGTATAATATCTCAATTTTGCAAAACACCACTAGCAAAACAGACCTTTAGAAGGTAATACTTCAAATGGGCATGGCAGTACGCACCTATAATTCCAGTGACTTGGGAGGCTGAGGGAAGAGAGTTGCAAGTTTGAGGCCTGCATCAGCAACTTTGGGGGACCCTATCTCAAAATAAAAAATAAAAAGGGATGGGGATGTGGCTCAGTGGTAAAGTGCTCTTGGATTCAATCTGGAGGAGGTGGGGGGAGAAGGAGGGGGAGGAAGGAAGAGGAGGAAGGGTAAGAAAGAGGGGGAAGAAGGGAGAGGAGGACAGGGGAGGAGAAAGAGCAGAGGGAGGAGGAGGGGGGGAGGAGAAAATAGGTAATACTTCCTCTGTTTTTTTTTTTTTTTTGTACTGAGGATTGACTTTAGGGGCAGTCTACCACTGAGCTATATTCACAGCCATTTTTGAGACAGGGGTTCACTAAGCTGTAGAGGAGGCTGTCCTCAAATTTGTGATCCTCCTGCCTTAGCTTCCCAAGTAGCTGAGATTATAGGCATGTGCTACCACATCCTACCCAATACTTTAAATTCTTAACAACCATGGTTTCTGAGTAGCTATGATTTTCTTTTCTTTTTCTTTTCCCCCGATAATAAAGAGAATATACACTGCTTATAGAAAATTTGGGGGAAGAAAGGTAGAAGTATAGAATAAATCACTACATCCCTCCATATGTATGTGTGTATATTATCTAATACATGCAAAATACACATATAAATATATACATTCCTCATATATATCTAGAATTATTTAATCACATTGCTTACATCTTTAACATTACTGCATGTACATTTTTCCATGCTATTTTCTTCTTTATAATTGCCTTTTTAAAAATATTTTCACCATTTAGAATAATTATACTTGTAATTAAAAAAAATCTAATTCCACCAAGATTGAATACTTCCTTTATTTATTTATTTATTTTTTTACTAAACGCAACATTTTTTTGTCTCTTACATATGCCAACCAAGAAAATGTATTCTGGTAATTCATACTTACTCTCTTCCATAATACTTTGGTCTGTTTTCTACCTATTGAGGAAGAAAAAAGAAAGTATATTTATGAAAATGCAAATGTGTAGTATATTAATTAAACATTCTGTATATGAGGTAAACTAAAGCATATATTACAGGAAAACATTTATATAAGATTCAAGGTCAGAATATGGAGTCCTAGTTCATAGGTGGGTTAATAGGTTGCTTCACTTCTCTAAACCTGTTTCTTCTCTATTAAATGCTGTGTATGTGAAGAGTTGAACTGAACTATCCTTCATTTCTAAAAGTGTAATGAATTGGAAAAGATATTTACATCACTTTATTCACAGAATAAAGTAAAACATCCAGAAACTTAATGCCACAATCATGTCGTAACAGATTGTGGCTTTCTCTCCATCCTCTCCTTTTCCTCTCCTTCCTGTTACTCCATATTCTCCATGCTGTTAACATCTCAATATGATCCTGCCCTTCTGTTTTCCCAACAGCTCTTCCCTCACCACTTTCTCTTCCCCTAGCTTTCATGGCATGTGTGCTGGCTAGAGCTGAGGAAAGCCTCAGAATAGATCCTGAGGAATTCTTCCTGGGTAGACAGGAAGATAGAAGGCATTTGCCCCATGCATTAAACAAATATTTGCTGAACAGTGAATATGTGATAAGCATTGCTGTACCTGCAGGGGACACATGATTGAATAAAACTAAAAATGTCATAATTGTTTTGGAAGTAATGCTATAAAGACAAGCAACAATAAAGCAGCTTTAAAAAGAAAACAATAAGGAAACAGAAAGTATAGTAATGGTAAGTGCTATCATGAAAAAGGATTTCCTCTGAGAGGTACCTGGTAACACTATGGACTACATTTATTGAGCTCCTGCTATTTGCCATATTTTAGTTATATTTAGAGAACATTTAATCCCCATATCAGACAGTGATGACTCTGTTCATCTTCATAAGATAGTATTAGTCTCACTTTAACTGTTTTTCATGAAAAAGTTCATCTTTTATTTTTAATTGACAAAAATGCATATATTATAAAACCTATATAGTATACACTTGTATAATATATGTATATATGTACAGGCATTATATAGCATGTTTTGTTATATGTATACACTATGAAATGGCGAACACAAACTAATTAAGATATGCATTATCTCACGTATATTTTTTTGTGTGTGTGACTGGAACACGTAAAATCTACTCTTAGCAAATATCAAGTATACAATATGTTGTTATGTATTGTTATCTATAGTTATCATGTTGTACAATAGAGCTCTTGAATCTCTTTTTCCTAAATGAAATTTTATATCTTTTACCAATATTTCCCCAATCACCATTCCACCCCCAGCCACTGGTAACTACAACTCAGATCTCTGCTTCTGAGTTCAATGTTTTTAGATTCCACATAGAAGTTGTCTCCTAAGAAGGATCTGAGAAGCTCCCAGAGAGAAGGGAACTCCACTTAGGACCAGCAGGGTTCTTGACATGTGTGACAGAAAAGAATCTCAACACATGCCAGTCAGAGGTACAGACAGAGGTTGATTTAGGAAAGGAGATACATATTAAAGGGAGAGTGGGGGCAACCTCAAGAGAGAGAGGCCTTTGGGGATAAAGCAAGGAGTGTGCATTCAAGGGAGAATGCGTACCAAAGATGCTCTTTGGGAGTTCCCAGCTCTTCTTTTACAAGAAACTTGATGAGGGGTGGGTATTGAGAAGTATATAGGAATGGACATAGTCAGTGATCTCAGGATGGTTTATGGTTATCTGATCAGTCTCTGGATTCTTAAGCTGATGTGATCTTCATTTGTGATCAACAAATAGCACTGGACAGTCCCCTAAATTATAGTTTCCTCAAGATATCATTTTTTTTCTTTTGCTTAATCTATTTGTTGGTGGGTTAAATAATGTACACTGGTAGATTTACAGATTTCCCAGGAATTTGGGGAATACAAGGCCTACGGTTGAGACTGACTTAGGGAGTGATGTATCTGGAGAAGTGTGTGGAACTTCTGAATTAAAATCTTTTTTTCTTTGCCCTTCATTTATATCATACTTTCTACCTATCATATCTTCTATCCTTACCTACAGTGACATTATATAATATTTGTCTTTTTATACCTGGCTTATTTCCTTTAATATAACATCCTCCGGTTTATCCATATTGTCAAAGATGATGGGATTTCCTTCTGTTTTAAAGGCTGTACTCAATTTGAAATATACACTATTCCATTGTATATTAGAATGAACTATATGAAATTTCATTGTATATTTTCCTTATTGATTCGTTCATTGACAGACTCTTGGGTTGATTCTACATCTTGGCCAGGTAAATAATGCTACATAGGAGTGCACATCTCTCTTCCATATTTTGGTTTTATTTCCTTTGGACAAATTCACAGTAGTGGTATTCCTGGATCATATGGTAGTGGAAAAAAAATGAGTATCAGAGAGGTTAGATAACTTGTTCAAGGTTACCTGTTCAAGTGGTAGAGCTCAAGATAAAACTAGAACTTTTAGGACAAAAAAGGCCCAATTCCTTTTGTATGTGAAACTGACTCATCTGAATGAGGCTGAAAATGGACAACTTCAAAGCCTATTTTTTCAGTGATCATCTTGCTAGGTTCTACATGGAACATGGCTGCCCAGTCTAGGTTATCTACCTACTGGTCAGCCAGACCTACTACTGTTTTTAGCAACTTTGAGGTATTTACTCATAGTATAGAAAGAAATTTGTGAATGAAAAGCTGTCTATCATCTACAGCACACTCTATTGGCATATCTGACTCTGGCCTAATACACTGTCTTTGAGTTTTTTTGAAACTCTTAATTACAGGTAACTAAAACATGGATCTGTTTTTTCCTGCATGGTAACATTTTAATTAGAAAAACCAATTTCTTTGTGCAATTGATCTCAGTATCCCTTGAGTCTATATAAATTGTGCTTTGACTTCTTCTTGGTTCTCTCTCATGAGAGTGAAATAAACATTTCACATGTTCATTTTCACTTCTGTAGGAAAGTCAATATTTTACCTTTTACTAAAAATTATTCTTAGTCCATACTTTTCAGGAATCTTCTGTTTTCTGCTGAGATTATAGTCAGGTTATTTATTATCCTACTATCCCACCTGATTTGATCTTGTTCCATAATTTTTTCCCTCATAAAACTCACTGGACTAAAAATATGCCAGTTGGCCCCTACAGTAACCTATAATGGCTATTCTATTTTTAGGTCCAGGACTAAAAAGTGGGGTCATGGATCTGCTTGAAAACAAAACTTTGCTTCTGAGATGAAAATCCAATATTCAGGTCTTAACGTGAAGAATTAATTTATATGATTAAAAATGCTGCTCAGAAAGACTGTGGAACCAACCTAGATGCCCTTCAATAGATGAATGGATAAAAAAAATGTGGCATCTATACACAATGGAGTATTACTCTGCATTAAAAAATGACAAAATCATAGAATTTGGAGGGAAATGGATGGCATTAGAGCAGATTATGCTAAGTGAAGCCAGCCAATCCCTAAAAAACAAATGCCAAATGTCTTCTTTGATATAAGGAGAGTAACTAAGAACAGAGTAGGGACGAAGAGCATGAGAAGAAGATTAACATTAAAGAGGGATGAGAGGTGGGAGGGAAAGCGAGAGGGAAGGGAAATTGCATGGAAATGGAAGGAGACCCTCATGGTTATACAAAATTACATACAAGAGGAAGTGAGGGGAAAGGGAAAAATAATACAAGGGGGAGAAATGAATTACAGTAGAGGGGGTAGAGAGAGAAGAGGGGAGGGGGGATAGTAGAGGATAGGAAAGGCAGCAGAATACAACAGACACTAGTATGGCAATATGTAAATCAATGGAAGTGTAACTGATGTGATTCTGCAATCTGTATACGGGGTAAAAATGGGAGTTCATAACCCACTTGAATCAAAATGTGAAATATGATATGTCAAGAACTACGTAATGTTTTGAACAACCCACAATAAAAAAAAATGCTGCTCAGAAAAACACTTTAATATTATATATTCAAACTGAAAATGCACAAATACTGTTTTTACTCTAGAAGAACACTTGCACATGTACCCATGAAAATATGTATAAGAATGTTCATATAAGCACTATTCCTAGTTATTTTTAAAACGGAAATAAAGGGCTGGGGCTGTAGCTCAGTGGCAGAGCACTTGCCTAGCACGCTTGAGGCACTGGGTTTGATCCTCAGTACCACATAAAAATAAACAAATAGAATAAAGGCATTCTGTTCATCTACAACTACAAAATTTTTTTAAAAAAATAAAATGGAAATAAATATGCACCAATAGAGAAATAAGCTTCTTTTGTAGTATAAATAATATGTAGTTTGATGGAATGATGTAGATCTATACAGGGACTAACATGGATGAATTACAAACTACTGAATACAAAAATAAGTTACAGGGCTGGGGCTATAGCTGAGTAGTAGAGCACTTGCCTCGCATGCGTGAGGCACTGGGATCAAAATTCAGTAACACATAAAAAAAAAAGAATAAATAAAGATATTGTGTCCATATACAACTGAAAAAATATTTTTTAAAGTTACATAATAATGAGGATAACATGTCATCATTTAGGAAAAAGCAGATATGTACAATAATATATATTTATAGCATCAAGAGCAATCTGGAAGCATATATATCAAATTTAAAGAGTTACCTCCTGTAAAGTAGGGGACAAAGGACCTTGGGGGGACAACTGGAAAGGTGTAAAAGAAACTTTAATATTATCTGTAATAGTGTGATTCATACATTAAATATATATATTGCCTTTTGAAATAGAAATCAAGAATAACTTTTGTGTAACCTAATATTAAAGTCTCAGACACATTAGAATGGGGTCCCCAACATTTAAGAGGAGATTATGGTCTTTCTATCAAACCATGAGACCTTTGCAGCTGGTTGAAGGAAAAGTTCTATTGCATTTCCTAATCCAAAACAAATATGGATTATTTATTCAGCAGACCTATGTCATGAATGTAAAAGGAGTTTTTTTTTGGATACTTGATGAAAATTCTACCAATACCCCTGATTTGCCACATTCAAATGATATGGCAGTCTATTACATTTCCCAATTCAAGACAAATATGGATTATTTATTAAACAGTCCTATAATAAATCTCTATTATGCTTCCATTAATTGTCTAATTAATCAACTTCATAACACAATTGCTTTGGGCATTATATTCTAAATAATTTTTTTATTAACCCAAAATAATTATAAATTTTTAAAAATTATGTAAACATTGAGGATTAAAATAGTACTGTTATTAAAAACAGTGTGTTCAAAAATAAAATTCCCATAGCAATGACCTTTCCTGTTTTTTTTTTTTTAATATTGGAAATGCAAAACAAGAAATTTACACTAATTCATCTCATCTAGATAGTGAAGATCAGAATATGTCATCCCAAAATATGCCACTTTGGCATAGGGATTTTGAGTTAAAGGTGATTAAGAAACATCAAACATAAAAGAAGCTCTCTGTCCTCCCTCCTCTCCCTAAAAGCAGGGTATACATTTCACTTTTTGTGAAGGAAATTTACACCTGTAAAGCAAATTTCCATATGTCAATATGTGCTCCTCTCAGGTACCCTAAGAGACTAACTTTAGAGACAACCATGTCACCTGAGAAGATCTGAGTCTGCATAAAAAAATTTTACCAAGTAAATAATATATTTAGTTTACATTTTCTTCCTATAATATATTCCCCTCCCCAGACCTAACACCCTTTTCCTTGTCTAGTCTCTTTTCCTTTTGTTAAAATAGAATTTTAACAAAAAGGTTATTATCTCTTTTTTAGGTTTTTTACTTCTTTTCTATGAATCCTCCATTCCATGTACATATGAAATAAACCTTTTCTTCTGTTAATCTGCCATTTGTCAGTTTAATTAGCAGTTCCCAGCTCCAAAATCTAAGAAGGTAAAAAAGTTTTTCTCACCCTACAAGAGCATCTAGATGTTTTAGTGGTGTCTAAGATATTGTAATGAGGGTTCCTTTGATTTGAAAAAGGCCCCGTCAGTCGTCAGTCATTGCTTTAACTCACTCATTTTGTTTCTCTGATCTGTTCTCTTGGAGTTATTTCTCCTTTTCCAGATTATCCCAAATTCTAGGAACAGTGAACACTACAGACAAACACTCCATGGTAGAAACTGAAAGTGCCCCCAAGTGGTACTGACCTCCCTGTGGCCAGCAGGTCTCTTCATGACTGGATCTGAAATAATGATCAACCAGACCCTCATTTACCCAAGATTGTTTAACTACACAAACTTCTTGGCCTGTGCCTTTGTTCTTCTGCTATATAATCCTGGAGTTATTGTTAGTACCCCTAAGACAGGGGCTGGTTCATTTTCCCAGGATTGGCCACACTGAAAAAAATTTCTTTCCTGTTTCACCACCACATATCTTTTTGCTATCTGGATTCTTTCTGGGGAAACTGACCAGACCTGGTCTGTTGGGATCTCTGGAGACAAAACTTCTGGGCTAGGATTCCATAACAATACTAGTTAAATAATGGTTTGGAATGATCTTTTCAAACTCAGAAAATTACTCAGATAATCAAATTAAAGGGCTAGTCAGAATGTAAAAATGATGAATGATTTACTTGAAAATGTATTATTTGTAAAGTATTTTTACAAATAATTATTTGTAAATTATATTACTTGTAAATTATTTTACTTGTAAATGTATCAAATTAGGAATTGAAATATTGCATGCAATATTAAAAACATTTTATATTTATACAAATATTTATATGCTTATTTCCAAGTTTTATAATTTCATAATAACAGTCAAGGAACTAAAACTCCAGAATAACACTAGCTGAAGTCAATGTGGCCTCATGGGTGGGTTGACTTGAAAAAAGTTAAATATAATGCCTGGTTTTTTATATGGGCCACAGCAAGTAAGTAAACCCAGATTTGGAAGGCTGCGGTAATAGCATATTTGGGGAGGAAGGTAAAGATCAGTTCTGTTTTGAACATGCTATTTACATTTGAGTTGTTTATTACATGTCTTTAAAGGATTGTAGAGTGGACAATTGTATATATAGTCTGGCATTTAGGAGAAAAGACTGGACTAGAAATATAAATTGTATTAATACCCCAAACTGGCAGAATCATCAGGTAGTAAATATAGGTAGAGAAGAAACAAAGCATCACAAGCCCTGCAGTACCCAAGAATCAAGCGATCAGGGAGAGAAGATCCAGAAAATGAGACTGTACCATATCCTAAAACTAAAGAGAGAAGAGTACATTGTGGAGAAGAGCTTTTTCACCTGTGTCAAATGCTGCTCACATGATAAACAAGAGAATGTTAGATTTGCATGTGGCAGGCAGAGGTGACCATGCCAAAGCAGTTCTGCTAGAGTTGTGGTGGTTTAAAGTCTGATGGGAGTAGGGGAAGAAAAAAATGAGAAAAGCAGGATTAGACACAAGAAGTACTGAAAGACTCCAGCCCCATAACCTGAGGCCTTGTTGCGAAAGTAAAAGTATGCAATAAATAGGCACAAGTACCGGATGAGCTTACCATATAACCAGTTGAGAAAGAGCACTGCACCCATATCTCAGGACATGCTTGAGAATGGAATGTAACCCTGTAGGTTTTCCAAGAACGTATAGTGAAAAGCCAGTTTACCCTAATGCTGGATTCAAAAGAACCAATGAGATACCTGTTAGTGTGCTAGGCGGGAAACAGCTCCCCTCTCCCTATAAAAGAACTGTACCCCAAAGCCCGGTGTGCCAGTACACCAAAGCTTCGGCTGAGGTTTGGCTGTGCACCCGCAGGCGCCTGTGTATTAATAAACTTGCCTCTTGCTTTTGCAGCCAGTGTGACACATAGTTCTCCTTTGGACGGGGGATTTGAGGGTCTGAGGGTCTTTCATTTTGGAGGTTCCACCGAGATCCCTTCCCCCCCCCCCATCCAGATCCCTGTCCGGAGGGACTCTCGGCATCACTGGGAGGTAAGCTGGCCAGCTCGAGCTATTGTGTTGTGTCTGTGTCGTGTCGTGTCTGTGTCTGGTGTGGCGCAGCGACTGTACGATTAGGCGTGATCGCTCCGCATTCTGAGGCAGCTTGAGAAGGAGTTGACGAACTCGGACTTCTCCCCTGCCCCCCTGGGAGACGTCCCAGGGGTCAGAAGGGTCCATTTTCTCTTTTTTTTTTTGGGACCCCCAGTGTTTCCAAAGGATACACTGTTTCTGTAATTCTGTAATTCTGTAAGTGAGTAAAGGGGAAGTGCCGGCTCCCCTTAAGCTGTCGGATACTTTCGGTTTGTGCCGGAAACGCGCAGCGCTCATTCGGTACCACTTTCTTTTGTGTCTGTCCTCTTGACTCTCTATTTCCTCCTACCGATGAAAACTAATATGGGACAATCAATAACAACTCCCTTGAGCCTCACCCTTGACCATCGGCGGTATGGCGGATCTGTCCTGTCCCTGTTCCTCCCGGCCCCTCCACCTACCTGTCCTCTCTGCCCTCTGGCCGTCTCCCCTCCCGGGAGGGGAAAGGGGTGCTCCAGCGGGCGCGGTGGACGGGCTGACAGAATCGGGGGTCTTCCTGGAGACGGGCTGCTTAAAAATGCAGCCCAAGGCGGGTGATAAATTCCATCTAAGGCTAAACACTGAGACTAGGAAAGCAATGTTTTCTTTCCCTCCCGTAATCGGCTTGAATGCAAATAGAAATGCCTGCTGGGGATCTAAGAACTTTGAGATCTCGCTTTAACTTTTCTCAAAACCCTGTCCTCATTATTAAATTGGCATTAATTGGCTTTGGGGATGGGAGCCAAACTTTCAGTCATAAATTCTGTCCCAGACTGAGATTCTACACCGAGGTAAGTGCACGCACCCCATGTCTGTTTGAGGTGCATCTTTCTCTCTTTCTTTCTGAAGGTAAGGTGGGCACCCGACGGCTACTTAAACGCAACTAGTGCAGCCGCCACTCTTCAAGACTCGGGTGAGAGGTTTCCTGGCCTAGGCAGCTCTCAATCACCTGTTCAATACAGAGCAGGCATGTTGGGTTCTGCCAAAGCCGCTTCCAACTTTTCTGTCTGGGCCCAGAGAGCAATTGGCGTGAGTACACAGTGTCCTGAATCCCGGTCTGCCTCGGATGCGTGGAGGTGGAGGAAAAAGTTTGGAACAACTGCGGAATTCCGGTCTGGGCTACCCTCAGACGTATTCCTAAGGTCCTTTCTCTTGAGCCCCCTCCCGACAGCCCCCAGGGGTATCTGAGGTGATCGGTAGATGAATGGCACTGAGGGAAAGCCCCAATCACATTTGCCTCCTTATGGGCTACGCAACACTCCCAACCCCGCATCCATTCCTCCTGGATGCTCCCCTTCTTTCTCAGGTTAGAAATGTTAGCAATTCAAGTTGTAGGACTGAAAAAGACATAAGATAATTAGTAAACTCTGCCCAGGTTCTCTAAGAAGCATAGATAACTTTCAATAGTCTGTTTCACCGCCCCAATGTTTAAAACGTGCTGTGTTCCTTAAGCTGCTAACAGAGACATTTTTAGAGCAAAAAAAAAAAAATCAAGAAAAAATTTTGGGCCGATCAAAGTACAAACCCCCTCCCCCTTCAAGAAAACACCTGGTCCACTCATGGGAAATCTAAGGTGCCACTGATAAGAGTCATAATTAAATGAAGTTAAAAACCTGGAGATTTTTCTCTTATCCGGTCTGGTTTAAATGTTATTATAAATTGTTTCTTGGGGATGACCTTGGCTAAATGTGGTTTCATTGTAACATCTGGTATCTAAATGAGTTTGAAGCATTACATAATCTTGCAATTAAAAGTTGGGGTTAGTTAATTGTTTAGTTTGTGATTTCAGATAATTCATGCCAGAGAACTTAAATACTTAGGATAGAAAATTAAAAGAACTCTACTTCTAAGTTGGCAAGTAACTCCCAATCATTCACCTTTATTTTTTCATCAATTTTTGAACTGGGCAGCCTGAAGAGATTTCACTAAGTATACCAGTGCATGGATTTGGGCAAGGATAGTAAATTATGATTTGGTATGTTTCTCTCAGTGTGTAAGATTTAGGAAAAAATGTTAAATTAAAATGTTGGTCTGGCTTATTGAAATGACATTAATTAGCAACAGTCTTGGGAATTTTTAGAAGCTTAATTTTGGATATACATGGTAGTGTGTGGTTCTCTTTTAAAATTTTTCAGGCGATTTAATGTAACTTAATACTACCTTAGGAACTTCAGAACAAAGAAAGTGGCTTAATGATCCTGAAAAAATTTCTTCTGTGGTAGCTTTTATATTATTAAGATCCTATTTTCAGTTTTGTGTGAGCAAGTTTTTCTAGTGTAGGAAGATATAAAGATGAAATTTTGTAAATTGTATCTTAAACTTTTACCATATTTTCAACTTCCAAACCTGAAAATTGTGACTTATGGTTAAAATGCCTTAGGCATGAGGTTTCTGCTCAGAATTCCAGTTTTCCCAGTTCTTTCCAGACCTCAGCCAGGACTTAAGTTGATATGCAAATAGAAGAAGCCTGGAGCACTTAGTAGGAGACAGATCTGAGGCCTAAGGAAAAAAAAAAAAGTAAAGGTGTCTTTTACCTGAACTCAAACTAGATTAAACCAAAGAGTAAATTGTATGGCATTTACTAATTACTGGCCGGTCAATTTTTTCTAGGACTTTTGCCTTTTCTTAGATTCTATATTTTTTTTGAGCTCATGATTTTTATCCTACAGACAAGTTAATGTTTTTCTGATAAGTTCTATTTTTGATCAACTGGAGTTTTTTTTTTAAACATTGCAATGAGATTTCACCTGAGGAAGCTGCAAGGCCTTTTGTGTTATGTGTTACTCTTGTTATGTGTTGTATGTCGGTATGTCTGTATGTGTGTATGTCCATATATCCTGCAGTGATATGACAATTAACAGATGAGGAGCGCTCATAAAAAAAAAAATTTTAAATGGATCCAAATATCTTTGATTCACGTGATTCAATTTAGATTGAGTAAACAGATAAAAGTAAAGATGTCTTTTAAATTAAACTTATAAGTTTCTCTAGGTGTTCAAAAAAGGCCCTAATAAAATGTTAACTCTCCTTAAATTTAAAAAGTTTACAAGTATTGTTTCAAAATGTGAACAAAAGGAGGTTAGTAGATAAAAAAAGAGAGAAACTAAAAGGTTCTAGGTATGGAACTAATAGAGAGAAAAAATTGTGTTTCTAGATAGGAGAGTTTATGTGACTAAGTAATCAAGAAGGTTTAAGTAAGGGATAAAGGAGGTTTATGTAAATTAGTTATGTGTATAAGTTTTTGAATAAGTTACACAACTATGGTTAAACAACAACTGTTGTTTTTCAATACTTTTCTTGTGCTCTCTTGCTCTGCATAATGAAGTTCCTTCAAATCCGATTACAGAAAGTCTCAAATCAAACTTCCAACCAGCTTCTGCTTAGGCACTACCAGCCTCTGATGACTGATGGACCCCCAACAAATTCAAGAGAACAATTCACTCAGTGCTGAAGCTCACTACCAGGCACGATGGAATGCAGCGGACATGGGACAGCGGGAAACAACAAGTTCAGAGAACCTCTTAATCTGCCATCCTGGATTCATGAGTCTTTATGTCCTTCTAAGCTTCCTCATGGCCCTTGGTCTCTTTTCTGTCAGCCCCCCAACATGGAACTTCTGCCAGAAATTGATCTTTGCTCTAATTTTTATCTTCATTCTGTTTTTATTCGCTCTGATATTCTTCAGGTGCTGGTGATGATATCTGGAAAAACTTGCCAATAGACGGGTTGCCTGCCATTTATCTAAGCCCTGCCATCTCCCCCTTAGTCATTTCTTTAAAAGCTAAACTTGGTTAATATAAAAACATCAATGTAATTATGGTGTTATTAATGTGTTCATATCTTTCAGGTATACAAGTCTGTAAGGTAGAAGCTTCAAAAGAACATTATATCAAGCTGGTGTTCTAAAGTTGTATGGTAATTTTAGGCTTAAAAAGAAAAAAAAAACATGTTGGAAATTTATTTATCATTTGTGTTCTATAACTGGACCTGTTATCAGTAAGATATGTAAAGTTCTATGTTGCTTTCTACACTGATACACAATTTAAATGTATTTTTAAGTCAATGAGAGCCTAATCTGGGTGAAGGTTTTATTGTAAAACACAGAAATACTTTGCTGTTTTCCAACAAGAGGTTAGAAGCTTCCAGCCTTCCTTTAATTCATGTTTTAGATGTGATATTATGTTGTGTTAGCTAATATTCATGTGAACTTGTGCAACAATTTATGTAGGCTTTGTAAAATAATGTCTAAAAAACCAAAGATCAGCTTCAGAACTATAGTATTTAAGATTTATGAAGAGCCCCACCTTACTTGAGATAAGGCTCTATGTCCCATCTCACTGCATGATTGCCAGGATCTCAAACAGAGGATATACTCCACCAAAATTCAAGGTAGCTATTATATGAACTAAATGTTTTTACTCTTGATAATTTTATCTTGTAGTTTTCTTATAAATGATTTAAGATTGCCTGTTAATGTTTTGCAGAGGTACTGATTTAAGAACACACAACCTGGGTTAATTTAAGACAAGAAGTTATCACCTACAGGATAGAGAGATAGACATTAAAGCCCAGTACCCTTAATATAAGGCTGTTGACTTATTTGCTAGATGTTTAAGATTAAGTTTTAAAATTAAAAATTTGGCTCTTGCCCTCTGAGTCAGTCTGAATCAGGGAATAGGGGACTTCTTCAAAGGGCTCTGCAACTCTAGGCCACATAACCTCCCGATCAGGGAGATTAATGAGACCAGTGGAGGACAGGAAGCCAGTCAGTGCATTTGCTGTGAAGAGGAGGGTCATCAGAAAAGGGAGACATCCCTGATGCTTCCAAGGGAAGCCACATGGTCAAGCAAGGCCTGGACCCATCCTAGCGCAAATGGCACTAGCGGAACTGAGAAGCTGCTGTAAGTTCCCCGAGGACTCCCAGAAAAACTCAGCTGACTGTTAACAATAGATTGAAACAAAAGTCAGTTTGACTTGCTTCATCTTAAACACTTAGCAAAGACAGTCAAAGCCAAAACACAGCTATTCCTGGATATTTTAATAATAATGATAGTTAAATGTAACTTCCATAAATAAGTAAACTGGAGGCTACAAAAGAGATTCTCAGACAGGAATGCCTGATAATTATCAAAAGGAACTGCCAGAGTAGTTTTTAGCTTAAGGCCTTTATTTCTAACCAACACAGGTAGGCTTAATGTTTGCTAGTATGGTTATCCAGCCCTAAGTAACAGAATTAAAGATTTCTCTATTAGACACAGGTCATACTAGTAAAAGGATTTTGCAAGATCAGATGATATTAAATTATTAAACTATATCTTAAGGGAAGGACATCTGTAACCCTAAATGTTAGTTGTTGTGTTTACATCCCTGACATTTCTGACAATGTGACAAATATCCTTAAAGATTTACATGCTCAGATGGAAGCCATGTCCTCAACAACTTTGTCGTGAAAACAATATCTTAGCTCCTAGTTCCTGGTACTGCCTGATGGAAAACATTGTTAATCTTTGTCTTGGTCATTATACTCATTGGCATATTCCTGTGCTGTGGCATTTATTACTGCATCAATATGGTTCCAGTACTAATGAGTTCTTGTTTCTCTTATAGACCACCTATCATTCGAATGGCCCTCCAGCCTATTACTTCTCAATTGGACTTTTATCATGGACCACTTGATAGACCCAATATTTTTAAGGGGGACTCCAAACTGCTTGCCCCACGCCGTCCCTTTTCAGCCTGAAGAAGCCAGAAAGATTCTCTTCGTCCCCCTTCCTCACAGCAGTAAGGAGTTCCAAAATTAGGGGGGGGAAATGAAGCCAGATTTAAAGTTAGGTAGTCAGTGTAGTTAGATAAATCGGGGTCTAATATCGAGTGAAACCTAAAATGGAGGCCATGCTGAAATCGATTCCAGGAAACGCAGGACAACTCATAGTAATCAGACAACAATATGCTCCACTGGCAGAAATAAAAAATGAGACCTTCCAATAATTATGATTCAGTACTTTTAAGATTAAAAGCCAGTCAAATTTAGCAGTGGGGGGGTTATATATCAACTTTAGTGACACTAGTGTTAATAAGTAGGAAAGGAGGTCTTTGTGTGGCTTTAAAAGAGCAATGTTGCTTCTACGCAGACCATACAGGGGTGGTCCACTAAACTATGGAAAAAGTTACTGAAAGGTTAGCAAAAAGGCAGAAAGAATTTGAAGCACAACAAGGATGGTTCGAACAGTGGTTTAACAAATCCCCATGGCTGACTACTTTGCTATCCACCTTAGCAGGTCCTTTAGTTATTTTACTGTTAATCCTGACATTCGGGCCCTGCATACTTAACAGACTAGTACAGTTCATGAAAGAAAGACTCTCTGTAATTCAAACTATGGTTCTCACTCAACAATATCAGCTACTCCAGCAGAAGGCAGGGTCACAAACAAACTTAGTCCAAGAATCTGAACAGGCGGAACAATGGATATAAGATTCTATCCATGACATAGAAAAAGGGGGGACTGAAAGACTCCAGCCCCATAACCTGAGGCCTTGTTGCGAAAGTAAAAGTATGCAATAAATAGGCACAAGTACCGGACGAGCTTACCATATAACCAGTTGAGAAAGAGCACTGCACCCATATCTCAGGACATGCTTGAGAATGGAATGTAACCCTGTAGGTTTTCCAAGAACGTATAGTGAAAAGCCAGTTTACCCTAATGCTGGATTCAAAAGAACCAATGAGATACCTGTTAGTGTGCTAGGCGGGAAACAGCTCCCCTCTCCCTATAAAAGAACTGTACCCCAAAGCCCGGTGTGCCAGTACACCAAAGCTTCGGCTGAGGTTTGGCTGTGCACCCGCAGGCGCCTGTGTATTAATAAACTTGCCTCTTGCTTTTGCAGCCAGTGTGACACATAGTTCTCCTTTGGACGGGGGATTTGAGGGTCTGAGGGTCTTTCAGTACAGATAATATTTTCAAATGTTTTCTACAAAGGAAAGCAAAGAAGTTGAGCAGGGCACAGGGAGAAAAAAGGATCAAAAGAATTTTTTAAAAAAATATGGAAATAATTGATGTTTATGGGATGATCAGAATAATCTTGTAGAAAGGGAAAAACAATTAATGGAGGAGAAGGGAGAACTGCTAGCATTACATACTCATGTAGATGAGAGGAACTAGAATCTGGCATAGAGGAAAGAGCTTACTGTCCTCTTTCCGTACATACCAAACATAGCAAAGAAGCAATCCTGACTTTGGGGATGATACCTGAAGATCTCAAAAATGTCTATCTACCAAATTAACAAGTGAATTACAACTCTAAAGGTGAGCACAAGGAATGTAGCCTTTGAATCACATTTTTAAAAGCCCCCTGCTCCTGATGTGGGCAGAGTCACAGACTTTGGGACAGGAGTCACTGTGTTTCTCCTTTGCTAGCAAAGCAATACAATTTTTTCCTTTTCCTCAAAATTATGTCCTCTATATTGGGTTGGCATCAGGGGCAAAGACCAAGCTTTCAGCAACAAGATCACCTATGAAATTTATACCAGGGTCTCTATAAATAGACACACAAACACATACACACTTATTTTAATTCAACCAGGTGCTTGGCATAAAATAATAAAACAAAATCACTTTTTTAATAATAAAAATGATAAATATATATTTAATATTTATATCATATATTGCATTTCACTGAATATATTTAATGAGAGAGCTGTATACGCAAAAACATGTTACATTACTTTATGGGTGAAAAGAGATTACCAAGAGTCATTCTAACTAAACACATTCATGTTTTTAAACTAATTTCAGAATTAACTCTCCTGTAAGATACAATTGCATTGTGTAAAAGCATTATAAAGAATCCTTTTCAAGCTTTTAAGTATTTGCTTAGTTTCTAAAGCATGTCTAAAATACTAAGTTGTGGATATGGACATCTTATTCCTAAAAAAATAATTATTTTTGTTTTGATTTCAAAATTTGTCTTAACAACAGCTTATAAGAAAAAAAGCTAGACTTTTTTGGATGGAGCTCAATGGCACAGCACTTGCCTTACGTGTGCAAGCTCCAGGTTGGATACCCAGAATCACCCCAAAAAAGAGATAAGGAAAAAAAATATTTTTTTGCATTAACAAAAGCAATTGATAATATTTTCTGGATCAAAAAAAAAGTACAACTTGATTTTTTGTGAAATTATTTTAGATATTTTGCATTTTAAAGTTCTGCCCCTAATAATTTGTGATTCAATAGTTGATAATTCTGGTTTTAAAATATAGTGCTAGGGGCTGGGGATGTGGCTCAAGCGGTAGCGCGCTCGCCTGGCATGCGTGCGGCCCGGGTTCGATCCTCAGCACCACATACCAACAAAGATGTTGTGTCCGCCGAGAACTAAAAAATAAATATTAAAAATTCTCTCTCTCTCTCTCTCCCCTCTCTCACTCTCTCTTTAAAAAAAAATATATATATATATATATATAGTGCTAGGCATCTTGGTTGCAAGTATATGCCGAAATTCAGCTGAGAAAAAGTAGAACATGAATTTTGTCACCAGAACTAAATCTAGATCACAAAAAAAGAATCATAAACATGGCTCCAAATACAAGTTCCCTTAAGGTTTGATACAAATCCCCAGTCCCTGAATTTACAATCTGTGATATACTGCCATGGTTGAAAAGAGGTGAAATGTACACAAACACACGGGGTGGGGTCAGTTCTCCTTTTCTTAGTACTGTCAGGGAAATTTCTCAAGGACAAATCATGGAATCCATTTTTTAAATTATAATTTGAACTAACAGATAATTAATACATATCACTTAAAAAGAACTATTAATCTATCAATTGTATTAACTTTTCTCTTTTTCTCACCACATTTAGTCGAGAAAAACACATAGTGATCCAAATCCTCTGTTAAGTACTTGAGGCTGAACATTAACTAGAAATTCAGTACATTTTTATCCTTAGTGTTTATCATTCCCAATAACCTTCACATCTTCCAAATCGAATAATTATTTAATCAAGCCTAAGACTGAAACTTTCTCCCTGAAAAAGTAACTTTAGAGTACATCTACTCCACTCTGATTAATCCTTTAACTTTATTTCAAATGGATATCCTTGTTAATTGTTACATAGAAATTTAACTTAATAGAATGAGCCAGGCCATCAGGACTAGTGGTTTATATTTTTCAGTGTCTCTATAAACCTAATCATTATAATAATATTGGATATGAATATAATTTCTTTAAAAGAAGACCATTTATCCCTATTTAGTTATTGCTGTTTAATTATCACTGGGGAAAACAGAAATGTAAGGTCAAATACCTATCACCTCTAATTTTCAAAATAAAGATACATATTTTACACATTCACACTTAATCCTCATTAATGGTACTTAAAATTTAGAGATTGCAACATTCAAATATGTAAGTGAAACCAGAATTAGACAGGCAGAGAGGCAAGGGTCAGATCCAGGGAATGGAGGAATTGAAATGCTAATTCCTTCAGAGCCCTTCCTCCACCCTTATCAAGATAACCTGCCCCTGCTCCAACACGTTGCTAAGGTAACCTGTGGGGGGGGGGGACTGTCCCTTCCTATAGAGAGCTGTTAATTGAGCCACGCCCCTTCCTGCCCTAATCACTCCAACTTGGCCCCTCCAGTCCATCTGTTTCTCATCTTTTGGTCTTTCCACTGAGCATCTCCTAGGCCTAGTCGGGTAGGCAGGAAGGAGAGAGATAAAGGAAAGAGAGCAGAACAAAGGAAGCCTAGGACACATAAAAAGGCAAAACACCCTTGCTTCTTGGGATACCAGGATACCAGCTATGGCCCCCTTCTCCCTTTTTAAAATAAACTCTGCTTTATATGCTTGCCTTGGCCTGCTTCTCTAATGTTATACTTCAACGTGCAAGAGAGCAGAACTGCACCGGTATCATAAGGCTAGTTACAATGTGAAAAGAGAGTTGGTCCACATTAAGTCCTTTTGCACAAACAGCAGCATTCTTTGCCCTCCAATTTACCAGGAAAATTTGTTTGTAGTAGCTTGGTAAACCAAGGCAGGAGGATCACAAGTTCAAGCCAGCCTCAACAACTTGAGGCCTGAGCAACTAATGACATCCTGTCTCAAAATAAAAAATGGGCTGTGGATGTGGCTTAGTGGTTAAACACCTTTGGGTTCAATCCCTAGTACCAAAAAAAAAAAAAAAAAAAAAATAAGTAAAAACTTGATTGCTAATTTTTTTTGTTAAAACATATTCAACCAGAGTGAAAATGACTACTATATTTTTCAATTTAAGAAATAAAATGCCAATTGTACAATTGGCTTTTCTGATTTCCCAGTGCTTATTATGCATAACTTTAACCAGCAATATAGAATGTGAATGGTCTCATTCCTCAGATGATGGCAGTATTCAGCCAATCACATCACAAAGCTGAAAATCAAGAGAAATTATTTTCAGAGATTCTAAGAACCATCTACTCCTCCAGTATTCCTCACTGTGTCTGCATCAAGGTGGCCCACCAGAAGGCGATCCACTTAGTTCATACCATCTTAGCCCTTTAGAAATGAACTTCACTGAATTGTTGTTCCTTATGCTATGCCAACTGAACTTTTATTAAAGGAATTTAGTTCAGGAAAAAACAGGATCATATCAGCTTTACTGATCCTTAAGAGTTATATAGTTTATTACTGTGAAAAAATTTTCCACAATTACGTCTGTCCTTAATCAGCATTGCAATAAACTCCTCAATTTTTCTATTTTTATTCCTTTTATTATATTTTTCATTTGTGTGGTCTTAAATTCTTTTGAGAAAGGCATAGTACACCTATTTCTTAATATAATGGTGCTATGAATAAATACTTCAGGTTAATACTGTCAGTATCTCATTTTCAGTGTTAAAAAGTTATGTCTCAACAGAACATGAAACAAAATAGAAAATTTTACAATAGTACTTTCAAGTTCCTATTAATATAAAATTAATCATTCTTGATGGTGGCACAGTATCTTTGAAATGCAATCAAGCACTACATGCTCACTGCATACTTACATATCCAGACTGTACATTCTCTATAATTGCAACTAGACATTCAAAAGACAATCTTATGAAAGTTCTGCCAAATTTTGTAAATTGGTTCTCTTTGTAACTATACACTTTCAAAGCTATAGTATTGTTTAAACAAGATGTTACAATGACATTTTAACATTTTTATCCATGAAGAAGCAATTCTTTTAAATAATGTACCATTTAAGTAAGTTAGTTGCTGTGATTACATTTTATCTAATATATAGCCAAAATTCAAATTTCTTGAATTGTGCCCCAAATTTATAGATTTTACAAACATATATATGTACACACACAGACACACATACGTACATATGTGTGTGTATATGTATGTATATACACAGAAAAAAAAAACCCTTCAGGATAGGGTCTAGGTACATAACCTAAATTTGATTACCACTTCTCATTTGTCTCCTTTGATTTTCTATGGTCTCACCATTGTTTCGCCTTTTATGATAATGACAGTATTTATAATCCTAGATAGATGTCTTAGAGAATGTATATATTCTGGATTTGTCAGATTCATAATTCACGATTAGATTTTAGTTAAGCATTTTTGATAGAATACTACACAGGTAACACAGTGTGTATAACTTCAGGAGGCATGTGTCAGTTTGTTCCACTAAAGGTAAGGCTAAATTAGTTAAGGGCATGATTGCCAGATCTCTCCATTATAAAGATGTGTTTTTCTCTTTGCAAGTAATAAATAATTGGTGGTTTAATATATTGAGACCATGTGAATATCCTACCATATTCATTTAGAGGCTTTCGCTCAATAATTTTAACATCTAATGACAAATCTTATTAGAGTCAAATAAAAGTATAAAATAGTGATTTTATAATTTTATTGTTCTTTCTACATTTTAACTGCCATTCCCCTGTAAAGAACAACCTCACATTTCCCCCCCTCGTTTTACCTCTCTGAATTGGGATGGGTTATTATTTTTTTAAAAATTTGGATTATTAGTTTAAAATTTTAAATGATATCATTTAATATCATTTGATATATTTATGAACTTATGAATTATTTCATTCACTGTATTAAAATCAATTACTATCATAGTATCATATTCTCTCTCTTTTTTTTATATACTGGGGATTAAACCCAGGAGCACCTACCACTAAACTACATTCCAGCCCCTTTTTGAGACAGGTTCACTAAATCGATCCAGCTGGCCTTGAACTTCTGATCCTCCTACCTGAATGGCTGGGATTACAGACATGCACCGTCATGCCCAGCTCATTATTCTTTTCGATGTTCAAATTGTCCCAAATTTTCTTGAGGGAATCCTTAAGCAGGCTTCTGTAGCTTTTTGACATGTCCCCATCAGATTATGAATGTTTCCTGCTTTCTAATACAATAAAATATTCCAGGATCTCTTCCCCACAGTCTGAAATCAGGAATTTGTCTGGCTCCTTTTAGTAGAAAATATTTCAAAACCAAAATCTAAGCATTCTTATGATGGAACCACAGCACCCTTTCCATTGTCTGAGAGAGAAAACATATTTTGTAAAAATCCATAAATTCATATTAAATAGCATAATTCAAATTGAATGACACAGCACACTCCCCAACTCTGCCTCATTCCTTCTTTATATCTCCTAAGAACGCTGGTTCCACAAAAATCCAATATAATTACTCATTTGCTCTATTTTAAATTACAGATAAATAATTTCAGGATTACTACACAAGTATCACTTCCAGTAACAATGATACTATACACAGCTAAAGATCCTCTTTATTTTTTGGTCCTTAGAATACATCCATCTAAGTTGGTATAGTTAAGTTTTCTGGTGATTATGTTATAAATTTTTATGTTCATTTGTTTTTCTACTTCTATTTGATTTTAGGATTTTTATCATTTATTTAATTTTGTTAGTTGAATATGTAAAACATTTACATAATTCAAAAGTCACAACAACACATATAAAAATATATCCTCAGAAGTCTCACTACCATCCCTATCTCCTCCCCAGTACTACCCACCCCTTCCTTATAATGGCTATTTCACTGGTCTCTGATTAATTCTTCCTGTGTTTCTCTTTTGTAAAATTAAGCTTCTTTTTCTTATTTTCCATTTTTCCTTACAAAAAAGGACCATACATACTATATACATGTACATTTTCTATCTATATTTCTTATTCTTTCTACCATTAAGTTCTATTCAATTCAATCAGACTCCTTTGCACATTTAGTTTCTTCCCCAATATTCTGCTATTACTAACAATCCTACAATGAAAAACTTGTAGCGTATGTTCTTCCACATGTGAACAGGTAATTCACCAGGGTAAATCCCTAGAAACTAGAAGTAGGTCAAAGGAAAAATTTAGGTATAGTTTTATTAAGTATTACAAAGGTCTCATCAAGCCATAACATTTCATATTCCCATTAGCAATGTGTAAGAGTATCTATTTTCTCAGAGTCTTGTCAATTAAGTAAGCTGTAAGCTTTTGAATTTCTATCAGGCTATAAGTGAAAATAGCCTTTCTGTGTGTTTTCATTTGCATTTTTCTTATTATCAACTAAGTTAGTCGTCTTTTCATATATTGTCATATGTAGTATCTTCTGATGAATTACCCATGCCTTATTCATTTTTTACATCAAGATTTGTTAAATCTTTCTCTCAATGGAAAAAAAAAAACATTCCAATACTCTTACAATAACACCTTCAAACTTTATTTTTGTTTTGTTGTTTTTGTTGTGGTGCTGGGGATTAGAACCCAGAGCCTTCTGTATGCAAGGCAGACACTCTACTAACTGAGCTGTATCCCCAGCCATCAAACTTTGTTTATAAAAATAAAAGAGTAAAACATGAAATTACTGAATTAAAATGAATTAACTGAAAAGAATACTAGCATCACTTAAAACTACACTATCATATTCTATGACGTTCACAACAGTCTCTGAATGAGTGGCAATTATGTCAAGTAAAATGTTAAGAAAAATGCATTCAAGTAACAATTTTTATGATGACAACTAGCATACATGACCAGCATACATGGTCAATCTCACAAAGAACCAAGCCTCTGAGGAAGGTCACAGTTTGGAAAATAAATGACAGAGAAGAATTTTGTTGTAATGGTTTCAATATACCCACCTCACAAGTACAGGTAATCCTTCGAGGATGAGGAGCTTCCTGTTGCAGCTGATATACTGTGAGAAGGCAGAAATCAAAAATTAGTTTCCCTTTTGTAGAACTTAGGAACACATTAGAAATAACATACTGGCTGATTTCTATGTTCGTAAGAAAACTGGTACAGTATTATTTGCTATTAAATTAAATCATGCTGTAAACAAAACAATGAAAGCAAATAAAAATAAATTTAGTGAAAGTCTAAGAGCAAGCACAAACAAAAATCATAATCCACCACAAATGTCTTTTTACCTTATAACAAATCAGTGCTAGACACTTAGCTCTTCTCTATAATCTGGTCATTTATTTTTCCTAACTTATTGTGGCTGTATTAAAGCATACATCTGATATAAATCAGCAATGTTGTTAAACTTGAAACTAAAATTAGGGCTAGTAGGCTCGAAATAACACACACATTTATATTTCAAGTATCTATCTTCAAATATAATCTTCCTTAAAAGCAAAATTTCTGAGACAAAAGAACTACCACTTATTCATTTCATACCACTAGGTATTCACTCACTCATGCCACAGGGTTAAATGCAGTCAAAGAAATAATTCACCTACTAAAATAATTTGCCAACAGAGCTGATGATTTTAAGTGTATCTGAAAATGGATCAGTGAAAATTATACGATACCAATGACCTACTTTCAGCCTTGCTTACTTCAGGCTTTTTGATTTAAATTGAAAAAAAGAATGAATAGGATGTGTGGCTGTTGAAAAAAGTAAGTTTAAACTTATTCATATTTAACTTTTTTCTGTTTCTAAATATATAATCACATATAAAAGAATTTTAATTAATGCTATAGTTAAATACTTAGATGTTTTGTCAACATAACATTAAACTATCCAGACATCCAGTATTGTCAGATAATGCATGACTCATTTTAACTGGATGTCATTATATTGATTCCATCTCTGACCGTTTTCATTCATATATGCCATGGGAACATACACATAAACATGGGAACATAAACATACACAGTTAGGCTTTTTGTGTACATATACAATTAGACTGTATGTATGTATATATGTACATATACATATATAGCATATACTGAGAACATACATAGACACACCACTGCTCTATGTTGTGACTTAAAATAGGCCCTGGCACAGAGAAAGTTCTCAATAAAGAGTAGCTGTCACTACATATAGGTGATTAATGATAATAAATATAATTCTTTATAATAATATTTTATTACCAGAATGCATTAAGTTCATCACTAAGTTATTACATCAGGGTAATGCTACAATTTAAGAGGAACCAAGAAGATATACTTTTCATGCTTGAAAATTAAAAAAAATAAAACTAAACTAAACAAAAAAAAAACAGGGCTGAGGATATAACTCAGTTTTAGAGTGGTTGTCTATCAAATTTGAGGCCCTAGTGCAGTCTCCAGTAATACAAAAATAAATAAATAACAAAAGTACTTCCTCAGTCATGCCTGTAATTCTACTAATAGAAAAGTATTCTTTGCCTTTTTCCCATGGCTGCAAAAATCCCTGAGTGGTACATATTAAAATAATTTTAGATATATTTCATTAGCTCATATTTCATGAGAGTGTTTTTTTATCAAAAATATAACTCTGACAAGGCACAGTGGTTCATGCCTATAATCCCAGCAGCTCTGGAGGCTGAAGCAGGAGGAATCACAAGTTTGAAGCCAGCCTCAGCAACTTAGTGAGGCGCTAAGCAACTCAATGAGACCCTGTCTCTCTAAATCATATACAAAAAAAGAGCTAGGGATGTGGCTCAGTGGTTAAGTGCCCCTGAGTTCAATCCTTGGTACTAAAAAAAACCCACACACACACAACTGTGAAACTGGGCATGGTGGCACACGCCTGTTATCCAGTTACTCTGGAGGCTAAAGTAGAAAGAGCTCAAGTTCAAGGTCGGATTCAGCAACTTAATAAGACCCTTTCTGAAAATGAAAATAAAAAGGGGTGGGTTTAGCTCAACCGTAGAGGGATCCTGGGTTCAATCCCTAGAACAGATCAAAACAAAACAAAATCCTCCTGTGAATATAGTTTTATTAGAGATTAAAGAGATGATGTGAGAAAAGTAATTCTGAGACAAAGAAGGGGGAGAAAGCACTGAAATTAAAAAAAAAAAAAAAGGTGTGTGTGTGTGTGGGTATGGAGGAGTTCTGGGTATATTAAACCCAGGGGCATTTTACCACTGAGCTACAACATTAGTTCTTTTTTGAGACTGAGCCTCACTAAGTTGTTGAGGCTGGCCTCAAACTTATGATTCTCGACTCAGCCTATTGGGTCACTGGTATTTGGCTCTGAGAGTCCAAGGATGTAAATCAACATTCTCCTTAAGTGAAGGCAAAACATGATTTGTAAAAAAGAAGGATTACTTAAGTCCATTCCTCCATATTAGTTACTATAACTAGAAGATGAAAACCAGGTGTTTTGGCTCTTAGTAATAGTTCTCAAAAGATTAGATTCCTTTGTCAATAAAATGTTCTGGAAAGTACGGTAACCTATAAAAACTCAACTTATAATAACTGAGCGATAGTCAAGAAGAACATCAAAAGTTACTAGAGCAAGGGAAATGTTGACTGTGATTCAAAGCACAAATATTGTAGTACCTGGTTATCATCAGGACGCATTTACCTATTCAGTACGCAAACATGAAGATAAGCTCATAAAGAAAAACGTTGACAATACTGTCACATGAGAATTGATCTAAGTTTCCCCTTCATCTTCATCGGTTTCAAAGGGTATAATTGTTTGCTTTTTCAAGACCTTTAATCATAGGAAGTTACTTTTCAATTTCTTTTGGTCCTCCTAGTTGCCCCAAAGGCTACAGTTCTGTTTCTTAGAGAGTTTTTATTCTAAGAACTTAACTCACAAAAGAAAAATTTACAAATTCCAGTAGGAGGGAAAAATCACCAATTGCCATATTTACAGACTATTCATATTTTAGTTATTATAATTATCCCAAAGTGGCAACCTATTAAAATAAAATTATCTGCTATTCTGGGAACATAAATCAATGAGAACCTGAATTACTGCTCCTTTAGTCAGGAAATTTGAACAATTTACAAACATCAATATTTAGAATAACACTCTACCTTTGCAAAGATGTTAATATTAGGTTGCTTATTAAACTACAGACAATATACAAAAACCAGTACTGTTTCTATAATAGTAAAATCATAGGTTTTTTAAAAACTACTTTGATTATATTAACTTTATTTCTATTCTTTAAAAAATCAGGAATCTCTCTTGCTTAATAAATGATATTCTCTAGTAAAGAAGGAAAATAAAGGATTAAGAACCTCCATTCTCTCAAAGAAATATTTATTCTAATGGAAAGTTTAAAGAGCAATATAGAAATTTAATGTTCCTCTTGCACTTGCCTAACACGTGTAAGGCCCTGGCATCATAAAAACCTGGCTATAGATGACAGCCACCATTGAGCTTCTCAGCAATGCTGGTTCCTTTTCACCTGCATCATTTCGGCATGTTCAAGGGCCCAGCATCATAAAAAAGGAAGGAAGGATAACTGTGTTCTCGTATTTTGAGAATATTATCAAAAAGATCACTTTTCTTCTACATGTTTTGACTCATTTTTTTTATTTACACAACTTCTCAACTTATCATCATGTATATATTACTTTTGTCATATAAAGGATGAGGATCAGAAGAGTTAGAATGCTTGAATTCTCAGCTCCTCCGTGCATTGGTCTTATCAGCCATTCTGAGCAAGTGATCTCAGGGTCTCCGACATGGAATTCTGTAAGGAGTTGTACTTCACACACTCCAACAGGATACAGATTTTGTGGAAATACTTGTACCACAATTATTTCTTTTTTGTGAATTAATTTTTCAATAATGGGTACATAATAGAATGAGTCTTTATAGCTAATGATCCCAAAATGCTTATGTTACTTATAACACTATATCACACACAATTAAATTTATTTGTATACTTACAGTAAGATTTCCAAACAGGAGGTCTATATTCATCTGTATCTGAAAGAATAAATATAAAATTAATACTACTGAATATTTATATTTTAAAAAAAATGTTTTAATTTCTAATTCATTTAATATATATTAGTTGACTTCTATTTGTCTAGGCATTGCATTAAGAACTAAAGAACATTCAGGTTTTTTAGCCTTGGTCCTTCCTTTCTTAGACTACAGTTTTACAAAAATGTTCAAAGAAATTTACTGTACCCATTGATTTTTACTCCGGGGACTCATTTCTTAGAGCCGTGATATAATACTCAATAGTTATTATTTATTTGGGCTTAATGATTATTTCACTGAAAGAGCCCTGAAATCATTAGAATTTTTCTTTTTCAGTCAAACTGATCAAATAATTTTAATCTCCAGAAGTGTTGAGTATTTCTCTATTCCCCCACCCCTGTTCCACTTGGGGGATTCCTGTGTAACAGGTCTTGGTAACATGAAGAGAGAAGAATAGCAGTATCACAGATCCTAATTCAACATGTCCTGGACAATCAAAGCCAGGAAATGAGAAACACCTCCATGGAAGAGTCTCTCTCCAGGGAACCACAAAGAATAGGAGGTGAACATCTGCTCTTCAAGTCCATTTCCCTCATTATGGTTGAGTACAGATTTAAAAGACAGTGGGAAGAGGCAGTGGGAAGAGGCAGTGGGAAGAGAAGGAAGACAAAATACATGAGGGAGATGGATTAATTAGAGAAAGGGAACAAGCCAGTGTTGTCTGACTTCTCATCAGCAACGCCTAGCTGAGGAATCATTCTGCCAGCCAGAAGCCCCACCTGCGAGACTATGTGACTAAACTGGAAGATGTATCATGTTTTTAGTGTGGAAAGATAAGGCCAGTCATATCCCCTGGCTCTGCTGGCATTTAATACAAAACCACTGACAAATCTGGTCCTACAAATCTTGCCCAAGGAGGCAAGAAAAATTCTAGAAAGTTTATTGAGAAGGTTGAACAGGAAGCTCAAAATGGCCATGGAACCAAAACATTCAGCCTTCAATTCCCAAGCTTTAAAATGTAACCTCACACTTCATTTATGATGTGTTATCATAAACCACACAAACACTCTGAGTCAGAGGGACACAGCAAGACTATAAGTAGGGGCATTTAAGTACATAAAGAGAAAATTCTGTCACGTGTAGCCCAGAAATGTTCAAATATGTTTGCTTAAAGAAGAAATAAAAAATTACATGAATAAATGGACAATGAAGTAATGGCAGCAAATACAGTTTATTCTCACTTATTGTAGTAGTTATTTTCTATAAATAACCACTAACATTAAATTTAGCAGCAAACACTGAACCACTGCTCTTAAAGGAAACACAGAGTTAGGTTCCTGTGTGCCTCTGGTCACAGCATTTTCATTAACCAATCAATAACAGCATTGCTTTATGTGTGTTTCTCTAAAGACACCTTGTTTAGTGTATGCTGTTGATTCAATTACATTGACCTCACAGCCAACAGCCACTGTAACTCATGCCTGTAAGAAGCTTTTCTCCATGAGAAGTACTAGGGCGTTTTTGCCCTTAAGAACACAAGACAGCTTCACAGTACTATGCTTGGAGGTCATTTTAAACAGCAGAATCACCACAACCACCACCACCAAAAAAAAAAAAAAAAAAAAAAAACCACACACACACACAAAAATGCAAACTTCGTGGCACTAAGCAGACCACAAAAAGGATACTTTGCACTGTGAAAACTGAAAAAAGGAAATGGACTTTGTCTGATCCTAGCTTAGAACAGGCAAGTCAAACACTCAAATTTTTTACAGCTCTGTGAATATTTGTAGATGACCACAAGAGTGCCATAAGTATTTGTTCGAGGGTTACAAGTGAATGCTAGTGAGTAGGCAAATTTACAAATACCTAACTTATGAATAATGAAGATTGACTGTAGATACTAAGCCATCATTTAGGGAAAATGCTACTTCAAGTGAACTTGCCCAGTGATGATAAAAAGTCGAAATGGAAGTCAGGTGCAGCAGTGCATGCCTGTAATCCCAGCAGCTTCTGAAGCTGAGGCAAGGACAATCGCAAGTTCAAAGCCAGCCTCAGCAAAATCGAGGCACTAAGCAATTAAGTGAGACCCTGTCTCTAAGAAAAATACAAAATAGGGCTGGGATGTGACTCAGTGGTTGATTGCCTTTGAGTTCAATCTCCAGTACCCCCACTCCCCCCAAAAAAGAATATCAGAATGAAGCTGGGAATGATGGTGCATGCCTGTAATCCTAGTGGCTCCGGAGGCTAAGGCAGGAGGATGGCAGATTTGAAGCTAGCCTCAGAAAATCAGGGAAATTGTAAGCAACCTAGTAAGAGCCTGTCTTAAAATAAAAAATAAAAAGGGGATTGGTGATGTTGCTAAATGTTTAAGTGCCCTTGGGTTCAATCTCTAGTACCAAAAAAAAAAAAAAAAAAAGTCAGAATGAAACATGACCTTAATGCAGGGACAAGCACACATACATTTCCTCTGCTAGGGTGTGTGTGTGTGTGTACATTTATGTGGAAGGGACTAATTATATTGAACTTTGTCCAAATAAGAAAATCATAAGTAATTCATTTGTGTTATTTCAAAACTAGAAAAATTTTGTCGGTAAGCATTCCAGTAATTTTTACAATTTCACTGATGATAAACAATTGCTATTATACTGTCATCCAATTCTAGGGAGGATGATGTGTGGTTGGTCCAGGGTTTATAACAGGAGAATATAAATTCACTCTCTTGATGCTCATTCATAATTCATGTCTGTCCCAACCTCCCTGTCAGGCTCTGAAATATAAAAGGAAGTGATCCACCATATGGATGACACCCCCATGAAGGAAGCTGGCACTTCACCAGACTGGGAACCTTATACAGTAAAGAATTTAGCCTTGCCACAGAAAAGATCTGACCTTTGCCTTGGCTCCCAGCACATAATCTGTTTGCCTGAATCTAGCCATAGAATAATAATTTAGGGTAGGGTTTTTGGGTAGTATCATTTGAACAAATGGAAGGGCAACCCATCGACCAGGTGTATGTAATAAAGTCTCAATAAAACCTCTGAGCACTAGCTTGGGAGACATCCTCTGGTTGAAGTACTCCATTTGTACTGTCACACATACATACGTGAAAGGTATGCATCCTGACTGGATGGAGACAAGACAGCCAAGGCTCTACTTTTGTTTTTCTCCTGGACCCTGTCCTATACGCTTCACTTCTTGACCAAACTGACTGCACCCTTTCCCTGAAACAAATCATGACTGCCAGTATCCGAGTGTTTAGAGAGTTCTGTTGAGTCTAGAAAATCAGAGAACCTGAATGCAACATCTTGCAGTTGGTGCAAGAAGTGAGGGACATCTTGGTGACACAGAACCCTCTAACTTTGTAGTTGGCCCTAACACTATGTAGACCCTGTGCAAATCCTGAACCTATGAGCAGTAAGGGCCTCCTGGAGATCACTTTCACTTAGAGACAGAGAGAGAGAGACAAAGAGACAGAGACACAGAGACAAAGACACACACACTGACTCAGAAACTGTACTTTGTGCAAGACAGGGCTTTTGTAGAACACCAAAATTTTCTTGCTGTATGACTTTGAAAATTTTACTACCTCTCTGAATCTTTATTTCTTAACGTAGAAAGTGGGATAAAAATATTTAAAAATGGGAATAGCAACAACACAGGTTTGCTATCTCTGTAATCAATCCCCTGAACCCTGAGTTCAGGCAGTTTCAGAACTTTATACCCAGCATATAAGGTGAGGGGCTCAGAAGTTCACAGTCTGCAGAAGTTAGCACAAAAGAAGCTTTTTCTTTCACTGTTCTGGGCAAGTTAAACTTTCAAGGACAGTGCCTGAGAAGGGGAGAGCTTCTCCCCTTTCTTCCCTCCCCCTGACAGCTGTTACTTTGGAGCCCAATTATCTTTGAAAGGTAAACATCTCTGTGAAGCTCCATCCCAAGGACAGGGGCCTAGTTAAATGAATCTGTTTTTCTTATCACACTCTGCATTTGCAAGCACACTTTTACAAACTATCATATATGTTGTTATTTATATTAAATAGTCCATAAATGTTTGTGGAAAACTAGTAAAGGAGCATTCAGCACCTGGAGGGCTGATCTCTTCCAGGCCAAGTAAGATAGAGCAACAGGAAGTAAGAAGTTTAACTACACTGATCTGTTTTGTAGAGATTCTTGTGCTGAGAGTCCTAAGATCAATTATGGTAAAGATTTCTGGAGAAGCTTAATTAAGATTTTTTGTGGAGGAGGGTGTGCCACTATACTATAAGGATTAAGTTAGGTATTACATATAGTATAAGAGTACCTTGCACCTAGACACCATTAATAAATACGTAGCCTCTCTTGCCATCACCAACAGTGAATTTAAGAACACAGTATTACCACACCAGCCACAAGCCACTGTGAACCACCTTAGTCATGAATTCTTTACTATTTTGTTCTTCCTTATACACTTATGTCATTACAGAAGACATTTTCCAAGATGCCACAGATCACAATCATGTGGCCAAATTATATTGGGAGAAAAGTTTAATGAGTTCTTTTAATATTAAAACATTCTAATTACTAGTGACACTTAAGAGCTCATTTGGATTCTCTCAGTCTTTTCCACTAGAGGTGTGGCTAAGTGGTAGGGGGTTTCATCTCCAGCACCACAAAAAATAAAAACAAAAATCAAAGTCTTTTCCTAGCAATCTTTTTTGCTGAGGTGGAGGGAGAAGGTGGAGTATAAGTCTCTAGGAAGCACCTGGTGATATATAACATAAGCCTTTAAAGTCTATATCCAAGGGAGGGTTAAATGTGGGAGACCAACCTTACACGTGACTGTGTCACAATCCCTGGCTGGGTGCTGAGGCGCTCAGTCACAGAAATGTGGAAGAGCTTTCCCCACCCTTCTTGGGTTCGAGGGTCGGTGTCTTGTGCATGGGTGTGTCCTGCTACAGCCCCATGGGTGAAGCTATGCTCACCTGCTCCTTTGTAATATAACCCCTTGCCCTGTTTAGGATAGAATCTTCCATGGAAGTGCCTTGTGTGTGTCCCCTTCCCTTACTGTGCCCTTGGGTGTGGCCTACCCAGGTGTCAGTCAACCTGCTGACAGTGGACATCATGAAGATAGACTCAACCCCCTGAAACCTGACCCCTTGCCTCATTTGAATAGCTTCTCCTCAATAAAAGGGGCCCGCACATGCTCTCGCTCTCTCTCTTTCTGCAGACCCTTAAGGTCAGAGGAGCCGTCACAGCAACCCCAAAGAAAAAGATATTTGTGTCTCTTGTGTGGTTATTTCGTGCAGCCCAGTTAGCCCAGTTTAACTAGAGTGACCCCTGAGCCTTTTAGTCGTGACAACAGAAACCCGGCAGTTAAATAAGATGCTATTTGAAGTAGACCGCTTACAAATTGTGAGTTTTTCTTAGACCTTAGATACCTTGGTGTGGATCTTTCTCTTGAGAACAGCTGCTTGTACAACTCCCTTACGAGGCAAAGGGTAGGTAGGACATGTAGGGAACTGAGAGGGGGAATTGGAGAGGCTTAGGAAAGCTGCCTCAACCTCTTCATAATGCAAAAATTAGTTGTTGAAGTCAGTGACCCCAATTTTTTCCATACCCTGCTGGGAAGAAAGAAATATCACCCCACTCTTCTATTCCTGAAATTCAAAATTAGAGAGTTCTGTAACAGAACCAAGCCTGACTCGACTTTTCCCATGTCGAGGGGGGAAAACCCTCTTTCTAGAAGAATGAGAGTTAACTTATCACATACAACGGATGTTAAGTTAATAAATTCTTGAATGGCTTTGGGGCATTATTCTCTTCCAAAACCAGGGGGAGAAAGGCTTCTTTACTAATGATTTAGAAAAACACCTACATAATTTTAAAAGATTTTTTTTTTTTGAAGATGGACACATATCTTTATAAGTAGGGACTTTAATTGTTTTATGTGGGCTCTTGAAATGAACACACCACCAAAAACTCACCTTCCTAGTTTGAGGTTCTTAATCATCCACAGCTCTTTTGCACACTTATGCAACATGAAGCAACACATTCTTTGTGTGTGTGTGTGTGTGTGTGTGTGTGTGTGTGTGTGTGGTGGGGATTGAACGCAGGGCCTTGTGCATGTGAGGCAAGCACTTTGTCAACTGAGCTACTGCCCCAGGCCACCACCTTCTTAATAAAGTCTGTGAACATGCCTTCATGATCTCTGTGGGTCTTCTGCTCCCTGTTGTAACTGAATCTGCTGAATTTCAAGAATTATAGAAAAGGGAACTAAATTCTTTCTCTCTTGGTTAACTGGTAGAATTTCAAATCAAGGAAATTTTATCTAAACATTCTATCACGTTTATGAAAACTAATTCTAATTTTCCTTACCTTTTAAAACTGCAAGGTACAGATTTTAAGATTTAGTGTTACATTTAATCTTTTGTATTTCTTCTCTAAATATTACAGATTATTCATTTTTCCTTTAAATATTAAAAATTTCAAGTTATTTACCTGTGGCTTTAAACAATAATGTAAAATTTCTAGTGAAAGGTACTAGAATATTTTTTTCTTTTTTCTTTTTCTTTCTTTTTTGGTGATACTGAAGATTTAACCCATGATCACTGGATCACTGAACTATACCCCCAGTTTGTTTTTGTTTTGAGACAGGGTCTTGATGCTGGCTCAAACTGGTGATCCCCCTGCCTCAACCTCCCCAAGTCACTGGGATTATAAGCATGCACCACCATATCTGACAGGATATTATCTTTAATATACTACAACTTTATGATATTAGGGCCATTTAGGAGATACCCAAATGTTTCATTTATTGATAGAATTAAATCTATTTATAAATACCCTAACGGTCCTAATTTGGGAGAAAAAAATCATTATCAGAATGAATAAATTCTTACAGTTTCTTCAGTTAGATCCTATCTACTACATCTAATGCATTGATAGATGTTAAAATGAATCATCTTTGAAAACAAAAAAATTTATTTCATTCTTTTTATTATGTATAGTTTTTTATACCATTATATATTTATATCTTAAGCATTCTTTGGTTTAGAACAGTACTAAAAGTTCAAGTACTCTTGAACTTTAAGCCTGATTAACTTTTTATTTTAAAAGATAAATAGTTCATTCTAGAACAAATTAGACTTAAATTCAAGCTCTTTATTGCATTAGACTCAAAGGCTTTTATGACTTTAAAAAATATGATGAATTTCTCAAAAGAACTGATGCATTTTAAACAAAGTTTAGACTAATGGCTAACACTCTAAAACTTATATTTTAAAGCATATCCACCTTTAAAAATAATTTTGATTTCTGTAAAAAGAATATTCACTAACAACAAACACAGCATCTTCCCTTCAAATGAAGGCTCACCTTTCAACCACCTGGCAAGAGATTCCCTGAACTGCTTTATTCCCCAAATGCAAAGCATTAATGATTCATCCCCACCTGCTGATGTTCTGTTTCTGTACCAAATTTGGACACACTAAAATGATAACATGCTTATGACCACAAAACTCTTTTATTATAAGTGATATTTTTTAAAAAACAAGGACTTCATATAAGCTATAAATTCCAAATAAGTGTTAATGCTATTATTTGAATGACACAAAGAAAACAGCTAAGTTCCTTACTCCAAAAGAAATATGTTTCTTAGAAACATATTCACAGTAAAATTTAAAGGATTATAATAACACAGAACTCAAAACTAAGGAGGAAACAAATAAAATGAGCTATGCTACATTTCTAGGTACTTCATTCACATCCTGACTAAACTTTTTTCCTAGAAAAATGCTTCAAAATGTGGAAAGAAGCATTTCAACTAAGATAATTAAAATTCACCCTACAAAGTCACAACCAAATCAGGTCAACTAAATTAACCCTTAGAAGCAAAAAAGTCATTTAAAATAGCTATAAGATTGAAAACTGATGTGTTATGATTCAACTGTAATGGAAATAAACTATTCTTAAAACCAAAGATAATTATTTTTAATGCTTTAGAGAACAATGATCCACAACTATTAAAACATGAGGGAAAACTCCTTCTGAGAAGGTCCAACTACAGTGTTCACATGTAAATTCATCAGAGATCTCCAGAAGCAAACATTTTGCAAATGCAATGCTCAACCTCTCACCAAGGACCCACAGCCTGGGCAAGCAAAACCTCCTAAATGCAACTGAAGCCAACTTGGAACGCTCTCCTTCTCAAAACTCAGGCTTGGCCTTTAATTAAAGATCTAAGCAAAGCTTCCTCTCACCAGCTTAGCAGCCCCAGCAAACAGACTACACAAAGTCCTTCTGCTCACTCAAATCTTTTCAGTATACTTTTGGAAACAAAGAGCTACACACAGTAATTGGGTCATTTGACTCAAATGCAAGGTAATGGGGGTCATTTTCCAACCAGCTATTTCTACTTCTAGACAACAAGTCATACCTCTGAGGTTTTCTCCTTACAGGATTTAGTGATTTCTGATAATGTTTATGCTAACACGCTGGCATACTTATAGAAGGTCCTCAGATAGACCTACTCACTCAAAGGGTTTCTAAAAAGGAACTTCAATAAGACATTTAGTTCCTGCCAAGTCTCTCAATAACAAATCAGCATTCCCAAATGGCTCCCATTTGGATTTTGTTAGGTAACAAAAAAAAAAAAAAATTATACCTTTAGTAAAATGATCATAGTCCTTGAAGCCCTCCACCCCAGAAAATAAGAGTAAAAACACAAAACTCATCACTGGCAAAAAAGTATACCCTCTACTTAATGGCATCCCATGTCCATTACTAAAATGCAATAAATTGATTTTTATGAAATTCTTATAATTTAGCCTTAAAAGAATATACCAGATGTCATATATTTTAAAATAATATATACATGTATGTGTATATATACACCCACACATGATAAACACATTTCCAGACAAAACAACTTAGAATTTTAACTATCCATAGCACTTAAAATTTTCAATACTAAAACATAATCCACTGAATACTCCACAGAATTTTTATTTTTTATAAATACAAATTCTGGAAAATAATAGACTACAAACTATACTCTTATTGGTGACTTTCTAGTCAGCTAAGGACTATTAACTTAGTTATTGCAAATGCCCTCACTTCCTTCAGCAGACCCAGTATATACCTTCCTTGTTCTTTTCTTCAAGGGAAAATCACAATGTTGTTATTATTATCCTTTGGGACAAATTATTCCTAAACCATGCTTCCTGTACACTACAATACAGTTTTGTAGCAGTGGCCCACCTGGACCCTTGCCCTTGGAAAAGCAATCCATCACCATAGTCTATGGGCTAGGAGTAGGCAAAATAACATACTTATTAGACTGTGCATTATCCTTTAGTACAGACTCATAGATAACAACTCCCCAGTGATGAGACTCAATATGTCATTTTGCCAGCAAGCTTAAAGCAACCTTTCAAAGTCTCCCTTACATCATTGTCTTCAAGCTTTATCAATAGGACAGGTACTCAGAAAATAGGACATACTACCTTTACATTAAAATCTACAGTAAAAGAAAAGATAAAAGCTCCTATTACAAACACTTTGATATCACAGGTAATGGAGATGAGAAAAAGATCACAGCATTCCTCAATCTTATGATAGTTTCCCAATGCATTTCTGCTCAGCTGAACCTCTCTGGGAAAATCACTCAGTCACTAAGGAAGAAAACAAGTGTATTCTGAAAAATACAGAGAAGTTTGCTTTAAATTATATGCTACAGAGCCAAATGTGGAATAAGGCTGCTCACAGCTGTAAGCAAGAAAGTAAAGTCAGATATGGAAGCAATATTATGTCAACCACAAATGAGCAGAGTTGGATAATTCTAAGTACATGCTGACAGTACCAAAGTATAATAAAATGCCCAGCATGTTTTAATTAACTATGCTTTGCACACATGACAGTATAGGCTATCAACATGTAAAAACTCCTTGGAAAGGAGAACTTGTCTTTTAAATTGATAGGTACCTATTTTTCTAACTTCGAGAAGAGAATCAGGCATCAAGGACTTGGGGTGTGGTGCCTCTCGTTGACACTTGTGTTCAACAAGGCTTAAAATGAACACATATTAGACTGTCTTAATGAAGTTCTTGTCGGGGAGATTCTCAGCAACTTAGCAAGACCTGTCTCAAAAAATAAAAAAGAAACTGGGGATGGGGCTCAGTGGTTAAACACCCCTGGGTTCAATCCCTGGGAAGGAAGGAAGGAAGGAAGGAAGGAAGGAAGGAAGGAAGGAAGGAAGGAAGGAAGGAAGGAAGGAAGGAAGGAAAAAGTTGTTGCAGGGTTCAGATGTAGCTCAGTGGTAGAGCGCTTGACTAGCATGCGTGAGGCCCTGGGTTCAATCCCAGTACTGACACAAAAAAAAAAGAGGAGCAACTAACTGGAAGTAAAACAGCAACAAAAGTCCATGTTTTCTGAACTATAAAAAACAAATGCTTTGAAAAATGAAAGCACTATTTAAAAATATATTTTTAGTCATAGATGGACACGTATCTTTATTTATTCATCTTCATGTGGTGCTGAGGATCGAACCCAATATCTCATACATGCAAGGCAAGTGCTCTACCACTGAGCCCGAGCCCCAGCCCCAGCCCCAGTCCCAGCTCCAGCCCATGAAAGCACTTTTATAACTCATTTGGCAGCAAACCCTGGTCTGACTGAATCTGAAAGTATATTTTTAAGTATTTTTATACTTTTTAGACTCTATAACTCATTGGCAGCAAAATTCTCATGTAAACAGATATTAGAATATTTAGTCTTTATCTCATTGTGCCTGTTCATTCATTTCATTACAAAAATATTATTAATGTGTGATTAGAGCAATGCTTCAGATACTGATGGTGGTTTTATAAAATATACTATACATACATATATGAAATATATTAACTACTAAAGTCTGAAAAATTCTGAATTCTAACACACATCCAGTCCCTAGGGATTTGGATAAGGGATTATAGATTTACCACTGATATTAATATTTATGACTGATCATGTTAAAACGTACATCAAAATGTCACTCTGGGTTCTCTCCAATGGCTTCTGAATAACTCAAAATGAAAACCAAACCCCTTACAATTGCCTACAAAGATTGCAATTCAAAGAGAAGCATAACATTGGCATTACGTGATAACCTGTTAGAAATGCAGAATGTACCAATTTGCAGTCCCACCAGCAATGTATGAGTGTGCCTTTTCCCCACAAACTTGACAACACTTACTGTATTCTTAATAGCTGCCATTTTGACTGGAGTAAGATGAAATCTTAAAGTAGTTTTGATTTGCATTTCTCTAATTGCTAAAGATACTGAACATTTTTTCATATATTTGTTCATTAACTGTATATCTTCTTCTGAGATGGAAAGCAGTATGGAGAATCCTTGGAAAACTAGGAATGGAACCACCATTTGACCCAGCTATCCCACTCCTCAGTCTAAACCCAAAGGACTTAAAAACAGCATACTACAGGGACACAGCCACATCAATGTTTATAGCAGCAAAATTCACAATAGCGAAACTGTAAACCCAGATACCCTTCAGTAGATGAATGGATAAAGAAAATGTGGTGTATATACGCAATGGAATATTATTCAGCATTAAAAGAGAATAAAATCATAGCATTTGCAGGTAAATGGATGGAGTTGGAAAATATAATGCTATATTATATGAAGTGAAGTTAGCCAACCCCAAAAAACCAAATGCTGAATGTTTTCTCTGATTTAAGGATGCTGATTCATAAAGCAGTTAGGGAGGGGGACATGGGAGGATTAGACGAACTCTAGATAGGGTAAAGGGGAGGAGGCAGGGGAGGGGGGTAGGAAAGACGGTGGAATGAGATGGACATCATTACACTAAGTACACATATGAAGACACAAATGGTGTGACTCTACTTTGTGTACAACCAGAAATATGAAAAATTGTGCATTATATATGTAATATGAATTGTAATGCATTCTATTGTCATATATAACAAATTTTTAAAAATTAAAAAAAAAGAAATGTAGAATATAGGACCTAACCCTCATCTGTGAACCGGAATCTGCATTTTCACAAGACCAAGCAATGTGCACACCCAAAGATTTTCCAGAATCACTCGCCTGCAAAACTCCTAGATAATCTGTGCCCCTCACTTCATGATTCATTCGCTCCTCTCCCTTTTGCCTACTCTTCTTCAGCCTCTGGTTCCCTTGCCATTCATCAGACATATGAGGTACACTTTCATCTAGCTGTTTCCTCAGTCTGGAATGTTCTCCCCAGGTATCTCTACAGCTTGCTCTCTGGCCTGCTGAGTTCTTTACTCAGTGAGACCTTCCCTATTATTACCTAAAAAATTCAAAATGTCCAGGCACTTTACATTCTTTTTCTTCTTTTGTACTTATCACAATCTTAAATACCATATATTTAAACAATCTATGTTGTTTTTGGTTTCTCTCACTCCACTAGAGTGTAAGCTTGATGAGGGCAGGGTTTTTTTTTGTTTGTATTGTTTTTTTTTTTTTTTGTCTGTTTTTCACATTGCTGTATCCCAGGAATTCTGCATGGTTTGTGGACCCTTGTGAGTTGCCAAGACTCTTTCAGGGGGTCCACAAAGTCAAAACTATTTTCATATGAATACTAGAAGTATTTTTCACTGTATTGACATTTGCACTGGGGATGCAAAAGTGATGGTGGGCACAACTGTTGGTGCCGCAGCACAAAACAATGAACTGTATCAGTTGCCACTGTCTTCTTCATCACCACACTCATTGTGAACAAAAACCCAGTTCACTTAGGAGTGTCCTTGATGAAACAGTTAAAAGAACTATTAATTTTGTTAAAACTTGACCTTTGAGTATGCATCTTGTTAAATATTCTACGTGACAAAATGAGTAGTATGCATGAGGCACATCTGTTGCATACTGAGTATGATGGTTGTTTTGAAGAAAAGCATGTGTAAGATCATTAGAGTTGTGAGCTGAAGTAACTGCAAATTTCATAAACACCATTTCACTTGAAAGAATGACTGACAAACTATGACTAATCAGACGTGGGTATTTGATAGATATTTTCTCAAAAATGAACAAAGTGAGCTTGTCACTTCAATGAAAATAACTGACAGTATTTATTGCCAGTCATAAAATTCAAGTTTTTAGGTGAAAATTAGAGTCTGGGGAAACTTTTATTCACCATCAAAAACTTGACAAGATCGTTAGTATTCAAAGATTTTTCCATGAGATCCATGGTGGTATTAAAGAATATGATTCTTAAATAAATTGCATAATGAAATGTGTTAACATTAGAAGATTTGCAAAATTCAATGAAATAATCTTTTTTGAAATAACAAATGCATGACAGCATCATATATGGTAAAAGATACAGTCAAATACAAGATGGACCAACAGACTTTAAGGTAACAAAGTGTTTACTGATTTAATTTCAGGGTCTGCATTGCAAATGACCTTTAGAAACTACCATTTGTCAAGTTTTAGTGTAATATCAGAGAACAACAACTGCAATTATTTGCATTTAAAATACTTCCCTCTTTTCCAAATACATATCTGCATATGGCCAGATTTTCTTTATATACCAATCAAAATATATTGTAAAAGATGGCTGCGATTATGAGAACTCCTTAAGTCGGACATTAAGGAGTTTGTAAAAATATAAAAGAAAACCACTTTTCTTCCTACTTTATAGAATAGTTACCTTTCATAAAATGTTATTTATGCCAACATGTAATGGATTTTTATTGCTATTTTTAATTGGTAACTTATTTTTTTTCTCAACTCTAATTTTAAACATAGTGAATTGCAATTCATATAACTCCCATAGCAAAAAAGTTCTATAGTGTTCTCAATAATGTTTAAGAGCATAAATTAGTCCTGAGTTTAAAAATTTGAGAACCATTAGCCTAAAACAATAATAGTACACAGTAGTAAATTTTGTTGAATTGAACACATAATATGTCAGGCTTTTGTTAAATGCTTTTATTTTTTCCTTTATGCTCAAACAACCCTATGAATTAGATATTACTACTACTACCATTTTAGAGATGAGGAAACCAGTACTCCAGGTCACGGCACAAAACACTTTAAAGTGCCCTGCAGCACAGCCAGAACTTAACTGAGACCACGTAGCTCCAGATCTCATGCTCATAACCTCCACTGATACTCTAATAAAGGATTTTGTAAGGGTAAAATTTCTAAGCTGATTCTAAGCTGCAAAAGTCTGAGTTAAAGTGTAAAAAACTAGGGCATTGTAAAGCTTCTAGATTACAAGGCCTGGGCTAAAAGGTAAAAGCCTATTGTTACAATTCCTCTGCTATCCCCAGAACCTGTAAGTTGTTAGGACAATGCAGGAGCTGCTCAGTAAATATCTCCATTGATTCCCTGGTTGTTTAATAGCTAAGGGCTCCAGGTAGCATGGCACGTAGGCATCCAGGCCCCAGGACCAATCAGTTTGAATGTGTGCCCCACTTAGAAGTGACCAATCACCCCTACCCAAACTGTTCCCGCCAATGAATGGACTAATCATGTATCAGAGTTGTTGTTCAATTTTCCCGTGCCTCATGATGATTTGTTCTGATGTATGCAAAGCCCACCGCCCTCCCCAAAAAGTGTACTTAAGCTCTGCTTGACCTCTGCTCTGGGCTCTGGGCTGCTCTCCCTTCTTGAGTGAGCACAGAGTCCCAACGCGTTGGAACGGATCCCCCTAATAAAATCCCCCTTGCCATTGCATGAAGCTAGTCTCGTGTGGTCTTTCCTTCTCCGACGTTCCGCCGGACCCTTACAATTTATAGGTTAGAAAAAAGGAAAACTGCAAAGTCCAGTGACTACCTCTAAAAATATTAAGGCAATGAGGAAGAGACAAAACACAAAGACAAATGACTCAAGGGACTGAAGGGAGACAATCTAAGTTCATATGAGCAAAAGAAAGGCCAGGACAACTCCTCACAGGCAGAGCTAATGTATGAGGAAATGTTTCCAGGGCAGTCCACAAAGGTCTATTACAAGGCTAAATATGGAGGATACAAATAACCCTGAGGCATCTAGCTTCAAGAACAGCTTCCAAGGACAGTGGAGACAAGCTGTGGTTAGGTTCATTCCTGATACTGTTATTAGAGTATCCTTGCTATTGGTTTCCCTGTGCCTCAGAAGTTTGAGTGTAACCTTCAGTGAAATGTTTAGGATGTTCTCTGGTTCCCATGCTTAAAAAAGAATGGTTACTTCATTAAATCTATCCAATTGAAGAAGGGCACTTATCTGCATTTTATGAAAAAGTCCTATGAGGTAAAGAACATCAATCCCTTTCCAACTCCAAATTCTCCTAAGCTAAAAATTCCTGCTGGAATATGCAGATATACTTTTCACAATCTAGAAATTCTGACTTCCTGTAATATTTAAACTGTGAATCACTTTTGTTGGAGAGGATTAAAAAATTAGTGATCTAACATGGGGAGAAAAAAAGGTGAAGTGGGTGGCAGAGGAGTAGTCAAGGATTTTGTGATGCAGCTTTCAAAAAAATGGAAATTGGGACAAAAAAGCAAAGTGAATATCTTGGGACTGTTCTCACTCTACTAGGAAGGAGGGAGGGAAGCCATAAAGTCAGTTTGTTAGAGTGTTCACCTACATATACTGTGTCCAGTGATGAGGCCAAGGGTTATCTGGCAAGAAAGTAAACTAAGCCAGCAGAGGAACAGTTAAAATTCTCAATTATGCATTTGGAGGACTAGAAATAGAAAATATAACCTCTTAGTTTGCATAAAATCTGTCATAATGCAAAAAAACCCTCATAAGCATATTTGCAAAATTTTATGTGAGGGAGACCCTAAAAAGTTCCTAATATACAAAAGATGATAAATGATCACTTGTATTTCTTTTTTCTAGCGTATCATCATTTAATATCAATGAATATTAAAAGAAAATTATGAGAGGAGTTTTCACAGATTTGCTAATAATCCAGGATTACCCTAACACTATTTTTGCCTTGTACCCTTCAGTTGCTCAACCACAAGTCCATTCACACAGGGTTTAAGATTAGAAAGAAAATGCTTGACACAAGGATTATGCCTATTGGTATTTTCCACAGTTGAGTGGGCTGCTGTCCAATCTTCATGCCTACTTCCTATCATAGCCTATATACTTCAACATATGGTACACAGAACTATAGTGACTCAACATTTTGCTAGATCATAAAACAGAAAACATGCATAAGAAACAAAATAATTAAGTATTTCAGATTCCACAGAGCACTGTGGTCTTCCTGCCTGATTTTAGTGAACCCACTCAGGCTGTTAGAAGTCTAGTCCCAAAGCACATTGTTCTTAGGAAGGGCAGAAACCTGGATCAAAAGCTGACAAAATACACATGAAGATCAGGGAAACTAAAGGCTGAAAGAAAGTTCTGGGATATTTCTAACAAAGAAAACAAGCAAAAGACAAGTTGGGGGAGGTGGCAGGGAGGGAAGGAGGTAAAGATAAAGGATTCCTGGGAAGTGGCTCACGAGGTCAAGAGACATATTTTCTACCAGGCCCATGTGAGTGTCAGGATTGATGACTAGGAGCTGCCTCCCTGCTGCTAGTTTGCATGGCAATGGTTAAAAGTGTGGGCTTTAAGGATAGAAAAACCTTCTCCATTAGCACTTACTATGAGTCTGACATTGGGCATATCAATTGAACAAATGAATATTAATTATTATTACCACCTCCCCAAATTTTGTAACTTGATTCTTGAGGTACCTGACATTAACTTCCACTCTAGAATATTTGTGATGCCATAATCTAAACTATTACAGAGTAACATTTCTTTCTGTCATTCTGAAATGAATATTTCCTAAGCTACTGGGCATTTTATGTAGGATGAATGGTGAGCAAAGCAAATAACTTAACAAAAGTGGACATGAACATATCCACACACACACACACACACACACACACACACACACATATACATATGTGTGTGTGTATACATACACACACATGTATTTTTATAAATACAATCTATATCTATCTATCTATCTAGATAGATAGATAGATAAATATAACACCAAGCAAGGACACAGTGGAGAAAAAGGTACTAGTTAAAGCCATATGAAGAAGTTAAAGTAGTACAAGGAGTCTCTTAAAACTCAATAAACTTCTACAAGCTAACAGGAATTAGTAACAATCCTAAACAAAAAAACCTAGAAGACTCTTAAGACATCATATGTTAAAGAACTTTTCAAAAATGTCCTTATTTAAAAGATATCATGATGGGCACAGTGGTGCATGCCTGTAATCCAGTGGCTCAGGAGGCTGAGGCAGAGGATCCTAAGTTCAAAGCCAACCTCAAGCAAAAGAGAGCTGCTAAGCAACTCAGTGAGACCCTGTTTCTAAATAAAATACAAAATAGGGCTGGGGGATATGGCTCAGTGGTCAAGTGCCCCTGAATTCAATCCCCAGTACCCAAAATAATAATAATAGTAAAAAGATATCACTTCTCCCCCCAGCCCCCGCATCCCCCATTTCTTCTTTGGGACTTAGAATACTGTACCAAACCAAATATACTTCACATGTGAAATGTTGTAGTCCAGCAGATTTACCAAAATGAAAAGGTGGGTCATCAGTTTATTCTTAAATATCTACAGTCTTCTTTTGTTCAACTCCAAGCTGAGCTAGAAGCTTTTTAATAAGCAATATTATTTGTTATTCAAAAAAGCAGACTGAATGATTTATGTCATATGGCTGTGAACAAAGCATTTTGTTTAAAGTACTGTCCGCATGCTTTACTGCACTAACATTGTTAGAATGCTTTCCAGGATGCTGAATACTAGGGACTGGAAAACAAAAGGTCACTGTCATTGAAAAATGAAAAAAGAGTTATCTGATTCAAATCATCAGGTACAAGAAATGACAGCAATGGAAAAAACATTTTCATGTGCCTTTATCAGTCTGGAAGAGAGAATTATTTATCATTGATAAAACCTTTAAATTAATATAACAAAAATAAATTAAGTTGTATAGTTTATAACTAATGATTAGATCAAATTGTTTCTCATAAATTTTTAAAGTACATATACTTTTAAAAGTTAATATTAATGAGTTAATAGTAAATGATTTCTAGCAATAAAATGTTCAAAATTAAAGGTGAAATAATTTAATCATTTTTAAAGAGAGAAAGAGAGAATTTTAAAAATTTTTTTAATATTTATTTTTTAGTTTTCAGTGGACACAACATCTTTATTTTATTTTTAGTGGTGCTGAGGATCGAACCCATCACCCCGTGCATGCCAGGCGAGCGCACTAACGCTTAAGCCACATCCCCAGCCCTCATATTTTTAAAAAATATTTATTTATTTATTCTTGCATTACAATAATACACACAGAGATGGGTTTCTTTCATGTATGTACACATATATGAAATAAATAATAATAATAAAAAGAGGACTGGGGATGTGGCTCAAGCGGTAGCATGGTCGCCTGGCATGTGCGGGGTGCTGGGTTCGATCCTCAGCACCACATAAAAATAAAATAAAGAGGGGCTGGGGATGTGGCTCAAGCGGTAGCACGCTCGCCTGGCATGCGTGCGGCCCGGGTTCAATCCTCAGCACCACATACCAACAAAGATGTTGTGTCTGCCGAGAACTAAAAAATAAATATTAAAAAAAAATTTCTAAAAAAAAAAATAATAAAATAAATAAAATAAAGATGTTGTGTCCACCAAAAAACTTAAAAAATAATAATAGTAAAAAGATATCACTTCTCAGAAAACTCAGGTTTTCTGAAATAAAATTTCAGAATTTTCATTACATATATTCATATGTACATATACATATGAACATATATACATTATATACACACACACACACACACACACACACATATATATATATATAAATTTCAGAGTTCTCAATACATACATACCTGTAATTTTTTTTTTTGGTACCAAATATTGAGCCCAGGGGTGCTTAACTACCAGCACTTTTTAATATTTTATTAGAGACATGGTCTGGCTGAGTTGCTTAGAGCCTGAATTAATTGCTGAGACTGGCTTTGAACTTGCAATTCTCCTGCCTCAGCAGGACAATTGCAATACATACACACCTGTAGTCCCAAGTTGCTGAGACTACAGGTATGTACCACCACACCCAGCAAATGTACCTGTAATTTTAAAGAAAATTCTCTTGCCTTTCTATAAGAACAGGCCATAAGAAATGAGAACAACACAGAGCACACTGGCACAAGCTGGATCACCCATTGGGGTTATCCATTCTAGCAATCTTGCCTAATGAGGAAAATAATGCATGCATTTTATAGCTAAATGAAGTATTTTATAAAGGTATCAGAAGTTCTAAGAAAACCACTGGTGGAAAACATGTATATTATTAATGTCACCATTGTATTCCTCTAGTGGTCAGCAGTCAAAAAGCTAACATAGCCAGAAGCAGGCTAAACTCTATAATCAATAGATATAGTGTTTTCATTAAAAGGAACAGGGAAGGGTTCTGTTCACCTGTTTCAAAGCCAATGTTCATTTTTGTATTTTTTTTCCACAATTTTTTATTTTGAAAATATCTAACAACAAAAACAGTTGAAAAGATTATAATAGCAGTATGTTTTCCATCCACATTCAATAATTGTTAACATTTTATCCAATCATTACTGTCTCCTCCCTCTTCTGTTACCAGCCACAACCATTTCAAGTAAGTTGCAAACATGCAGGACTTCACCTAGAAATGGTTCAGTGTGGATCTGCTGAAAGTAAGAACATTCTCCTAATAACCACAAAACATTATCACACCCATGACATTAACTCTCTGTATGCTAAGGGAAAAAGTCATTACCATTACCATCCAGGGCTGTGAATCCTTTTAATTTTTATATAAATTTTAATTCCTTTTATGGATAATTTACAGATATAAAAGGGTAAGTTGGGTGTGATGGTGGCGCATGCCTGAAATCCCAGATACTGTGGAGGTTGAGTCTGGAGGGATCATGCATTCAGAGCCAAACTGGGCAACATAGCAAAACTCATCTCTAAAACAAACAAACAAAAAATAAAAGGACAGTGAAAATGTATTAGAAATTTTAATAAAAATTAAACATGAGTCAAAATTTTATTCCATAGTCTTATGTTTTTAAGATATATACCCCAAATACGCACTGTCATGTATAAACTTGGGACATGTCCATTTTCTAAATATCGATTACAAGTTTCAAATACTGTACATATATCTTATGGAAAACAGATTTTAGCTTATTATTGTTTATGGTTCTTTTTTTGCATGTGCATTGTCAAAATGAAATCAAGATTCCAGATGTAGCCAGGAATGGAGGTTCACACTATAATCCCAATTACTGATAAGGCAATTGCTTGAGTCCAAATACTGCAGACCAGCTGGGCAACAAAGTGAGACCCCATATCAAAAAGAAAGAAAAAAAGTTTCCAATATCAAAACCTCTTCATTAAATTCTACTTCATCAATAGGAAAAAAAAAATCTCTGGATCATCATCAATGAGATAAGATCTCAAACATTTACTAATTCATTTACCTATCTATCAACATACAGTAAGTACCAAACTATGAATGAGACTTAGGGCTAAATTATTTACATATATATATATATATATATATGTCATACTCCCTGAATTTGAGAATTCCACAGTTTAGGGTTCAAGAAAGACATTTAAAAAATCACAGTACAGTGTAAGAGATGCTAGAATAGATTTGCTAATGCATACAGGAAAGACAGCTAATGTAAAGTATAGGCTTAAGTGTAGGCTTTTCCATTTACTAAATTTGATGAATACCCAACATATTGTACATATGAATCAGTAGAATAACAATGAAAGAGAAAGTACCTTAGGAAGAAAATTAAAAATGGGAAAATAGGAAGTATAATTATTATAAACCATAATAACTTACGTTTTGCTTGTTTGTTTTGTTTCTTTCCTGCTGATGCTGGGACTGAACCCAGGGCCTCATGCATGTACTCAAAACTTTTACATAGAATAATTATTTTCTTTTATAAGATATTCGTGAACAGTAGAAAGAGTTCTGGATTATATACTAAGTATTTATTTTAAAAGAATGAAAGATCAACTTATTAACATGAGTCTAACCAGAATTTCAGTCCTCCATTCATTTTTCTGTACTAGGAAATCTGTCTATTGGCAGATTCTGATCATCTATAATCAAAGACTACAAAGCGAGGCTGGGGATGTGGCTCAAGTGGTAGCGCGTTCGCCTGGCATGGGTGCGGCCCGGGTTCGATCCTCAGCACCACATACAAAGATGTTGTGTCCGCCGAAAACTAGAAAATAAATATTAAAAAAAAAAATTCTCTCTCTCTCAAAAAAAAAAAAAAGACTACAAAGCACTCTTTAGAATGTACACAGGATCAACATGGTACACTGTGTAATTTTATGATATGATTTAAAATTTTGAAATTTTTATACTCACTATCTGACTCTTGCTTTTCTGTAGGGGAAATGGAGACTATAAAAGCCCTAAGAGTAGAAACAGTTTTGTACAACAACCACTGAAACTGTTGGTGTGTTTATATTATTACAATATTATTCTTGTTAACTCGAACCATAAAAGCTAATGCTCTGAGAAAAAATAGAAGCTAGCAATACTGACCAATACAACCTCTGTACTCTCCAGTCATCGAGAGAAGAACAACCCAACAGCAAGATTTGCAAAGAAAAAAGGTTTTCACTCTAGGAACCAGTATTCACTTTTGTTTGCTTCTTTACTTGAAAGCCAAAAACCACAAACTCAACATATATCAGTTCAATTTCCTGCTATAACTTCATTTGATCAAGTATTTGGTTTCTAAACATTATGTTAGTTCTACTTCTCTGCCACTGTAAGTTCCCCATAACACAAATATGCTCAGAGTCCTATTTTTACATGTGAAATTTTATTATCTTTTCTGCCTTTTTAAAATTATGATTTAAAAACTTTTCAAATTGGAATATAATCATTGGTTAAAAACAAAGCTTGAAGAATTAAGCTTTACAACTAAAAGTACAAATGATTTAAAAAAAAGAAAGTATGCCTTGTTTCCTAATATTGATTAGGATGAAAGTATGCCTTGTTTCCTAATATTGACTCCTAATATTGATTAGTTATGATTTGACCATAACTAATAAGTCAGTAATAATTAGCAGTAGTCAGTTAAAAAAGCATAGATATACAAGTTTTTAAATGGGCAAATTGTTTTGAGCTTACAAATGAATATAATCTTGATATTTTATGTATAAGAAATACCTGAAGAGAAACTGGGATGAATTTATCACTCTCCCAGTGATTTGTAATCATGTAATTTTAAAGGAAAAACCCCAAAGATATTTTGTAAGTAAACAGAAAATATGTATCACCTAGGAAGAATAAAGAAAAGAAGCTCAAGCTAATTTGCTAATTTAAATTCTTTAAAGCTTCTTAAATGTAAAATTTGGCCAAATTTTGTTCTATAGATACAGTCTAACCCACACCTGGCAGAAGGAGGAAACCAAATTAGAGACAGTTGTCACCATCAAATGATAACTAGTAATGTGCACAAAGATCTAATAAAGAAATGGATTGTTATCTAACCTGTCTCTTACACTTCAAGTTGTATAAATATATCCTAATTATATTTTTGCATATATTTATAATTAGGTCTTGGTATATTAATATATGCAGACATGTAATTTTGCAAGTGCTTGATGATAAACCAAGAGATATGAGATAAAGTTAAAAAGTCATGGGCTAGGGCTAAAAAGAAGGTAGATAAAATTATGGCAAGGTTGTCAGCATCAAAGCCATTGAGTACCCAAGAAGCCAGTGTATCACTATCAGAACTTTTGTCACTAAAAACATTCCTTTAACCAATATTTTTTGAGACAGTAAAAGATGCTAACTTGTGAATAAGCAACTTTCAGTCTTCTGGGACAAAGCAATTTAACTTCTCAGCAGATGACCAACCTATTAAAACTCCTACTAAGTGAAGCATGTCCAAGCTATTCAGTATCTTCCTGATGACTGCCTGAACATATCTAACAACAACAAAAAAAACCCTCCTCCTATTTGTGTTACAGATATGAGTCTAAATATTCGTTAATGCAGTTTTTCATGACACTCGATTCATCAACATTTTGTCCATCAACTTAGGAAAGCAATAGTTAATATTTCCTGATGCCATGAAATAACATTACACTGGGGCTGGGGATGTGGCTCAAGCAGTAGCGCGCTCGCCTGGCATGCGTGCGGCCCGGGTTCGATCCTCAGCACCACATACCAACAAAGATGTTGTGTCCGCCGAGAACTAAAAAATAAATATTAAAAATTCTCTCTCTCTCTCTCTCTCCTCTCTCACTCTCTCTTTAAAAAAAAAAAGAAATAACATTACACTAAAAATAGGTGAATTATGGAGTAGAATATCAAATTTGCACTGTTTTTAACATATAGCATTTAGTTCAATGAAATTCCACACTTATGGTTATATCAGTTTGTGAATGTGAAATGTTTTCCAGTAATCTTTAACCCTATTTTTAATCTTTAACCCTATCTATTTAGTCTCCTTAGCTTTTGGTGATAAGTAATGAAAACAAATGTAACTTTGGGTTGCTGTAGGTCACTTTTTCTGTAGGCAACAGCAAGTACCTTCACCTGTTATTGAAGTATTTTGGCTGCTTAAAATAGAGTTACATTGCTAGAAATATTGCATCCATTTTAAAATTTGAAATTCAAAATATATTTTAAAATACAATGTTCCCTTACCTATACAGCATTCTCTCCTAATAAAATTCAGAAGCATTTTACTAAATTAAATTGGATTCTCATAAAGACTCTAGTGTTAAAAAACATTTTGTGGGCTGGAGATATTGCTCCATGGTAGTATGCTTGCTTATAAGCAAGTATGAGTATGAGCAAGGCCTTATCTTGTGTTCAATCCCCAGTACCACAAACAAAATAAAACAAATAACCCATTCAACTACCACCGCCAAAGAGGGGAAAGAAAAGATTTTTAAAACATACACACAGAAAACTTATCTTGTGTCAGATATCAGGGTAGGGATGAACTTTGGGAAGGCAAGAAGGGGCAGTGATTGGGAGCGGTTTTAAGAGGGATTATCTAGGATTCTGGTAACGTATTTCTTGAGTTGTACTTACACAGGTATTTCATTTTGAAGTAATGCTTTGAACTTATTTCTGTGTTTTACTTATTTTTAAATGTATTTGTATGCTTTACTAAAATACACTTACATGTTATTTTTCTGTAAGAAATTCTTTATAAATCATTGGGGAATAAATTAATATGACTATTTACAATTTCACTGTTCTTAGTACAACACCAGTAGTTATACTGGACCACGTATGAGGAGGAGGATGTGAAAATTATCTCAAATAGTGCTTGCCACATCCCCAAAATACTCAAAGAGGTCTCACAGATAATTTTAAGATAATGATAGGAGATAGGAATAAACGAACAAAATGTATCTGAGTATAGATTCAAATTTTAAAACCAATGCATTCAGAAAAAACAAGTCTGCCAGTTTTCCAGATAAAAAAACAAACCCTTTCCTTGATAATCATGTACATGTACATTTTCAGAAGAGATATTGCAAACGCCCCAGGAAGAACAGATTCCTACTTGAGTTATTTAATTTTCACTTGGTTTCAAATGTGGACTATAAGGGCTGGGCTGTAGCTCAATGGCAGAGTGCTTGCCTACCATGTGAGAGGAACTGGATTTGATCCCTATATAAAAAATAAATAAATAAAATAATTATTTTTAAAAATGTGAACTATAAAGAGGGGAAAAAGACAAGGATTTCTATTGTTTGATACAAAAATGTTTTGATTTTCTTTTTTTGTTTGTTTTAGAATTTCCTTAGAATTTAGCTATTAGAAAATAACTGGAAATGGGCACAATAAAAGCACAATCTTCATTTAATGAATGGAAAAAGCAATCAAAGCATTTTAAAAACAAAGGCTTAAGATCTTAGTACTCAAAGATGTTGGAGCATGAATCAGCCCTAGGTGCTATGCAAATATCCCCTCCATGTGCTCTTGTATTACATTTCTCTGACCAGTGTTTCTGAAGTTTCAGTTCAGAAATTAAGTTAAATGGTTATGTAAACTCAATGAAAATTTTTTAACTTTAAAGAGATTATGTTTTACAAGCTTTTAAAAAGAGATCCAGTGGGAAAAGATATGATGTAAGTGACAGCAACCTGAAACTGAACACTAAAGCCTTGATATAGCAAATGGCAAGCTAACAAAGGAATAGTTTCCATGTATAGCCTGCCCACAGAACACATTCATTATGCAAGCACAGCAGCAATACATATAACAATTGTTTTAAAAAGGAAAGCTTTAAGGACTCTTTATTCATATACAATAAATGATTTCTTCACAAACCTTCAAAAGATGTTGAAAAATGAGTACTTTCACAACTCTAAAATATTTGATTATAAGCTTTAGATTTTTGCAAGTCTGACTCAAGTTTTCAACAGTAAATTCCTATTATTGCTCTTATTTCATAACATGCCTTTGCTTCTACAGCTTGACCACTTTTATAATAGACCGAGAAAAATAAGAATGATACAGATTAGCACTGCTGTAATCCTGAAATGTACTAGATAATACTTTTCTGTCCTTGGTCTTCCATGAACATGTAACTACCTCATTCAAATTACTGATAGTAGATGGGTATGGTGGCACCACCTGTAATCTCACCTACTCAAGACATCGAGGCAGAATTCAAAGTCTAAAGATAGCCTGGACAATTTAGGGAGACCCTGTTTCAAATTTTTTTAAAAGGGGTGGGGAGAGGTTGGCATATAGCTCAGTGGCAGAGTGCTTACCTACCAGGTTTGAGGTCCCAGCTACTGGGGAGACTCTCTCTCTCACACACCCACACACACACAAATATGGACAGAATTTCACAAAGCAATAAACAACATAAAACTTTCCTACCAATCTCAAGACAATCTCAGAACCTTTCCCTTCCCTAACTAGACTGTTAATATAAACAGAAAACACATAAATCAGTATTAATTAAATGTTAAATATACAGGGGTAAAAAGAAAGTTAATGTAACTCATTATTTATGTTTGGTAGATTTGTATTGTCCTTCATTATTCAGTAAATCTCATTCATAATTGAAATCATATATTCCTAATGATCAAAATTAGAAATTCCAAATGATATTCCTTGCTTTAAACAGAAAAACAACACAAATACTTTAGAACAATTACTAATGGCCAGTGTCCTTGTAAATGTCAATATTTTAAGAAGTCTAGAAACTAGCTGCATATAGATTACATTTCTCAAAAGTTATGTATTTCTTTTAAAAGCATCTAAAAGGTAAAGAGAGCACAGAGAGGCAGTCTTTTCCATTATATGGATTCCAATAAACTTTTGAAACAACCTTAAGATCATCAACAAATTTCTAGAATCTAGTTCCGATTCTAGAAATATATACTTTTCACAATGTCAAACTGAAGCTCATCAATTTTAAGGAGTTCTGACTCAAGCTTCTAAAAATCTAAACCTTAGCATTTTATATATATTTACTTACATTTTGCTGAATTTCCTTAAGTACGAAAAAAAAAAAAAAAAACAGAGGAAACAAGTTGGCAAGTGCCATCTTGTGGGCTTCCTGGAAACTCTTTTCACTCTATTCAGTACAGTTCCAGAAGCAAATCATTAGAAATGTTCACTACAATAGTCTCAATAATCAAAATGTTACTGCAATTAAATCAAAAAGTGTCAATTTTCTAGGGTCCAAAGAAAACTAAACTTTGATTAAAATTGTAGTAACATATCAATGACTGTAATGAACTATATTTGTGGATTTGAGTAAGATCCTTTTAAATAACTTGAAATATTTATAGTCAAACCAACACATTTGATCTGTACATTATCCTCAGGGATTAGGGTAGAAGAGATTGTGCAATGAAGCTTGAGACTCTGATAGCCAAAGGAATTTTTAAAAGTATCTAATTAGTAAAGAAGTTAGAATAATTCTAATTTTAGAGTATAGCAACAAAGCTACAGAACAACATGCCATGAAAAAAAAAATGGACATTTTGTTTTCCATGAAAACCAAACCAAAAAAGTTCAAGAATTATAAGATACAATGGAATTAATGAATAGATACCATAGATTCCCTGGGTGTGCCTGTCTACTAAGCAAAAGTTTACAGAATTAAAAGTTAAGGTATATAGTACATCAAGACAGAAAAACAAAAGAATACAAAGTATCCTGAGAGTCACAAGGTACATATGATTCTCCTTGGACTTTATAAATGATATGGTTTTATTATTTCATATAATACTAAAGAGGGAATATTAACATTCAAAATTTACACAGCATTGCCATTTACTTAGAAACTCAAATTATATTTATTGTCCCTACTTTATAACACTGTTTTATAGAGGTAAGGAGAACTGCTTTTATCCTATTTTATAGGCTGCGGAATCAGACAATTTTTGATGGTTTTATAAAGACCAAATATTTAGATGGTAGCAGTCTCATATTGATGTTCTGTCTTCTTAGACCTGGTTACTGACAAATTTATTTTATCCAGAATTAGAGAAAGGGAGAGGTGACTGTTAATTACCATGATGATAGTCTAAACTGAGCAGGAACAACAACAACAACAACAACAAAAAACTCTCCAAAATTTTCACAGGCTAGGGTACTAATGTGCCAGGAATAATGAGAGTTTATCAGGGTGAGTAAAACTAGATCATAAGAAGTGGTACCAAATGAGTAGGTGAAAAATGCAGTATCTCTTTGAATAATGGGAATGTTTCCCTACACAAAAGGTAGGACTGAGCATAAGGAAAAGGGCAAGAATATCATGGATTGTCAGCTATCTTCTCCAGACCCTCACTGCATCCCAATTATAGAATCTACAACTCACTGGCTTCCCCACCTTTCTCCTATTCTGTCCAACTCATGCTTCATCTTTAGAATAATCTGTCCTCCCTGACCAAAGATGAATAGCAGATCAGTTGAGTACACAATAGGAGAGTTACCAACTAGGTTCCTGTAGTTGCCTCACTGCCCGCCCAAAGAGATGTGTTTTCTTTGGCCCACCCAGAGCTTTTCTAGGTCCAAATTACCAACTTTTAACTTCAGGAAATTCCTGAACATTCCCTATTGTCTATGTTACCTATCTGCCCAGTGTAAACATCCGACTTGTGGCCCTGACTTATGTTTTTCTAACTCCACTAATTTGTTCTTCAGGACTCTTTTCCCAGAGACGCTTCTTTGGGGGTGAAAAGGGAATCCACACAATAGCATCCAAGGTTATATCATAAGACATTTTAAGTGCTTGGGGGTCCTTTCCCTGTTTTTCTTTTCTTTTCTTCCTTCCCCTTCCTTCCCCTTCCTTCCGCTCCCTCCCTCCCTCCCTCTTTCTTTCTCTTTCTCTCTTTTCTTTTCTTTCACTAACTTGCTTAGGGGCATGCTAAACTGCTGAAGCTGGCCTCAAACTTGCAATCCTCCTGCCTTAATCACTGGGATTATAGGCAGGCATCATTATACCTGGCTTCCCCAGTTTTCTCTTTCAATAGTGCTTAATCCCAATTCTACTATTGACTGATGATGCAGCAATGCCTGGAGGTTTATAAAGTATTCACTTTTTTTTCAAATTTGTGTTGTGAAATGAAAAACTTTTAAGAGACTTTTCTTGCTTTTCCTGCCTCTACTGGAAGAACTGAGATCTGTATTATTGTTTGAAATTTTTTTATGGGAGAAAAGAGGGGAAAAAAGACTAAATACTTGGGAAGAAATGGGGGGAGAACAATATTTTGACTAAGTTTAAGTTGGTCTAAGATATGATAGCACTTTTAATTGTCCACAATCTGCCACATTTTAATAAAATCAGCATATAGCATACCATTTTGCAAGTGTCACTAATGATTTTTTTCTTAGTGCTTTTTAATTGATTATTTATGATATTGTAACAAATATATTTAATTGCCTTGCAACAATGATAGATAATATCCTGTAGCAGCCTTTTCAGGAACTGTGAATCATATGGGAAGCCTATTAAAAGCCATCACTGATTTGCGCTTTTTAGAAAAGAAATAGTATGAAAGTGATATAATATAAATATGCCAGTTCATCCAAGTTTACAACGTTAAAAAGGCATAATTTTGTAATTAGGAAAAAATTCCAGGGCTGGGGATGTGGCTCAAGCGGTAGCGCGCTCGCCCGGCATGCGTGCGGCCCGGTTTCGATCCTCAGCACCACATACAAAGATGTTGTGTCTGCCGAAAACTGAAAAATAAATATTAAAAAAAAAAATTCCAGACTACCAAAAATTAGAGACATAGATTTGAAATGAGAATGAGAGGGTTTAAAATAATAGACATCATTCATTTCAGTTTACATTGTTATTTCTAAGTCTGCCTTAAAATCCTAAGTTTGAAAAATACTGCTCAATAGTGATTATTAAAAACTGCTGCAATTTTTCAATAACAGTAGATGAAATTCACCTACTATAAAGTCTTGTTCTCTCAATCTAGGAATTATTTGTTAAATACAATTTAATAACACTGGAAGCCTAAATTTTAAAAGATGTCAATTTGGAGGACAGGGGTTAGAATACTGTGGATTGAATGTGGGGCACTTTATCAGTAAGTTACATCACCAGCCCTCTTTATTTTTTATTTTCAGACAAGGCCTTGCTGAATTTCCAAGACTGGCCTCAAACTAGCAATCCTCCTGCCTCAGAAAGATGAATGCCAATTTTTAAAACCTGTACCTTGCCACCTAATTATGGCAACTGGCACAGCTGCTATACATAGCAAACAACCTAATAAAATTTCACATTTATTTCAAATGTATCCTTACTTATGAGAAAACTACCTTGGGACAGATCTTTTAAAAATTATCTAATATTAATAAACTTAACATACATCAATTTTCCTTCTTCCCCTGATAATGGAAAACAGCTCATTACAAGATCAGAAAATGTTGGACATTTTCTTTTGAGATCCTTATCAACTTTTAATTAAAATTATTTTTTAAATAGTTGTAAATTTTTCAAATGCTTCTGTTCTCCCTAAGGTCAATTATTATACTTAAAGAAAAATAGATAAAAGGAGAAAAGACTTGATTAAAAGAGAGAAGTCAAAAGGCATCTGAACTGAATGAGGTCTGACCCCACAGGAACAAGTCCTGGGAAATCAACATACAATCAGTGCTCCCTCCCAAAACCTGACTGAAGCTGGAACACTTGGCCCCGCACAAGGGTGGGGCTGGAGGGGGTGTCTTCTCTCTGATGGAGAGGGTGAGGGGGAGTTAAAGAGATTGGTTGAGAAAAACTATAAAAAAGAGAGTAAGAGCTCCTCTGTCTGGACAGACCCAAGAACAGCAGATGGGGAGGACATGGCAAAATAAAGTCTTGGGGCTCACCAGGGAATTCTTCCACCTGTCTAGAAAATTCAAGATGACAGGCCCCAAAGTGCTCTGCCAGTCTTCCTACTGTACAGCAATGTCTGTTTCCTCCTTTTCTGATTTCTTAATTGCTATACAATTAATCTATCTTGTTCCCTTTTGTTGTCCTTTTGAAATAATTTATCCTTTTAACCTCAACTAAAAGAATGAACTAACAAGTTCAGATCATTTCTCATTCAAGGAATATAACTTTTAAGTTATATAAACATTATGATTAAGAAAAAATCACATGAGTTATATTTTAATGGCTCTCATCTTTAACTACATATTCTGTACACATATATAATGAACATCTTTATAACACCCTAATCTGAGAAAACTAAAAAATGCCATCCTAAGATTAAAAAGGCAATTATAACCAAAAACAACTTATAGAAGTAGCAAAGTGAATTCATCAAAATTTTTTCACAATTCAATGAAATATTATAAGAAATATGTGAAATGTCCTATAAACCATTGAGTTTACATTCTTCAGAGGTCATAGTTAAATATATTCCAGCACATCCTGAAAAAAAAAAAAAAAGTCAATGTGAGCTCTTTGGTCCCTTGCTTGGTAACTTTTATTCAGCAAAATTAAGAACACTTTTTAAAAATCAACTCAAAATGGATCAAAATTAGACCAGAAATGATGCAACTCCTAGAAGAAAACATAGTATCAACTACTAGCATTATAGGCACAGGCAATGACTTTCTCAAATAGGACCCCTAAATCTCAGGAAGTAATGCCCAGAGTTAACAAATGAGATGACATCAAGTTAAAAAGCTTCTGCACAGCAAAGGAAACAATTAAGAATCTGAATAGAGAACCTACAGAATGGGAGAAAATCTTCGCTAGCTGCTCTCCTGACAGAGAATATCTAGAATATATAAAGAACTCAATATACTCAACACCAAAAATAAAATTTAAAAAAAAAAACAGATTAACAAATGGGCAGATGAATTAAACAGATACTTCTCACGGGGTACAGGGGCACACACCTGTAATCCCAGAGGCTCAGGAAGCTGAGGCAGGAAGATTAGAGATCAAAGGCAGCCTCAGTAATTTAGAGGCCCTAAAGCAACTCAGTGAGACCCTGTCTCTAAATAAAATATAAAAAAGGATTGAGGATGTAGCTCACCAGTTAAGCACCACAGGGTTCAATCTCTGGTAACAAACAAACAAACAAAAAAGAAAGAAAAAGAAAAAAGACACTTCTCAAAAGAAATAAAAATGGCCAACAAGGGCTGTGTTTGCAGCTCAGTGCCTAAAATGTGTGAGGCACTGAGTTCGATCCTCAGCACCACATTAAAAAAAGGTATTGTATCCATCTACAACTAAAATTTTTTTAAGTGTCCAACAAATAAATGAAAAAATGTTCAAAATAACTAGCAATTAGGGAAATGCAAAACAAAATCACACTAACATTGCATCTCATATCAGTTGAAATGGCATTCATCTAGAATATAAGTAATAATAAATGCTGGAAAAGATGTGGAGAAAAAGGAACACTTTTACACTGTTTGTGGGATAGCAAATAAGTACAACCACTATGGAAATCAGTATGCAGCTTCCTCAAAAGAACGAAACCACCATATGACCCTGCTATACCAATCGGAGAATTAAAGTCAGCATACTACAGCAATACACGCATACCCATGTTTATAGCAGCACATTCACAATAGCCAAACTGTGGAACCAGCCTAGGTGTCCACCAATGGATGAATGGATAAAGAAAATGGAGTTTCATTCAACCACAGAGAAGAATGAAATTATATCATTTGCAGGAAAATGAATGGAACTTTAACATTATGTTAAGTAAGCCAAATTCAGAAGGTCAAAGATCATATGTTTTCTCTTATATGTGGAAGCTGGAGAGAAAAAAAGGGAAAGAAGGGTGAAGGGGGTCAACCTCATGAAAATCTAAGGGAAATCAGTAGAATAGAGGAAAGGAACCAGGGGTAGGAGAAGAGGAGGGAGAGAGAAAGTGCTGGAGAGTGATACTGGCAAAATTATATTGTTACATTGTGTGTGTGTATGAATATGTAACAACAAATTCCACCATTATGTATAATGCACCAATAAAAAATGTGGAGATAACAACAAAAGAACACTTAAAAGACAATTTTTAAGCATAGGACTAATCTGCAAATATCCTATGAACTTAGCTAACCTACTGATGTCTGAAAGGAAGACTATGGAAAAACCAGCAGGTGGTACATGGGAATCATTCCAGTTATTTAAGAGGCTGAGGCAAAGGATCACAAGTTGGAGGTCAGCCTGAGCAACCTGGTGAGATTCTATTTCAAAATAAAATAAAAAGACTGGAGATACAGCTCAAGGGCACAGGGCCTGCCTACCATGTGCAAGGCCCTAGATTTAAGCCCCAGTATCACAAAAAAATGAACAAACAAAAACACAGGGGAGACTTGAACAGAAAGTGTTTCCCTTCACCATCTTCCTGTTAATGACCTGAAAATTCTAAAAGAACAGAGAACAGTTATCAAACCAGAAGCTTTCATCATTTTTACCTTCAGCAAGTTCTCTCCAGAAGGAGGTTTATAGCCAGTTGAATACCAGACACTTGGGAACATTAAAGGGGCAAGCCCGTCAACCTGGATTAACAAACCCTGTGTATACAGATACTGTTCATTGTCCCTTCTCTGCTTTGAATGTCTAAAGAGGTTTTTATAAGACATAAAACCATATAAAGCTACCATAATTTCACCACAAACTTTTGGGGAAAAAAATTATGCTGACAAGAGCTACAAAGCCTACAGTAATAGAATATATGTACTTCTCTTAAGGACTGAAAATAAGAAAACTGGGCAACAAAACCAATATGTGAGACATTTTAAGATATGAACTATTGCTAACTCAGTTAAAGCATTATAAAGGAATAGTAATAAAAAAAATCTAAAGAATGGTTAATATTTTTACTCTGGATACAAACTACGGAAGTACCATAGTTTAAGAGCTATTTTATTCACTTAACAAATATTTTTTGAGCATTACTGTGTGTGAATCACTGTGCCAAGTTCAAGCATTAAATGGGCTACAGAAATGTGAAAGACGTAGATCTTACCTTAGAGAAGCCATCAGCCCAGAAAAGATATGACAAGATATAACTACTATGAAAAGAATGCATTACAGATAAAATGATAACTCAGAAGATGAAGGGATTCTTTCTGATAAGTGGCAGGGGGTAGAAAAAGGCATGAGGATACAGAAAGGGAGGGCAGAGTCATAAAGTTGAAAATAGAGAAAGAAATAGGTGTGAAAGTCTTGCAAAGTCCTCCAAGAGTTAGCAGCTGATAAGTTATCAGAGGCAAGCAAAAGACAGAAGAATGAACAGTAAGGGTGCTAAAGTGTCCATAGGCAATCCAGATACAGACTTGGAGCCTATGAAGAACAGGGCTGGAGATGGAGGTGGGAGTCATTCACACTGTGCTCACTGTTGAAGCTTATGTACTTGCAAGAGAGAAGCCATTTAGGGCAACAGAGGAAACTAAGAAATGATGAAAGGGAAGAAAAGGGGTGGCAGCAGAACACAACAATTTGAAAAAAGAGGAAAACAAAAAAATTTCAAGATAAAAGAGACTATCAAAAATAACAAAGAGTGCAGAAAGATTAAATATGAGAACTAAGAAAGCACCACTGGATGTTGGCTATTAATTGACAAAGCACTTCCAGTTGAACAGAAGCAAAATATAAGGTGACAGTTATGACAAGATACTCTTCTGACCAAACTTTAGTTAGGTTCCTCTGGGTCCTCTTCTCAAACAGGCCTCAACCTGACCCTGGTCCTTGCCAGGCCTGCATAGCCCAGTTTTTTCAAGAAGGCTGCTACACACCTATTAAATCCCCCCACCTCTGATAGCTGATCACTCTTGTTGTCTAATCTTCCTCCCTGCTACGCTCTTGCAGCAGTTCCAGGATGGAACCCAGGGTGCTCTAACACTCAGTGACATCCTGCCCTTTTTATTTTCTACTTTGAGACAGGGTCTCACTAAATTGCTGAGGCTAGCCTCCAGCCTCAGTTTCTTGAGTAGCCGGGAATACAGGTGTGAGTTGCTGTGCTGGGCTTGATATCTAATGTAATTCCTCCTACCCCACCACTAATATTTGATCACCCCGGCCTACCCTCAACAAGAATACTGTTAGGTCAGATTAGCAAGAATTCCCCCAGCCTTTGATGTCTCCTCTTAACTCCATCCACTACCCCCTCAAATTGCTTTGTTGCTGTATGTTGTAGTCAATCTCAATCTATTTCTCTCGCTCCCCTCTTTTTACAACAGCATTAACACTTACCATGATCATCTTTAATAAAATCTCCCTTGCTATTTTAACAAATAACAAGATTTTCTCTTTAACAGTTGTCAACTTATCTTGTCACTAGGGATGAATGACATTCACAAAACATCCATAAGTAATTATGATAAAACAATTTTATGTCTCTGTGGCACTGTGGTTGGAAAGAGACGGAAGACAAGGGTTAAAGAATAAACAAACATGTAGAAAATGGTGGTGGGACATACAGACTGGTCTTTCAATAAACCTTAGCAATGGGAAAGACATTAATAATTCATGATGGTGTTTATAGTGATACCAAAAAGTTGAGGAAAGGGCTTATCACATGGAATAACAAGGCATAGTTGTAATTAGAGAGAAACAATCCAGGAGAGAAGATAAAACTATCAAGACCGAGAAAAACAAATTCTCATATTAATTATTTTCCATCTTTTTACACTGTATCCTACAAGAATAACAAGAGGCATACTCTTCTTGAACCCACTTATAAATATCAATGTTTAAACAGTTGTTTATATATATGCTCTTCTGGCAAACAAAATGAAAAATAGTGGGAATGTCCATGTAGCACACAAATTTATTATCATTAAAGATTATCCTATTTTTAATTTTCAGACCTCTAAAAGGTTAAGTTAGTCATTTTCATACCAAATTCCTACTCAGTCTGATTATGTTCCCTAACATGAGGGTAAAACATGAACCAACCAACCTAATTTATGTGTAATTTCTTTACTAAAATGAAAATGAACAATAGTTTAATGAAGTGAAATTTGTTATATAATTATGACAAATAATTTAGAAACATCTGCAAGTTGTTAGGAATACTATATTTAGACCTCAAAGAATATGATCCCAGAGAGATTTCTATTCTATTCAAGGCATTGAACTTGCAGTTGAGGAATACACAGTGGAGTATGGAACCACAGGATGACAGAATGGCATATTATTGAGTCAAATAACAAAATGAAAAAAAAAAAAAGATGAAAAGAAAATACAGGGTGTATATCATAGGATTTGAGCCTGATAATTAACTCCCAAATATAAGAGCTACAGTAGACTATGTAATTTCCACCATTCACTCAAATATTTATTGAGTAACTGGTATCATCAGACATTGGTGGTAAGGATAAAGAAGAAATGCAGTTTCTCACAAGAAAACTTCATCTAATCCAGGAAACAGAAAATTTTAAACTATCCATTATGTCTCCACTTGACAGAAGCTAGGGCAGAGATGTATATAGGGCACTATGGACGGAGAAAAGGGGTAACTCACAAAGGAAGGCTACTCTGAAGAGATGACTATCCATGCCTAGTGTTGGAAGATGTGTAGAACAAGGGAGGGCAAAGAAGAGCTAGGGAAATGATGCTGCCCAAGGCGCACTGAGCAAACTGTTTCTGGAAACTTCAAGTAATTCAGTATGGCTAATAAAAGCCTTCAAGGAGGAGATGGTGAGAGTTAAAGCCAGACAGGTGGGTAAGAAGGGATCCTATCTTGACAACTTACAGGCAAACTAGGGAATATGGACTTAACGGAATGGAATGGGACCACTAGTGGATTTTAAGTAGGGAAGTTAATTGTTAAATTAACCATTTCTAAGAGTTAGGTTTGTTTGTTTGTTTGTTTTTTGTGGGGTTTTTGGTACTGGGGATTGAACCCAGGGGGTACCCTTTTTTCTTTTTAGAGACAGGGTCTCACTGAGTTACTTAGGGCCTCACTAAATTGCTGAGGCTGGCTTTGAACTTGTGATCCTTCTGCCTCAGCTTCCCAACCACTGGGATTACAGGTGTGCACCACTGACACCTGGCAAGAGGTAGGTTTAAGTGCCTGTTTTAGTATTTTTGTTGCCATGACCACAAGAGCTGACAAGAACAATTTTAGAGAAGGAAAAGTTTATTTGGCACTCAGAGTTTCAGAGGTCTCAGTCCACAGACAGCCAGCTCCTTTGCTCTGGGCACAAGGTGGTATAAAACACCATGGCATAGGGGCGTGACAGAGGAGAGCAGCTCAGGACTTGAGAATCGGAAGCAGAGAGAGCTCCACAACACAAGGACAAAATATAAGCCCCAAAGGCACAGTGACCCACCTCCTCAGTCACACCCCACCTGCCTACAGTTACCATCCAGTTAATCCATTCAAGTAGAGTAATTCACTAATTAGGTTAAGGCTGTAACCCAATCGTTTCATCTCTGAATGCTCTTGTATTCTCACACAGAAGCTTTTGTGGGGGCACCTCATACCTAAACCATAATAGGGTTCAACTGAGGACTCTAATCAAGAAAAACATAAAATAATAAACAATAAGGAAAATAAAGGCATAAAGGAAAAAAGATAAGTGAAAGCAAATATTTAAATTTATTCAAGGTTGTTTACAGATTATAAGTACAGAATGATACACCACTGTTATGTGTTTATTCTTTGTTCATCCATTTATTCACTCAACAAACTTGGATTGAGCACCTATTGTGTGTCAGACATTGAGCTTAAGTTATTTGTATATTTAGTGCCAAGAAGGAAAGTCATGCATCTGGTCTGGATTACCTCCCAAAGAAGAAGTAAGCGTTGCCTGCTGGTTGGTTTTTTTTTTTTTTTTTTTTACATTTTTAGAGGACAACAAAAGCATCAGAGTGGCTAGCCACTATCATGGAAGTCTGATCTTTAATGTGAGCAGCCTGAACCTTGTCTCCACCAGAGCATTCTCAGACAATATTGCAATAACACATGGCACATCTTTAGTCGTGCACCTACCCAGAAATATTGCAGAACCACTTTTTCAAGATGATCAACAGACTTGTTAAAAACAAATGGAGGTGAGGGGGCATAGGAAGGGGATAGGAAGAGCAGCAGAATACAATAGACACTAGTATGGCAGTAGGTATAAACGTGGCTATATAACCAATATGATCCTGCAATCTGTACACATGGGAATAATAAGAATTCATAACCCATTTGAAAGAAATGTATGATATATGATATGTCAAGATCAATGTAATGTTTTGAGCAACTAATAAATTTCTGATGTTTAAAAAAAAATGGAGAGGGACTGGAAATGTGGCTCAGTAGCAGAGCCTTGCCCAGCATGCTCAGGGCCCAAGGTTCCATCCCCAGCACTGCAAAAAGCAACAAACAAACAAATGAAGTATCTTGGAGCTTTGTTTATATTTATAGTAACAATAATATTGGTGACAAAATTAACTATGTGTTTTCAACCACTGTGCTAAGAACCTTAAATACACAATCTCATTTACTTCTACACAAACAGAAGGGAATTAATAGCCCTGTTTACACATAAAAAACTGAGATGAGAACATATATATAGTTGACACTCAGCAGAGAAAGGATTAAGTGTAGCTTACTCCAAAATCCAAGATCTTTCCACTATATTGTCATCTATAGAAGGATCATCCTGCATAAGTTTCCCACCTTAGAGCAAAATCTAAAGAACTTAACCATGATTCATAGAGTCCTAGAGAACCTGTGACATTCTCCCCCATTTGCCTCTCTGTCCTCATCTGTTGCTTCTGCCTTCCCTGACCACTATGAGACACAGGAACCCCATAACTCTCACTCTGCTTTATTTTTCTTCACAGCACTTGCTACCTGTCACATTACATGAATTTTTAAATCTCTATCTACCCTCTACTGGAAATATAACTCCCTTGAAGGCAGGAACTAATACATACCTGGCACATATTAGGCACTTAATAAATATCCATCAAATAGATGAGTGAACAAATCACAAAACAGGAAAGCACATCCCAGGCTTCAGAGCTACTCCTCAGCAAAAATATTAAACAGCACTATGCATGGGTCCTTTCCTCTCACTTACTAGTATCATCCAATTTCCTCCCCAACCCAGAATGTCCTGTGCTTTTTCATACCGTTTTGCTTTTTATACCACCTCCTATAATCCCTTCTTAGTAATGCCCCACCTCTAAACAAAAATTCGACTTCCATTTTGTTTACAGCATAACTCCCTCAATCAAAATGCTTGCCCTATGTCTTACCTCTTTAAGATTTTCAGTAGAGAAATTGTTTCATGTTGTATGAAGATTTCTATCTATATTTAGCATGGTATTCCTCATGGGTACATGCCAAAAATCAGATTTTAACTTTAATGTTGTAAGACTCATTAACCATGGAAGTTTTGCAGGGGAAACTATTTCAGTCAAGCATCCCTCAAATGGACATCTACAGCACTCATCTGCTGTCTGTCTTGTCTAGCAAATGTTACGTCATCTCTACCAAAGTAATTTCCCAGCCATTAAGGAGCTAGGAAACAGTGACAAAGTTCTACATTTAAAAAAAAAAAAAAAAAAAAAAAAAAAACAGAAAGAACATACAGTATGAACTGAAGATATGTGCTAATGGAGGACATGAGAAAATTAGAAAGGATTGGCCATTTAAAGAGCCTAGAAGACGATGCAGCTTGATGAAATGTCAAGTTTGTGGTCATAAAGAGATGAGTAGAGATGTCAAGTAGAGATGTTTCTTGGACTGTATCCTTTTTCAGCTCACCTTACACCATAAAATGCATGCAGCCCAGTGAAACTGAAAGGTAAAAAGTGGAAAAAGAAAGGAACAACTTTCAGTGGAGCTGAATTTAAAACAATGAGGTGGCCTAAAGCCACCGCCACTAAGCAGCTGGCAACAGGCCTGGCCTGACTCATCTTCCCTTCTCCCACAAATTACTCAATTGCCAGCATCAACTCTTCCCAAGAAGTACTTACTTTTCTCAACTGAAAACAGGTAGGAATATTTTTAACTATCGGTTTTTAATTATGTTTTTTGCTCTTTAGTGAAGAAAAGAGGGGAAAAAAAACTTTCTTAAAACCCAAAATGCTCTAAAAGGTTCTTGAATATAAAGCTATTGTTTTAAAACTAGAATTCTTTTCTTTATTTTTTTTAATATGTTCCTTTAAACTGTTTCTTTTTTAAAGCTCAGATGGGTTTTCTACTAATTATAGCTTAATTGAGACACGATTCAAATACTACAAAAATTCACCCTTTTAAAGTGTAAAATGCAGTGGTTTTTAATATATTCACAAAAGCATTCACTTTTATAAAAATAAGGTTTCAAACTAGCAACATAAATTTATAACTTCGTCAGAATTTATTTTTTTATTCAACGTGACTAAATGTAAAACATGGCCACACTCTTCTAAGTTTCTTGCTGTCTTGTTTTGAAGCTTATGAAAAATCATATTCTATGTAAGAATGACTTATGGCTGATAAATCAATTAGGCCAGGCTTAAGGACTTGAGTTAAATTTGCACAGAATGTTCAGTGAGTTCATTCAGCTTACATACTGCAGTTTATTGAAAAAAATAACTATACCTCCATCCTCTTTACTAATGGCTGCTCTCCTGATAATAGCAAACTATTGATTCATAAGTTGAACTGATCTGATAAGAAAAAAAGTATAACATTTTACTAATGTCATTCCTTTAGAACTGTTATTATGATATATAAAGCATGACCAAACAGTAATTTTCTGCCCAATATTCTTATGGTGTAAAACGATGGAGTCAAAAACCTTACTCCTTTTATGCATACAGCAGATATACATACAGTCTATATGCAGATATACAGTATAATATCTCTGGTATTAAATTTTCATGGGGAGTACAACCCTAAAAGGCTGGGGGTAATTTTTTTTTTTAAGAAAGACAAATAAAACTAATCTAAAAGAAAGTTAAAACTCTTTAAAAATATCAAATTTTTATAATTATGTATATCCCTATCTTCTTTCTTCAAATATTAGGCTGCTTACACTATGGTAATCTGCAGAGACAGAAATGACTCAAAAAACTTCATCACCAATATTCCTTATCACATCATCACTCTTCCATGGTACCAGATCTCCACACATTAAAAGAAATTAAAGCTGACATATTAAGTTTTTGACTATACTGGTAAGAGAAGAAATGCAGACAAGTATTCAATTAAGGATAGTGGGGTTTTTTGGGTTTTTTTTTTTTTTTTTGGTTTTGTTTTTCTTTTCTTTTGTACTGAGGACTAAACCTAGGGGTGCTTTATCACTGAGATGCATCCCCAGACCTTTTGATTTTTTAATTAATCAATTTATTTATTTACTGGTACTAAAGATTGAATCCAGGGCACTTTACCACTGAGCTACATACCCAAACCTTTTTAATTTTTTTTTTATTTTGGGACAGGGTCTGGATAAATTGCTGAGGTTGGTCTGGATCAGCCTCCCAAGTAGCTGAGATTATAGGTGTGCACCTGCAGGACGGTGATTTTGATGACAGCTGAAAAGACAGAACATTCAGAGAAAGACAGATGGGCTCTCACCACTGGGCCACCTTCTCATATTCTTTGGACTAAAAAATAAAAATGTCAGCAGAGAGTAGTCAAGTGGGAGTTTCCTTTAATATTAGCTTTTGGTCAAATAAATCAAACTGAAAATGTTCAGCTGACTTGTCTCTTTGAAAATAAATTTTAATTTCGGTACAGTTATATGGGAAATCAGAAAATTACCTAACTCTCGCAGAAAATATGCCACTGCCATCTAATTGCTACAAAGGATCTTTATAAAGGACATCTACAGGTAGTTGTGTCAGGGTAGTGATAAATGCTAAATAAAGATAATGAAAAGGCTTTTATGGCAGAGGGTCTGAGAAACGATAGGAAAATATTTTTAAAAAATCATAAATATTAGAATTGAACCAAAACAGTAATGATGGTGACTAAATAGTAATAAGAAGGGAAGAAGCAGGGGTAGGGTGTGCAATGCCAGAACTAACTCTACTCAGAAAGAGTATTATTCAAGGTTCAGTTAGCCTGGAGATCTTACTCAGTTCCCAATCTCATCAGTTGGTCAGGGCTATAAACCACAGCTTCATGACAGAAATTCTCGCCAAGGGATGACTGGAAAAATGCTTATTCACCCAACTCTGCCAGCTAAGGTTCTATTGGTACGGCCATTCAGGACCTCTGTCAGGTACATCAGCTAAAAAAATCTAAATTAGACAACCACAGACTTTTCTATCATCCCAGTAATTACTTGGGATAGGGTACTTCCCTGCTCCCTACTTGGGGAGTTTCAACAAAGCCCACATGGAGTTAGGGAGTTAGCACCACCAACTGTATGGAATCAGGTACTGAATTGGGTGCATCTGCTATAGTTCTGGGAAAAAATATGGAGTACCATCACTATTTAGCATTAGACAAGGAACATGTCTCCTGCAAATAGAAGTTTGTTGATAAAAAAAGCGAAATGAGTAAGTGAAGTCTGAACTACATTTGGAAATGTTTTGAAATACAGCGATTTAAAAATTATATCAAAAATGATACTCAGAGATAAGTTCATGTGAAAGGTGAACAAAAATGGTTTCAAATCTTTGAACTTTCAAAGATGCACATTTTCAATACCCAAATAAGACCATAAAATCATGAAAGACTCAAGACTGGTTCTCCCATTAAAGAATAAAACATAATTTTCACTAAAAAATATTATGTTGGGCTAGGGCTGTGCCTCAGTGGTAGGTAGCACAGTTGCTTAGCATGTGAGAGGCACTGGGTTCGATTCTCAGCACCACATACAAATAAGTAAAATAAATGTCCATTGACAACCAAAAAAAAAAAAAAAGTTTAAGTAGTGTGTTAAACAATAAAGATGATTAATAGTGAGGCTGACAAATGGTCTAAACTCTTCAACTTAACAAATCTTTGAGGTTTTGTACTTATCAAGTAAAAACAATTGAATGTATATGAATTAGGAAATTTTAGAGGCTCTCACTTTTAAAAACAAAGTTAGTGAAAGTTAACTTCCTACAAAAGACCATTCCTTACACTGATAAAAAGGCTAAATGGAAATGTCAAACACAAAGCAGGGAACTAGACTATAGTCTACTGTTGCCCTGTGCTACTTAATAGAACCAAGATATACAAGATAACCTGGCAGGGAGCCATAGGTGGAAACTGTTGAGCTGTGACTTCATGGCTGACAGATCACATCCATCTAGCTTCTTGTCACCATCTCACAGAACTTTTATCATCTCATTGCTCCTCTACACTGGTGATTAAAAGTAAATATAAAGGTCCAGTGCCCCTCCCCCCCAATACAAAATAATTATAAAGGGATATGAAGTGCTTCTGACTTAAGACCAACTGGTTAAAAGGTAGTAAAACCTAAAATCAAATCAATTTCTTCTCACCCTTGTGTATTTCTCTTCACATACACACAAAAACCCCCAAAATAACAACATTGAGTTGGGCAAGTTAAATCAAATCCTCTAATATTTGTCTTTAATTCAATGATTCTCAAATGTGAGGATACATAAGAGAAACAAAATGCCCTTCCTTGGGTCTTTGGGCAAAGGAATTTAAGTTTTTAATAACAGACATCCAGATGAATGATGAGTGATCTACAACTGCACTTAAAAACAGCTGTGGCTCTAACAGCTTCTGTTCACAAGTGTACTGTGCTTCATAACAGACATGTTCTCATTGTAACCAAGTAAATTTTGTAAATGAAATTCTATTTTCCATAAGTGGACGTTAGAATTTTTAAGATAGTTTATTCATTTAGAAGGGTGGGAGCAGGTTCTTATACTTTCTTCAAGAGGTCAAATTCCATGTGCTTTCTTTCCTCATCTCCACCTGGTAAAAGCTTGAAATTTACTTTTAAAAAGAGCATTATCTTCCCCAATTTATCTGTTTCATTCATCAGGGATATCAGCATTCTAAATGTGCTTGACTTGTAAACCTTACTTTTGAAAACAAAGCTTGACAATACAGAATCTCTCTTCAGGAAGAAAAATGAATTAGAAATAGTTTCAAAGAGAAATCCACTGGAAATCTTACTCTACAACAGTTGTTAGCTACAACAGCTCCTCATAAATAAAATATCAACTATGAATAAAGCCATCATTTTAACTTTTGTACACAAAAGCCCACAATTAAGGAAATCACTTCTACTAAATAATACAGATTAGATACAAGGTATCAGATAACAACAGTAAGATTTTATTTTTCCGAAGAGAAAATAAAAGTAACTGATACAAGCAGCTTAATTCACTTTGAAGTATTTACATCAAAAAGCATTTAAGGTATGTGACACCTCTAATCTGCCTGGTCAAATGACATAATCAAAACCTAGCTAGAAACTTGATACTGTGAATAACTAAGACTGTGTCCTTGTAGCTACAGTTGCATTTCATTAAGCTTTCCAAAGAAGCAAGATTTAATACTTTGTCTATAAATTTTCACATACTGAGTTTTCTTGAAGTAAGGTAATGCAGTCTGTTTTTATAAAGGAAACAATGTATCTTCTTAGTTCTTCCCAACCTATTGTCACTGCAAATTATGAGGGAAAAAAACACCTTAAAGTCTTAGCCACTGAAACAATAGTGTTGCAGTAATTACATCACAAGAATAACATTTCTTTCCTAATGAATACTCAAAAATATTCTCTTGACTACAGTTTATCTACCAGCAACCAACTTTCTTCTGTCTGATCTCATTCGTTAGAGCAACCATCTCCCATTTTAACCAATAATAAATCCACAAATCATTGTTTTCCAATGTAATATACCAAATCCAAAAAAAATCCCCCAACAATCCAACAGGAAGCAACACATGCATTGGGTAATTCTAGGGAGGTTGGGGATGCTCAGACATCTTGTTCATAATAAATAAACTTTCCAGGATCTTTATTTACCGACTTGGGACAGGTAGGTCTGGAAACAACTAGACAACTTCGCTCCCAAGTTGGCATCTTAGTACGGTGCGTTTACAAAATACCCAGGACCTCAGAGCCTCCCAGACCAGAATTGGCCAGGGAAGCACACGCCCATCGGCCCTGCCTGGAGAGGAAACAATGGGAGAGGCGCGAGGGAGCCAGCCCCGCGCTCCGGGAGCCGCAACTCCGCTGCCCCGGCCGGCGCCCGACACTGCGCGCTGCGCCCCTCCCCGGGCGCGGGGCCCCCAGCCGCGGGGCGCGGCCCACCTGCGGCGGCGCGGGAAGGTAGAAGACCGCACTTACCAAACAGGGTCAGGGCCATTGTAAGGGCGCTCGCCGCCTGCTCGTCTCAGCCCTCCAGTCCACGCGCTCCTCCCAGGCGGGCCAGAGATCACCGCATCGGCCTGACGCGCTCACACCTCGGAGGGAGCGGGTGGCCGAGGGGCGTGGTAGGAGAATCTACAGGCCCGGACGCTGGGGGCCGCTGCAAGAAAAAGTTATGCACGCGTTATTGTTGGGCGCACCCGGACGAAAGGAGCCCCGCTAGCCCTGGACGAGCCGGCACTTGTCGCTGCCATCCGACTACTACGCGGGGCGAGCGCGCTGGCGGCGATACCTGCGAGGCGGAGAGGCTGGGCCACGGCGCAGTAGCAGGCAAAGAGGCGGCGCCGCAGTGGCGGCGGCGGGGAGCGGAGCAGCTCGTAGAGCCCCCGGCGAGGCGCGCTCACTCCGCATCCCGCGGCCTCGCAGACGCCATCTTGCGATAGCGTCTCCCACGAGCTCGGCCGCTTCGCCGCCTCCCGCCTGCCCCTCGGGCGGCCGGGCCGAGTGCGTTCCCATGACAACGGGCGCGCGCGGGGCGCGGGGGCGCGCCCTCCTCTCCCGGGTTGGGAGGACCCGCCCGCGCCCCCCTAGAGGCGGCCGCCGGGAGCCGGGGTGGGGAGGGGTGGCGTGCGTTTGAGCTGAAATCCCAGGCTTTTTCTTGAATGGGATTTGAGGAGGCGCGGAGAAGAGAAAAGATGAACTGTTACTCGAAAGCAGAAGTCACTGGAGGATGCTTGGTGAAGACCGAGCACCCGGGCAGGGTCGTCTGGGGACCGGGTTCGTTTGAGGATAAGTGTCTTCTGGCGCCCCCAGGGTTAACAGACCTCCAGCTGCAGCCCCGGAGAAGGCAGCCTGGCGCGGACCAAGGCTCTGAACGTTACTTTCCTCCACGTTAGGATTTGGGAACCGCCAGGAGTAGTTGTGATCAGATTGTCATACGTGGGGATTACCTAAAATAATTTAAGAGGCAGATGTTTAAAGCTAATTTTCTTCTTTCTACATTATAGCTCTTTGATAATGTCTAAAGAAAAATTAGCATTCCTTACGATTGGCACTCCTCTGCCACAAAAGAGTGTTCCCCTGAGCTTTTGGTATTTATCTGATAATCACTGGCAACATCTTTTTTTTTCCTAAGATGTTTTCTCGCATGTCTTTGCCTTAAATAAGGAGGAGCCGTATAACGCCTTGAGATTATCAGCCAAAAGATGTCCCTGAAAAGCTCACTTATCATGTTTTCATTTAATGTTTCCATTTAATGTCTTCAAAAGTCAGTATTTACTTACTATAATTGTTCCTTATTAAAGAAATTCCTTTTTTTTTCTTGTTTTTTTTTCCCCCCTTAGGGACTTGATACTATTTTGGTATTCAATCGTATAGATTTTCTCTTTGGTTCTTATTTCTTCCTACATGCATATTCCTTCTTTCAGTTCCTCGGGTTCCCTAATGTCATTTTCCTCCTTTCTTTCAATTTCACCCAATTCTTTTAAGAATATTATATAAGTATCTTTTAGTTAATGTATCCCGAGAATCAAATCTTTATAAAAATGGTAATCACTACTTCAAATAGAGCCACAGATAATTCATCATCATTTCACAGTAACCCCAAGCATCTAAAGAAAAAGAAAAGCGGATTGAAAGGAGGGGCCAAGTCTTTTGTTTCAAGTCAGCTAACTCAAAAAAAAAAAAAAAAAAAAAAAAAAAAAAAAAAAAAAAAAAAAAGAAAGAAAAGAAAAGAAAGAAAGATATTAAAATAATTCAGCATAATGGGCAAATGTTTAAGATACTATATGCTTGAAATTTTCACTTGTAAATTGACTTTGCTTTAGCCACTGTTATAAAAATTAATCTTAATTCCCCAGAATTTTAAGTCTTTAAAGAAAAAGGGACTGGATTTTAAACAGCCTTTTTGCTGGTGGAAAATGGTACACAGCTCATAAAGATAAATGGAAACCAAAGAAGGCTTTGTAGGATAGATTTTATAACCATGTAAAGATTGCTGCTGATCTGCTGTGCAACCAGATAAATCAGAAGTTAAAGGCTCCATTTGCTATCTCTACTGGTGGTCTTCAACCCTTTCGGGGACCTAATTTCTCTTTGAGAAATATTATCCTAGAGGGATAGGAGTTCTTGCACAATTTCAGGTGGATTATTCAGGAGTCCTAGGTTACATTCCCTAGCTATCCTTTGTAATCTCAGAAAGTTTTTGCCTTTTAAAATTTGTTTTTTAAAAACTTTCACAGCCAGGAGTGGTGGCGCACACCTGTAATCTCAGTAATGAGGGAAGCTGAGGCAAGAGATCACAAGTTCAAAGCCATCTTCAGCAATTTAGCAAAGCCTTCAATAAATACATAAAAGGGGCTGGGGATGCACCTCAGTGGATAAGCACCCCTGAGTTCAATCCCCATTAGCAAACAAACAAAAAACTCTTTCACAATAAACCATGGGATTTTGAACTGGGCAGGACCAAATTCCCTTGATTTACAGATTAAAAAAAACAAGGGCCCAGTGGTTAAAAGATTTCCCCAAATGGGTGTACCTATTTAATGGCAGAACTAATAAGAAAATCTTGGGCTTCTCTGCCCTCCATCCCCCAACAATTTAAAGCTTGCATGGTTTGAATTTAAAAGGAAAAATCTGTTTAGTATTATAAACAGAATAGCAAGGGGGATATTTTGTCCTCAGCCACTTTACATGTTTGGGTCTTAGAGTTTGGGAAGTTGCGTCTTGTCCCAAAGAGACTGTATTTACATACTTTTCAGCTCAGAACTATATGTCCAGCCAGGTTGATAAGGGAAAAGTACTTTGTTTCCTTGTTCAGCTCTATTAGAAAGATGCCAGAGCATCGTAGTTTTGGGTGCTAGAGCTTTTGGGGAATTCTCTCTGTTCCTTGGGGAATTGTCCTGGGAGTGATGGGGGTAGGGGGAGATTAACCATCCTTTGCTTAGACTTACCCTCTCCATAGTATAGCCAAGCATTGGTTCTAAATGTGGTCAAAGCTGAATCTTTTTTTTTTTTTAATTATTTTTTTTTGTAGTTGTAGATGAACAGAATGCCTTTATTTTATTTGTTTATTTTTATGTGGTGCTGAGGACCAAACCCAGTGCCTCACACATGCTAGGCAAGTGCTCTGTCACTGAGCTACAGCCCCAGTCCCCCAAAGCTGAATCTTAGGGATAGACCCAGCTTGGGCTCAAGTGGGGACCCCCACCCTTCCTCTTATCTATAGAAGTCCTTCGTACTCCCGCATACAAAACACAACTGTGTTTAGGGTATGATCTGGAACAATATAATGTGAATGTTGCCATGTATCTATTTAGAACCTCTAGCTTTCCACAAGAGATGCCTTTTGATTGACTTCCAAATGGTTTGATGGTCTAACAAATTGCTTTCGGTCCTGATCAAAGTGGTGTCTTGAAAATAGTATTGGTTTATTATAATAGTGCACCACACAGTGAGGATCTGAAGGTGTTTCTTTATTCACTTAGCTGGAAATGAAGCAATACCCTTTCAGCTACAGATTCAATGTGAGGAAGGGCGTTAACTACTTAGAGGTGATTATTATGGGTGGAGACTTCAGTTGTTTATAAAAAGGGGATTGGCAAAGAATGAATTGACTTTTCAAAACATTTATGTTTTCATTCAAAGATTTAATTTTGTGTATAACAGGAAAGTAATTAGAAGGGCCAGATTTGTTTGCTCTATTGCTAACTCGTTGTTAGATTTTTAAACAAATAATTTACTTTTTTTGGTTCCCCCTCATAATATAAGAACAGGATTAGGTTATCACTAACATCCCTTTTAGGTTTATCTGCCATTCTGCAATATTTTAAAATCTTTAACTGGATTACGGATAAAACAAGACATGTTTTTTTTTTTTTTTAAAGAAAGAGGGAGAGAGTGGGAGAGAGAGAGAATTTTAATATTTATTTTTTAGTATTTGGCGGACACAACATCTTAGTTTGTATGTGGTGCTGAGGATCGAACCCGGGCCACACGCAAGCTAGGCGAGCGCGCTACCGCTTGAGCCACATCCCCAGCCCCAAAACAAGACATTTTTATTTGAATCTTCAATATATTTAGAGTGTTGAATATCTAAAGTTCATAAATACCCAAGTAATAAAGAAGTCATATTTTATTAATGCATTGATACTGCTGTTTCACTTTCAGTATGTTGTACTAATAATGTTGCATTTATTGTATAGAGAGCAACTGTTTTCATGTTTAACAGGATTTAAATTAAATGTATGCAGTGAACAATCCATTTTAAACTTACTAAGACAGTTTCTCATTTTTATTTAAATTTTGTTGACTAAACAGAACTTAGACAATCCATTAAAATTGTTTTTCTACATCTTAAGCTAATGACTTATCACAAGTGTTTTAGATTTTCTTTTTGTTTCTCATTTTGCTTCATTCCCATTGGTAAACATTGATTTGTTCCTCAGTTTTGAATGAAGCTGAAATTAATGAGGCAGTTTCTGCCTCACAATAACAAGTTAAAATTATAGCACTTTATCTTGTCAACACAGCTTTAAACACTAGGAATACCAGTGCTATTAGCACAGTTCCCAAAATAGTGCACCAGTTTGCTGTTGAAGAAGAAATTACACAGCTTATTTCTGCTAATATGATAGAAACATTTTCTATTCCTCAGTTACACCAATTAAGGTTAAAATTATTTATTTACGTAGTAATAATAAGTGACATTCTCTCTATCCTATACTTATGTTATCAGTTGAAGTATTTGTTTCCATCATGTGAATTTGTTTAGAGTGAATTTGATCTGTTTTTAATAATGTTTTCCTTAAACACTTACTCTGGGTGAGTTTTTGCCCCTTTTATCTCAGATTTTCTGGCTTAATACCTTACCTGGTATTTGTATAGCATTCCATGATCTATAAAAGCACCTTCAAAGTACAAAGCCATATATATACTGATAAACTAAGTATTTGCCTTGAATGTGTACTTAGACCATAAAGCTATTTATGAAAAGAAAAAGAATATTTATGTCATAAATTGTAAAATTGGTCATTAAGCTTAAATAAATTAATGTTTAGGAGAGTCATTTGTGTTCTATTGACCACCAGAGGGTGCCTAAATGATACCTGTTGGAGTAATGTTGGGCCTTAGAAATAAATTTCAATTTGAAAAATACATAAGAAACCTTAAGAATTGAACACTCTTTCAGTTCCCCTACACAGTACTTGCTTGTGTAGCAGAGGATCCTCCCACCAAAATTATCCTAAAAGGGGAGGTGGCTATTGTGGTTAAGAACAGTCCTGGATTTGCATAATACCGAGGAAACACTGCTAGTCCTTAGCATATTACTTTCAAAGAAACTGTAGAAAGAAACTGTAGAAAATGCATATGTGTGTCAAGGTGCAAAGGGAGAAGAAATTGGAATTTAAAATTGGAGTGAATAAAGGTTTTCTGTCCTTGACCCAAGATAACAAATTCCTTGTTAATGCTCACTACAAAGAGGAAATGTTAGTTCAGTAGGCAGTGAAAGTATAGGAATTACATGAACCCTACGTTAGAATGTTCTAAAAACCACAGAGTCCATTTTTTAAATTTTGTGAAAGAATTTATTTTGACATAATATCAAAATGGCCACTGGTTTGGAGTGGTGCCCCCCCACACACACACAAAAAAAGGGCGGGTGGGGGAGAATGGAAGTAAAAAGAGGTCTGCCTTTAATTTGTTTTGAATACATATTTTAAAAGCATAGTTATTTCCCAGTAAATATATAGCAGATCTTTTAGAATTTTTTCATAGGCTTAAAATAAAATACATTTCAAATATACACTACACAAAAATGCAATAATTATGGCTGCTTTCAAGTAGAAGTTTTTGTTCTGTACTACAATCATAGTACTTTAAGCCAGCACTTCTATTCAAATGTATTTTTCTGAGGTTACCAGGCATATCTAATGCACAGTGTGGCTAAATGTCTATTTAACTTGAGCAGTTGGATTTCTGCCAGATTTTTTCCAAGAGGATATAAGGGGATTTGGCTACAAATGAAATCTCCCTAACATGGCCATGGTTTTTCTGGTTGATGTGGGTGTTCACAATAAAGATGACTTATTCAAGTTGACGACATTGTAAGTTATAAATCGGCAAAAATAGCTATAAACTCTGGGTGAAAATTATATAATACCTAATTAAATAAAGGAATTGAAAAGAAGAGAGGTAAATCTCCATGATTAAAATCACAGTCTGGACTCAAAACTTGTCTACTTCTGTGATAGAGTTTTCAAAAAGCTCCTTTGTATCCTGCTGTAAAACAGGACTTGTATCACACATTTGGGACAATGCACAAATTTGAATTCATCCATCCATCACCCTTCATCAGTCCAAAATATACGTAGCACCTTTGATATACAAGAAATTGTGCCAGATTCTGGCAAAAGAGTCAAGGATGAATCAAACATGTATTCAGACCTAAAGATATTTGCAGTCTTTGTGCATGAATAAGACTTGCAAATGGGACCATGAACAGGGCCACAAGATGGGTATGCATTAAATGCTGGAATTCAGAAAAGAGAAAGCTTATTTCCACTTGATGAAATGAGCGAAGACTTGAAGAACAACAAAGCTGTGCTTTGAGATATGAACAGGAATTAAGCAAACAGAAGAGAGAAAGGGAGAGGTAGAGTGTAGGTCAGAGGGAGGAGCATGAGGAAAGTGACAGTTGGGAAATCATGAAAGAAGCATTGCTGGCAGGAAAGTTTGGGAAGTTAGAAAAGTTAGGGATGGATGGAGAAGATCTGGTTATTATCTGAACCCTGTTGGATTCATTATGTAAAACTCCAGTCTCAAATTCCATTTTTTTTTTTTTTTTTTTGGTCCTGGGGATTAAGCCCAGGGGTGCTTAACCACTGAGCCACATCTTCAGCCCTTTTAAATATTTCATTTAGAGACAGGGTCTTGATGAGTTGCTTAAGGGCTTCCCTAAGTTGCTGAGACTGGCTTTAAACTTATGATGGTCCTGCCTCAGCCTCCCAAGCCTTTGGGATTACAGGCATGCACCACCCCTCCTGGCTCAAATTCTTATTTATCGACATATTTTCTAGTAACAATTTTTATTCCATGTTGGGTATCAAATCCCAGGGCCTCGTGCAGGCTAATTAAGTACTCTGCCATACCCAGAGTCACTCTGGTAACAAATTTTCAAATTACACACACACACACACACACACACACACACACACACACACAGTTAATGAACAATATACCCGCAAGGTGAAGTTCCTCACTGTTATTACCTACCTTCTTAGAACTTCTTATACATCACAGTACATCTTGAAAAACACCTAGTCAGAAACACCTGAATTTGCATCTTTCTTTGCTTCACCTCTCTCACTATCTGTGTGATCTGAGACAGATTGAAATCTTCTTGGACTCCCATTTCTTTATCAGTTTGCAACTTTTTGATAGCAATTGTCAGGAAGTTCAAATTGGCTTAAGGAAACACAGAGATTTTATTGTCTCTGGAAAGGAAAATCCTACATTCAGGGTGAATTTCAGGGAAAACTGATTCAGCAGTGCAAAGAAAGTCCCTGAAGAACCTAGCTTCTCTATTTCTCTAGTGACTATCTTCATACACCCTGCCCCTCAGCATGGCATCTCCAAACTCTATCCTGTGGTTGTAAGATGGCATCAGAGCTTCTATGCCGCAGTCTGGCTGGGCACAAAATAACCGAGCTGCCCCGAGGCACTTGTAGGTTCAAACAGGAACTACTTTATTACCCAAACTCTCACCAGCACTACACACACACTCCCCAGGAACTCTCTCAACCCTCCTCCGGCTCTTAGAGAACTCAACGGGGAACTCAAGGAGAACTCCGCAAGAACTCAAAAGTAGCGGGAGCCCGGACAGCAGGGGTCCATATACAACTGAATACACAGCCTGTTTCAATCCAGCATCATCCAGTCACAGAAATTATACACAGCTTAACTTAATTATCATCATCTTAATGGCTCACTGGTGTCACCTCTCAACCACTCCTTCTGGCAAAATGCCAGGCGCCATCCCGACTTGGCTGTGGCTCTCAACACTTCTAGGTGTCACCTCTCCATCAAAAGAGTCTTGCACAGATTCTGGAATCTCTTTTACTTGTTGGCCTGGATTTAGTTAGGTGCCTGTCCATGAATCATCACTGTGGCTGGGGCAAGGAGTGAACACAAGACATTCACAGGTTAACATGAGTTATCAGTCCTCTCAAACATTGTGGCTAAAGTGAATCCTTCACAGAAAAACCAGAGAACTTGAGGGAGAGAAAAGGGATCGGACAGGCAACAAACACATCTGCCTTTTAGAGTCATTCTTAGAATTAAGTAAAGCAAGATTGATTACTTAATGTGTTTCTTCTTCCATGTGTATTATCTTCCACAGTATTCAATAAAAGCCATTTTTTTCCTCTGAAGATAGGGACCCAAGTCCTCTCCTTACAAAAAAATCTCTTCTCACACAAGAGCAATGCCCTCCTCTTTTACCTCACAGATACTTGCTTCTAAGACTGTGGGCAGTTATAGTGATATAGCAACACAACCTGTTGTGTTGTACAACCTCTTTCATTGTTTGTTTCTTCTTTCTTTATTTGTGATATTTTGGATTTAACTCAGGTGTGCTTTACCACTGAGCTACATCCCAGTCCTTTTTATTTCAGGTCGGGGTCTTGCTAATTGGCTGAGACTGTCCTTAAACTTGTGATCTTCCTGCCTCAACTTCCTGAGTTGCTGGGATTCCAGGTGTGTGCTATCACACCTGGCCTCAATTATTTTATAGGGTGTGTTTGTCTATGCAAGGCCAAAACAACAGTTGGATTTATTTTCATTTAATCAGGCATTTGTTTTGTCATGTTTTTCAATTTAAAAATAATTAAAATCTTTTTCAAAAATGTACTTGATTCAACATCAGGAAAATTACCTCCTATGTATTTTATTATGTCCAGCTGAGCCTCAGTTGGGACTTCAAGTTTGGTTGTATGTGATGAACTCATATGTGAAGCTTCACAGGAGCTTCAAAAATTGATATACAGGGATGAGCAAGTATGATGTCAATAACAGGCTTGTAACTATGGAGTTTGTCATAAAACGAATAGTTTCTGGGTCTTCAAGTGGCTTCATCTCTGCACAGAGTTCATATAATGAGCAAGAGTCCATCTGGCAAGAGTAATTGTGTAATAAGTGTAAGAAGTGTAGATTTTGCTGGCATTTGACAAAGAATATTATAGGGTATCCAGGTTATACTGCAATGAGCTCATTGAAGCTCCCTCCTCCCTCCCTTTTTTTCTACCATAGTCCACAGCCATTCTGGAGCAGACCATGCTCCAACCCTCAAATTCTCTCCACACCTCAGCCTATGTGCCTTTTCTGTAATGCCCCATCCCTATTCTTTTTTTTTAAATTGGTCTATATTAATTATGCAGAACAGCGTTTTTAATTGTGGCATATTCCTATATGCACATAATTTGATTAATTTCACTCCCCACCTGCCTTTGTCCTCCCCTGTCCTCTTTTTCTACCCTACCTATTTGTTATTTGGTTGGTTAGTCTGTGGGTTTTGTTTGCTTTCTTAGCCTTCATTTATTACTAAATTCTTCACTATGGAAGGGATTTGAGAACTGGCCAAGCAAGAATCTTCCTCTCTACCCTCTGTCTCTTGTTCTAGTCTCTCTGCTCAGTATCTCCATTCTATATCCAAAATAAACAGCTGACTTTCATTAATAAAAGAGTGAAGTGGTAAGAAAGATGACCCAGACAAAATTCTAATAAATTTTGTCCCCAACTTAATTATTGCCAGAAATCATATGATGTGCTTTGCATATATTTTTTCATTTGAACCTCACAGAAACTGCATAGGGTGGATCTGGTAATTCAAAATTTACAACTCAGAGCTCCCCTTCTTGGTTAACTAGAGAGAACAATTTTCTATATAAAAAAGGTCTAGTCCCTGACAAATATTTATCACTGGCATATTCACATGCATTGATATATTTTGCTCATTGTAGTATTTTTTTTTTTTTTTGTTACTAGGGTTTGAACTCAGGGGCACTCGACCACTGATTTATATCCCCAGCCCTATTTTGTATTTTATTTAGAGACAGGGTCTCACTGAGTTGCTTAGTACCTCGCTTTTGCTGAGACTGGCTTTGAACACAAGATCCTCCAGTCTCAACCTCCTGAGCTGCTGAGATTACAGATCATTGGAGTATTCTTTCCTTAAACTAATATTTTGCTGTAAAAATGACTTTAAAATTAATTCTGACATTAAACATTTACTCACTTGATAAAACATTTATTGCTGATGATAATGAACTAGAAGTCCAAACATACAAGAGGAAATTCAAGTAATAAAGCCAACCACCTGTACTTACAAAACATCTGTTATGAACTCAATACTTTGCAGAGTATTCTAACAGAAAATTTTTACACATGTTTTGGGCAGATCAATGAAAAGAAATGTTATATAATTGGAGTAGGGCTAATTTTTTTTTTAATTCTGGGGGAGGGTCTACCTGCAGTTCTTGTCCTCAGATCTCTCTGGAAAATGGTGACTGGTGAGAGACAGCTGGCCAAGCAGTGGAGAGTGGGAGAGGAAGAAGGGAAAGGAGTCTGCAGCTCATCGGACCATCAGTCCCTCTAGAATGCCCAGACATTGCTTGCCCAGGAATTACAAGAGGTCAAAGATAATAGGATGAGTGACAGGATGAAATTTGTTTTGCTGAGAAGTAAGATTTTAAAATTCCACTCTAAGGTAGAACAAATAAGATCCTGTTGAGTGCTTATTTTACCCATGAGTGACTTCATTAATTTTCCTTTCTTTCTGAGCTTGGGTCGGACTGATTCTTAGGCTTCAGGAATGTTTAAGTGCCTGGTACCTCTTGAGCTGTGAAGGGAAACTGGCTGTCATAGGGCCAGTCTTCCTGTGTTTCCTGTGTTTCTTCTGAGAAACAATGCAATTTGGAGAAAGATAACCTCCAGAGACAGGGTGACATAATGTGCTCGTCCCAACCCAAAGAGGAAGATACCCGAGTGAGAAAAATCTCCTCCTGTCTGCTCTTCATTCAGCACACTCATGTCTCTGTGTCCTCCACCCCTTTCCTGTCCTTGGTGCATGAGTCTGAGTCTGTCCCTCCACATGGAAGCTGAAGCTCCTATAATCCCCAAAGCCACCTCTGCCAACTATGACGGGAAACATTGCGCTGTTACCATTCAACATTCATTTTTAATCCCATTACTTAATGGAACAGCTAATTCATTTCTCTGGCTTATCTTTTTGTGCAATACCTTTAGGGAAGAGCTGGTGTTTGCTTGGCTTACAGTAACCAGAGCCAGACCCAGACATCCCTTGCAGTGAGGGAGTCAGTCTGGACAGTCCTTCCACTCTCCCAGAACCTCAGGGCCTGAAAATTCCACCCCTAAGTCACGAGTTAGACTTTTATTTATTTGAAAATATTTGATACCAGTTCTTCAAAGAATGTTTCACTTTCAAGACTGTGCAGCCCATGGCAGTTGAGGGGATGTGCTGATGCAGACGCTTGGTTAACATAAATCAAATATAGATATAAATATGCAGATGGATACTGTTCAGCTGAGATCCCAAAACATCCATTGAATCTGAAATTCCCCAGGAAGCCACCCCCACCCAGAAGTAGCTCATTTTTCTCTGAACTCCTGGTGAATCAAGTATGAGTCTTTATTATAGTTTAGATATGAGGTGTCCCTAAGAAGCTTGTAAATGAGACAGTGCAAGAAAGGTTAAAGGTGATATGACTGGGTTAGGAGAGCCTTAACCTAACCAGTGCATTAATCCACTGATAGCAATTAACTGGGCAGTAACTATAGGCAAGTAGGTGTGGCTAGAGGAGGTAGGCCACTAGGGAGTGCCTCTGGGGTTTATATTTTGACCTGACAAGTGAAACCTTCTCTCTTCTTCCTTGTTAAGTCCTGAGCTTCCTTCCTCCACCAAGCCCTTCCACCTTGAGGTTCTGTTTTACCTCAGGCCCAGAGCAATGGAGTTGGCTGTCTGTGGACAGAGATCTCTGAAACCATAAGCGCCAAACAAACTTTTTCTCCTCTACATTATTCTTGTCGAGTTTTTTGGTCACAGTGGAAAACAAAACAAAACAAAACTGACTTAAATAGTCTTAGTGCATTTTATTACACATTTATTACACATTTTACATTGTGTGCATTTTATTATAATTATTTAAGTATATATTCAAATATATTTCATATACACACAGACACACATACATTCTATCTTTCTACCTCCTGGATTCTTACTTAGCTCATTAAAAGCAGCGTTCTGTTGTTGTTTTTCTTTCTATTTCCCAGTCCATGGGTACTTGGCAAACATCAGTTGAATGAACTGATGAATACACTGAGGTAATTATGAAAGTTAATATGGTGATTTCAAGGGGCTGAATTCCCTAGTGAGGAGCATGCAAAAGGATCACTCTGCTCAGTGGTTTACATTGCCCAGTCTACATTTTGGCAGAAGCAAAATGGAGAGTTTTGTTTAAAGTTTGTCTTACCGCATGGTGGCATGATAGAGGATGAAGGCACACCAGGATGTGAGAAGGTTAATTATACATGCTGAGTGTTTGGCTTTTTCCCTGTTCAGTTTGTTTGCAGTTAAGTGGAATAAGCTCTGAAAAGTCAAGCCAGATTTTTTTTTCTCACCAGTTTCCAGAATATATTCCTTAATATGAATAGTCTTTCTATAACCTATAACTGGTGGCCCCTTTTATGTAGAAGGCCAGAAACAGTTCCTCCTTTTTCCTTTTTAAAACTACTTGCAAGCACTAAAATATTGTTCCATAGACAACAATTACAATGATATATATGCAAAAAGAAAAAGAGGAAAGAGAAACTATTGTTAATTTCACTACAAAAAAAAATCCACTGTTCACATTTTAGCTTATATTCTTTGAGACATTTTTCTCTGATTCTACAGCGTGATACATGCAATCATACCTCTGTTCCTCTATCTGCTTGAATCCCAATGATTTCAGGAGGTGCCCCTTGTTAGTACCATGGAACCCTCCCTACCCTCTACAATACCTGTTTGGTAGGTCCATTGAGGGTCAGTGACTCCAGCTGGACTATTCAGTTACCTTCTTTCTGAAGATGAAGTAAAATATTTAAATTAGGGGCTGCTGGAAATAATCTTCAACCATGTGGAATAAGAAACTGGGAAAATAGTTCACAGTTAAAGAGATGCACAGAGAGAATCAGATGAGAGTCTTAACATCCAAGTGTTTGGTTCCAATTATTCTAAGGCCCCTTCTGTAAGTAGAGCAGATGCGGCCCTGTGCTGCCCCCACCCCAAATCAAGACCCAGGTTCCCATTCCCCTAGGAATGTCAGTTCCTGATGGCTCATAACAGATTCATTTCCCAGAACTTGCCTTGCATGAAGGAAGCTGCTTGGACTAAAGACACATACCTTTTCTAGGAGCAGTTTTATGGTTTGGATCTCAAATGTTTCCCCAAAACTCATATGTTGAAGGTTCAGTGCCCAATGCAGCAGTGTTTAGAGGTAGAGTCTTTGGAGGTGATTGGGTCATAAGGGCTCTGCCCTCATCAATGGATTAAGTTATGTATGGGTTTATAAATTCATAGGTTATTGGAAGGTGGTAGAATATGAGGGGGCAGTACCTCATTGGATGTGTGCCTCTGAAAGGTAGATTTTGTCCCTAGTCATTCCTCTCTTGTTCTCTTTGCTTCCTGAGTGGCCTCCTCTTCCACACATTCCCACCCCCATGATGTTCTGCCTTACCATAGGCCCCCAAAGAACTGGGCCAACCATGGACCTCTGAAACCATGGGCCAAATAAACCTTTCTTCCTTTTAAGTTCATTTTTCTCAGGCATTTTGTCACAGTGATGAGAAGCTGACTAACACAGGCAGCCGATATCTAATGATTGGTTGATATGTAGATATAAAGGCCTGGTCCCTTTTCTCAACAGAAAAAAACTCTCAGGGAGTTCTCAGGGATTGACCATGGCATTGGTTGCAATTGCATCCCATTTTAACTTTACCCCTTGCCCAGTCTTGCTTCCCCTACTCTCTTAAAGATATCGATTCAAAGAGCACTGCTCAGTAAACTTTTACATGCAAATCCTTCTCCATCTGTTTGCTGGGAAGACAGACTCAAGACAGTTGGTGTGGCAAAGCTGTCCCAATGTCTGACATAATCCACTTTCCCTTCCTAATGTGTCATATAATGTGTCATAATAAATCACTCTACCTTTATTACCTCAGCTAGCACAAGTGGCTTCTTGTCATTTGCAGTCCAAAGGTTTCTAACTTATTATTTGCTTGTGATAAATTCCTCAAAGTAAAATGGCTGTTATACATTTAAAAATTTTTTTATCCTTGCTGGGCACAGTGGAGCAGGCCTATAATCCCAGGGACTCAGGAGGCTGAGGCAGGAGGATCTCGAGTTCAAAGCCTCAGCAAAAGTGAGATGCTAAAAAACTCAGTGACACCCTGTCTCTAAATAAAATATAAAATAGGGCTGGGGATGTGGCTCAGTGTTTGGAGTGACCCTGAGTTCAATCCCTGATACCCTCCCCCACAAAAAAGATTTTTGATACTTGATGTCAATTGAAATTAACATTCTCATCTATGTTATATGAAAGAAACCATTTCCCAGACTCTGCCCAATACTGACATTTTCCTTTTCTACTCATTCTTTCAACAAATATTTATTGAGTGTCCTTCATATACCTGGCTATAAGCTAAGGACTGCAGATTAATCTATACCCTCATGGAGCTTGCTTGGATTTTAGGTAAGACAGACAAGAAAGCTCACAGTTTTAGAGGTTCCAACCCATGATTCATTGTCCCCATTGGAGGGATTTGAGTAGTGATATATAGCCACATGTGATTTCAAAGATGCCCCCTGGCTGTTATGTTAAGAAAAGACTAAGGTGAAAGTAAAATTGAAGCTGGAGAATAGTAGTAGACTTTGACTATCTGCTAGAAGAAAAAATAGCAATTGTTTATTTTGTACTTGAACATCACATCAATAAATTGGTTATCTATATTTCTTCTACTGAGAATGAATTATTTAAGATCTTCGCTGATTTTTCTATTAGAATATTTACATTTCTATGGATTTAGTTCTTAAAAAAAGGAATGTAGTTCTTTGTCATACACATATATATTTTCTTTTTTTTTTAAAGAGAGAGAGAGAGAGAGAGAGAGAGAGAATTTCAATATTTATTTTTCAGTTTTTGGCGGACACAACATCTTTGTTTGTATGTGGTGCTGAGGATTAAACCCAGGCCGCACGCATGCCAGGCAAGCACACTATCGCTTGAGCCAAATCCCCAGCCCCACACATATATTTTCTAAGGTTTTATTTTGTTTTACCTGAGTACTATGGACCTGAAGCTCAAACACTGAGCTACATTCCCCAGACCTTATTATTTTTATGTATTTATTATTAATATTATTATTTAGAACCAGGGATTGAACCCAGGGGCACTTAACCACTGAGCCACATCCTCAGCCCATTTTTATATTTTGTTTCGACACAGGGTCTCGTCCATTTCTTAGGGCCTTGCTATGTTGCTGAGGCTATATTTGAATTCATGATTCTCCTGCCTCAGCCTCCTGAGCCACTGGGATTACAGGCATGCACCACAGTACCCAGAAGAACTTCTTATTTTTGAGACAGGGTCTTGCTAAATTGCCCAGCTTGGCCTTGAACTTGCAATCCTTTTGTCTCAGCCTCCTGAGTCACTGGGATTGCAGATGTGCCCCCACCACACTCGGTTTCAGGTTATTCTTTTGATGTTGCTTATACATTTTTTGGATAGAGAAATTTTTAATTATTATGGAGGTAGACTCTTTGAAATATTTATTTTTTGATGGTGGTTAAACACAATCTTTTATTTATTTATTTATTTTTATGTGGTGCTGAGGATCAAACCCAGGGCCTCACACATGTGAGGTGAGTGTTGTACCACTGAGCCACAACCCCAACCCCAAGATGGATTTTTTTTTAAACAATTTTTCTTTAGGGATTCTGCTTGCATTATTCAAAGTACTTGTAAGGTGATTGTTTCAGTCTAGATTGAAAAAAGAAGGTAGCTTCATTACAGAGAAATTCCTTAAATACAGGGGGTTTAAACTGTACCCAGAGGAAGAAGACTGAGGCAGAGCACATGACATACCACAACCAGCATCTGAAACCTTGTCTGGAATCACAGCGCCTTCTTTATCCATCTCTCTGAGCTTGTCAGCCCTCTTCTCTCTGCTCCTTCCTGAGAAACTGCTTCATTCTTCTCCCCTCTTCTCTGATAAGTTGTGTTTCAGTCAGCTTTTTCGCTGCTGTGTCTAAAAGACCTGGCCAGAACAACTATAGAGGAGGAAATGTTTATTTGAGGGCTCCTGGTTTCAGAGGCCTTAGTCCACAGAAGCCTGGTTCTGTTCCTCAGGGGTCAAGGTGAGGCAAAACATCATGGTGGAAGAGTGTGGCAGAGTGTGGCAGAGGGAAGCAGCTCACATGGTGATCAGGAAGCAGAGAGACTCCACTTGACAAATATATACCCTATAGCCAAGCCCCCAATTAACCACTTCCTCTAGCCACACCCCATGGTCTCCAGTTATTTCTCAGTTCATCCCATCAGGGAGTAATTTACTGATTAGGTTAAGGCTCTAACACCATAATTTCTCCTCCAAACCTTCTTGCACTGTCTCACACTTAAGCTTTCGGGGGACACTACATCTAGACCATAACAAGTTGTCTATTCCAACCCACGGCTCCCATGTGGCTGCTCCAGTGTTAGCACCAGTGACAAGTGGGCTAGTATCTCTGTGCCCCATTTCAGTTTGGGGTGAAGAGAAGCTGATTTGCTCAGACCAGTTTGTAGAGTGGCTGACTCCGGGTCAAGGAGCCATAGCCAGGCAGTGTGGGAATCAGAGGATACAAGGGGCTCATCTTGAGAAAGGCCGTTCTCCAAGGGAACATCAGTTGAGCCATAAAAGAATATAATCTGAATTCATTTATATTTAATTCAATGTGTTTAGGCTTTAGACTTTTTATACCTCTGAAAGCAATTTTTAGAAATTTAGAACTCTCTTTTATATTTTATCACAAAAGGTGAGTCAATTGTCCCAAAGATTTGATGGAAAAAAACTTTGAACTTGTGCCCAAATTGCAATTGATATGAAACAGATGTCTTTTTCTTAGATTAAGATTCTTTGACAGCTATTGCTATTTAAATAATGCTTATCTGATTGCCAGAATTTCCCTTTGGTTATACATTTTGTTGTTCTTTACAAATTAAAAAACACAGCAAAAACAGATCAAGCTGGGTGTGGTGGCACATGTCTATAATCCCAGAGGCTCAGGAGGCTGAAACAGGAGGAATGTGAGTTTAAAATCAGCCTCAGCAACTTAGTGAGTCTCTGAGCAACTCAGTGAGACCCTGTCTCTAAATGAAATATAAAAAGAGATGGGGATGTGGCTCAGTGGTTGAATGCAGCTGGGTTCAATCCCAGGCACCAAAAAACCAAAATAAACAACAACAACAACAAAACCCAAAACAAAACAGTGGTACCTGGTTTATTTTCCACTTCTTTACTGGGGACCTTTTTTGTTGTATGTAGTACTGGAGCTTGAACCCAGAGGCACTGTACCACTAAAGCTACGTCCCCTAACCCCTTTCAAAATTTTACTTTGAGATAGGGTCTCACTGAGTTACTGAGATTAGCCTTGAACTTGCCATCATACTGCCTTAGGCTCCCAAGGAGCTGAGATTATAGGCATGCAACATCTAATGTGTTTTATTTAAGGAAGATTACAATCCTTTCATCCTTTGCTCAGTGCTTATCAAGGGAAGAGTACATGTCCAGCTCTTTGATAGGCTGGAGACGCTCTGAGGATGTGAGAAGAAAGCGAGCAATATAGCAACCATATAATTTGAAGAACAGTTGAGGGCCTTCAGAATGCCGCTTTTGAGTAACAAGAGACAGAGAGCAAACAAAATAACAGCTTTCAGATAATTGAAGCTCCAGCCCCTGGAGGAGGAAAGGGACTTCCCCTGTCTTGCACCCGAAGTCTGGACAGAAGGCCTGTCACAGACTTGCATACTGGAGCTCAGGGTGAGGACCAGCCCTTTCCCAGCACAGCTGTGGGTGATGAAGAGCATCATAGGGGAACAGGTGGATCCTACAGGACTGCTCCCTGTCCTTTTACATTCTAAATATGTGTGACTCAGTGTGGTTTTGTTGTTGTTGTTGTTTGGAGATTTTTGTTTAGATTTAAAAGCGTATAACCAAACACTAGGCCAATGCAAAAAAAAAAAGTAGAAGCAGCTGCCTTTTGCCCTGAAGTCTCCATGGGAATGGAAGGAGTGATAGCTGCTTTTATTTTTTCCAGTTCTTTTTCTCTTTTATTTTGAGACAGGGTCTTGCTAAGTTACTTAGGGTCTGGCTAAAATTAACCTCAACTTTTCCATCAGACCACGAGGTTAGAGTTGAGTCTACTTTTACAATTGCTGTTACTTCTGCAACCTCTGCTGATAATGTCAGATACCTCTGGATGTTAAGATTAGGCCTGTGACATGCACATGGTTGTGCTTTTCATTTCTGTCATTCCCCTCCACCCTGGAGACACATAAGACAGAGCTGATGATGCAAATTCTACCTGCAAGAGCATTTTCTTTCTGAAGAAAGAGTTGCCAGACTGTTCAAAGAACAACTACTGGCTAGATGAGCCTGTGCTTAAGTAGACACAAAAGAATTAAAATGAAGTGAGAGTGGTTTTGTTTAGCCTCAGCCCCTATTTTTTCCTTTAAAAGACAAAGCAAAACAAAACTTCATTCTCAAATGCTACCCCACCTCCATGGTACTTTTTAAAAATGAATATATATATATATATATATATATATATACTCAGAAGCGGCATTCTGAAGGCCCTCAACTGTTCTTCAAATTATATATATATTGTGTGTGTGTATGTGTGTGTGTGTATTATATGTGTGTGTGTGTATAGACACACACACACACACATAGGGACACACAGATGTATATCTAGGAAGATAGTATATTAAATGACTATTATTAGAAAATTTGTTTCTTATATATTGTAGATTCACATAGTAGTGAAAAACAGCCCATGGACATTTTGATATATGCATGTTTGTAGGGAGGGGGAAGTAAATACCTTGTAATGCAGAAATTTTTAATTAAACATAGCTTATTTAGTCAAAGGGAAGCAGCAAGAGAGTCACCCTAGTATTTTTTGTTTGTTTGTTTTGAGCTTTGTTTCTTCTGATTTAAAAGGTATATATGGCCAGTGTTGGAAAATTATGAAACTTTCTAGAGTCAAAAAGATGAACATAAAGGGGCTGGATTCGTGGCTCAGTGGTAGAGCACTTGCCAATGGCATGTGTGAGGCCCTGGGTTCAATCCTCAGCACCACATATAAATAAATAAAATAAAAGATCCATTGAAAACTAAAAAAGATTTTTTAAAAAGATAAATATAAACCCAAAAATGCACATATTAGGTGATCACTTTTTATATTATTATTCATATTGGTATCAGAGACTGAACCCACAGGTACTTAACCACTGAGCCACATCTCCAGTCCTTTTTCTTTTTTATTTTGAGACAAGGTCTTGCTAAGTTGCTTAGGGCCTGGCTAAGTTGCTGAGGCTGGCTTTGAACTGAGATCCTCTTGCCTCAGCCTTCGGAGCAACTGAGATGACAGGCGTGCACCACCATGCCCAGCTCAATTTTACATTATTAAATGTGTTACTTTTAAAATGTTTCAAATGCTTTAATGCAAAGTACTAGCTATTAACTCTCCTTCTCAGGGGCTCAGAGAAGTCTACCAATAACCCTTCTTTAGATGTAAGAAGGGTCTGGAGAGGTTTCTGGTCTTTAAAAGCAGGCTGATCCTTTCAAGTGCTTCAGGTCCTCAGCCCTGATCAATCCACTGAAAAAAAAAAAGTCTCACACAAGCAGTTGATCCAATGTAGTAACGATATGGGGATAAAGGATTCTGGATCAGATACCAGAAGGCTAGAACTTAAAGATCTTCAGTCAAGTATGTGGTAAATTCAATTTAATTAAAATTGTTCTGCTAGGGCTGGGGATGTGGCTCAAGCGGTAGCGTGCTCGCCTGGCATGCGCGCGGCCTGGGTTCGATCCTCAGCACCACATACAAACAGAGATGTTGTGTCCGCCAAAAGCTAAGAAATAAATATTAAAATTCTCTCTCTCTCTCTCTCTCTCTCTCTCTCTCTTTAAAAAAAAAGAAAAAAATTGTTCTGCTAATGGACTCTCCTTCTTTAAAATTGTGTTTCTTTATATTTTAGAGATGGGTCTCACTATGCTACCCAGCCTGGCCTCAAACAATCCTCCTGCCCCAGCTTCCTGGGTACCTCTGTGCCTGGCTCTTTATATGATTATCAATATGAGGTAGCTTACCTAAAACTTCTGCAGTCCTGAGCCCAGGGGTTTGCTCAGTGTGGTCCCTGAACCAACAGCATCAACATCACCTAGGCCCAGCAATCTGCCTTTAACAAGCCCTCTAGTTGATTCTGATACACACTAAATTTCAAAGATCACTGTCTCAGGTGCTTCCCCACTGAACATGGGAATTGGCTCTAACCAGACTCACTTGAACTCCAGTTATACATGCAGTGTATCTGGAGCCAGGAAATAACTATACATATCCTTTAAAATCCTCTTCCACCCTTAGGATCTATGCATTTTACTGGATTTAATTACAACTGGATTTATGTTTTAGAAAATCACAGCCAAGATAAATATCTGAGGAGTTTGGTTGGGGCTCATATTATCCCTTTGAATGAAGGTGGTTAGACCAAGGGGACTGGTCATGGCAGCACCACTCTCTGCCCAGCAATCTCTAACTGGCCAAATGTGCCTTTCCATGGCACTGACAGCCAAGGAATCAATCCCAAAGGGATTTATTGATGCTGTTTAGCACTGAGTGAATCCCAAGCAACACCTCAGCTTGTTTGACATCTCCCTAAGTATATCTCTGAGTCATGGCACACGGCCACAGGAAGCCCTAATGTGATACTAAAAGAGGCAAGGTAGGAGGAAGTACTGGCTCTTTAAATTGGAGAAAGGGATGCATGAGGAATTTAGGAAGCAAAGATTAAACTCAGCTGACTGGACACTACATTCAAGCCCCAGGCAACTGAGAAGCAATGCCACAGGCCATGAGAGAGAAAATCAGTGAGAAGACTCTCCTCTGCAGGCATGATCCAGAGAAAGAACATGTGGGCCAAAAGGTTGAAGGATCACAATTCTATCAGGCATCTGTTCACTGCCTTGGTCATAAGGGTGAAGTAAAGGCCCCTGATCACCCTGGTGTCAACCGGGCACCTAGTCTCAGAACCACAGAATCTCTCTACCTCAGCATCGGGGGGGTCTCATGTGTTCTTACCAAATGAAAATACATGGAGGACAGAGATACAGTTCAGTGGTAGGGTCTGCCTAGCACGTGCAAAGTCCTGAATTCCATCCCCAGCACCACAAAAAAGAAAGAAAGAAAAACCACTCACCCAGCTTCCAGCCTCCCATCCTGACCCACCAAGAAATGCCTTCATGATCGATCAACAACCCCCTCCTCTGTTCTTTCTCTGAGAACCCACTTAGGCTTTGCATCTGGACCCAATTTGTTGATTGCTACACTGCTGGGAAATGTGAGACACACACAGCAAGAAAGACTTGAAGAAAAACTGCACCAGCAGGTGGACCCAGAGTCCAAACTATACCCTGCTCATGTGCACAAGGGCTGGCAGCTCCTCCCAGACAGAAGTCCTTAGAGTTGCTTCTGCTTTCCCTTGGCCTTGTGAGTTATGTGAAATGTGACCTTTCTTCCCTCTATACCTTACAAAGTATTTTCCAATCCCACTCTGCCCAGTGGAAATGGAAACACATTTGAAATTATTCTTTTCTGAATCAGTGAAAATTCCCTTCGTTTCTCAGGTCATTTCAAGTGGGGAAGCAATCTAGAGGTTTGTTGTCCTGTTCTTACTCATTTTTTTTTTTTCTGATGCTTTAATCTCTAGTTTCACTATGATGGATGCTTCTTAGTTCCTTTGACTACTCAGCATCCAAATTTTATTTCTTGTTTTGTGAGTCTTGGTGGGTAAGACCTCCCTCCCACTACAGAATCCGAAGGGGACAGATGATCTTACTCCATACCTGGGGAGTTCACATGGGGAGATTTGGCCTGGGCCCAGCCAATGAGATGCTGCCACTGGGACCCTTTTTTTTTTTTTTTTTTTTAATGCACTGGGAATTGAACCCAGAGCTGCTTTGCTTTACCACTGAGCCACATCCCCAACTCTTTATATTTTATCTTGAGGCAGGGTTTCATAGACTTGCAATTCTCCTGTCTCAGCTTCTTGAGTTGGTGGGATTACTTTAATCCTTCAGCAATAATGTAAAGATAAGAGCACCAGTGAGAAGTTATTTGCAGAGATAAGGGCGCAGAATCTGGTGGTTGGAAAGTAGGTGTTCAAGGGCAAGAGCTTCCTAGCTGCAATCTCTTTTGATTATGGTTTTGGGAACTTCCTAGAAAGTTTCAGCATGATGGTAATTTGCCTTAGTTCTCTGTCCCAAATTCTCATTTTTGTCTCTCAATTGTAGACTAGATCTGATTCTGTATTCCTCTGTTTTCAGTCTGCCTGAGAAGTATCGTATCAAATGGCAACAGGTCCAATAAGTTTGCCTTCCTTTTCAGTAAAGCTCCCAATGTAGATCATTAGAATTGTTTAAAATACTTTGTCTTTTATTCTTAAGCCATTGATTCACTAAAGAAAAGAAGTGCGCTTTAAAAACTTAACCCAGCCAGGAGGATTGGTGCATGCCTGCAACCCCAGTGGCTTGGGAGGCTGAGGCAGGAGGACTGTGAGTTCAAAGCCAGCCTCAGCCATTTAGCGAGGCCCTAAGCAACTCAGCGGGACCCTGTCTCAAACTAAAATATTAAAAAAAGAGTTGGGGATGTGGCTCAGTTGTTAAGCACCCCTGGGTTCAAGTCCTTGTACCTGGGGGAGAGGAGGGACTTGATCCAGAGGAGAAGAAAATACTTAAAAATAATAAGATCCTTCTTTCAGTAGTCTGAGTGAAAAAAAGAGAAGGGCTTCTTTAAACTGAATATGTAAAATTTCTGAAAATAGAGAAGTCAGTGCAACTTCTAGAATCTTAATAAAATTGATTACTTTGTAAAAGAAGCTCTTTGTCTAGTCTCCTTTTGGTAATCTATGTTTGGTAAGTCCTTACCACATAATAGGTACTCAATGTTATAGTTACTATGTACCATGTGCAATTTTAATTATCTTAACTTGTCAATCCTCAAAACAATTCCTCATTAAAAAACTTATTTTAGCCTGGGCACAGTGGTGCCTGCCTATAATCCCAGTGGCTCTGGAGGCTAAATCAAAAGGATCATGAGTTCAAAGTCAGCTTCAGCAATGGTGCGTGCTAAGCAACTCAGTGAGACCCTGTCTCAAAAACACAAAAAAGGCTGGGGATTTGGCTCAGTGGTTGAGTGCCCCTGAGTTTAATCCCCAGTACTCCCCACCCAAAAAATATAAAATAAAGGTATTGTGTCCATCTATAACTAAAAAAAAAAAAAAAAAAAAAAAGATTTTAAAACCCTTCTTTTCCCCATTTTAAAACTCAAAAAATTCCTAAGTGATTCAAGTTATGCATAGACAGCACATGATTTTCCTACAGCAAGATACTGTGTGATCATCTAGCTATATTCTTTCTTGCTTTACATTTTTGACTTATCTAGCAAGTAGATAGTGTAAATTTAATCCTGAGGGCTAACCCACAAAACAGAAATAATAGAATGTTGACCCATGGCAGGACCCTCATCTCAATGAAGGCAAGCTTTATGGGACAACAGTATGAGTACTATTTACATATTTTCATTTTCAACACAATTCTTTTGACTTGTTATTTAAATCCATCCCCATACTTTTGTCCCTTCAGCCTTCCCCATTAGATAGATATCTAATTGCATCAGGGGAGAAAGTCTTTTTTCAAAATGGGCCCTCCTGGGCTGGGGTTGTAGCTCAGTGGTAGAGTGCTTGCCTAGCATGCATGAAGCATAAATAAATAAAATAAAGGCATTGTGTCCGTGTACAACTAAAATTTTCTTTTTTAAAAAAAAATGGGCCCTCCTCACTCAATAACCCCTTTGAAGAAGGGCAAGAGTCTGTTCTTAGTCTTGACCCAACCCTAAAACTCCATTAGTTTCAGGAGGCCAAAAGCATGATCAATAATTGATCATATCCACACTGATTTTTTTGGGGGGAGTACTGGGGCTTGAATTCAGGGGCACTTGACCACTGAGCCTCATCCCCAGCACTATTTTGTATTTTATTTAGAAACAGGGTCTCATTGAATTGCTTAGCAATTTGCTAATTTGCTGAGGCTGACTTTGAACTCACAATCCTCCTGCCTCAGCCTCCTGAGCCACTGGGATTATCCGTGTGTACCACTGTGCCTGGCCACACATTGATTTTAAGGTAAAGAAAATTCCTTTAATGAGTCCACAGTGCCAGTTTATAGAAAATCTAACAGAAATATATAGTCTCCACTTAGGTCCTGTGTCTTTTCCCAATCACATACCACCCCACCCCCCAATCCCTAACAACTTCTTTAGACATGAGTTTTTCAGTTTCTATTGGGCTGGATAATTCCAGGGTGGGGGAGTGTCCTGTGCATTTCATGAGGTCTAACAGGTCTAGCATGACCTCTTGCATGAGATTCTGGCTTCTATCTATGTTATGACAATTAGTGGTTCTGACGGTGTGACAACCCAAAATGTCTTTAGATATTGCCACCTATCCTTTAGGGGGAAAATTACTTTTGGTTAAGAAAAACTGGTTTATGTTCAACTATCTAAATACTTCTGGTGAAGGTATCTGACATAGTGGGACAATCTCTACAATGATACTCATTCACTTTTATTGTAAAGTTGTGATTTTGTGGATTTTGTATTCTATTTGGTAGACTAAAAAAAAAAGATTTAAAACCCTTCTTTTCCCCATTTTAAAACTCAAAAATAATGTTTATCTGTGGCTTCTATATTGAATATATACTCTTCTAAGATGTCTCCCCCGTATCATGAACCAAAGATGCTGAGTATCATTTAGCTGTTTCTTTGAGGCCCAGAGTCGTCACAGGAAACATCAAGGGTCATACTGCAGCAGGATGGAGTGAATGTCCCCTGGGTCTACTGAAAGGTGAAAAGGGGATTGTCTGGGTGCAAAACAGCCCTAGTGTCCTCTGCTGCTTAAATTTTTGTGTTGGCTTTATATTTTCATGTTTCTTTTTTCATTAAGTGGGCAGATGCTTGCTCTTGTCTCTTTCTCTTTTTTATTTATTTTTTTAATTTACAAGGTGCCTTCCTACTGTGTGTCTGAATCAGTCTTGATCTGACCTTATAATTGCTGTTCAGAATCTGGTATTGACTTATTAACCAGAATTCTGGTTAAAGTGCATTCTATTTTTTATTGCTATACAGACACCTGCTCTCTTCCTAGTTTTTCAGTATATTCTAGATGGTTTCCACCTTTCCAACTTTGATAAAAGTAACTGTATGTTACTACATGAAAATGGTAATTATAATGATGATACTTTATCATTAAGAAGAATTGAGTGGGCTGGGGTAGCTCAATGGTAGAGCGCTTGCCCAGCATGTGTGAGGCACTGGGTTCAATCCTCAGCACCACATAAGAATAAATAAAATAAAGGTATTGTGTCCATCTATAACTAAAAACAAATTTGAAAATGAAAAAAAAATCTGAGTGGATTTCATCTCATAACTGAGGTATTAAAGGATTTTAAGGAGACTGTGTTATAATCTGACATCACTCTGCAATAACAGGGCGAGGGTCCAAGGCCAATCTGAAGTCTGATAAGTAGCACAGCTGCTGTCATCTCACATTTATATCTACCCAGAATGATGTGCTGTGTAGTTGGTAATATAATTGTATAGTAGAGGAAATAAAGATGAGTTTTATTCTGGGTTTATTTTCATTTCGGGGATAAAATCAATAATGGTTGTATACTAATGACAATGAGGCTTTGCTATAAGAGCAGTAGATGTGTGAAGGGGACACATATTTGAACCACGGGGGATACTGGAAGGGAAGCCTTCTCCCTATTAGATACGTGGCAGATAGAAGTTAGTAAGAGATGTTAAAAAATCATGAGCAGGGGCTGGGGATGTGGCTCAAGCGGTAGCGCGCTCGCCTGGCATGCGTGCAGCCTGGGTTCGATCCTCAGCACCACATACAAACAAAGATGTTGTGTCCGCCGAAAACTGAAAAATAAATATTAAAAAATTCTCTCTCTCTCTCTTAAAAAAAATCATGAGCAGAAAACCATGTGTATCCCGATGTATAGACTCTCTTTAAAAGTTGTTAGAAGAGGGTAACTATGAACCCATTGCTCAGATTCTGACTTATAAATAGGACCAACATGGCAGGAACCATATACTCTCAATAGAAATTTTTGGGGATACAGTCTGCTTCCTCTGTGAGTATGGCCACTGTCTCCTGGGCTCTACTTGCACGATCCATACCATGCTCTTCTGACCAAGTTCTGGAGGAGTCAATCATGCTGACTTAGGTGTGTGATTCCCAGACTGTTCCACGGAACCTAGATTTGGAGCAACAAATATATCCTTCAAAGTTTTCGGCAGACACAACATCTTTGTTTGTATGTGGTGCTGAGGATCGAACCTGGGCCGCACGCATGCCAGGATCACTAGGCAATGCTGAGCTGACATGGATCTGGGGCGAACAGTCTGAGCCTCTCAGAACACACACTGAGCCCGAATCAGCATCTATACACAATGGAGTACTATGCAGCAATAAAAAATGACAAAATCATAGAATTTGCAGGGAAATGGATGGCACTAGAGCAGATTATGCTTAGTGAAGCTAGCCAATCCCTAAAAAACAAATACCAAACGTCTTCTTTGATATAATGAGAGCAACTATGAACAGAGCAGGGAGGAAGAGCAGGAAGAAAAGATTAACATTAAACAGAGACATGAGATAGGAGGGAAAGGGAGAGAAAAGGGAAATTGCATGGAAATGAAGGGAGACCCTCATTGCTATACAAAATTACATATAAGAGGTTGTGAGGGGAATGGGAAAATAAACAAGGAGAGAAATGAATTACAGTAGATGGGGTAGAGAGAGAAGATGGGAGGGGAGGGGAGGGCGGATAGTAGGGGATAGGAAAGGTAGCAGAATACAACAATTACTAATAGGGCATTATGTAAAATTGTGGATGTGTAACCGACGTGATTCTGCAATCTGCATTTGGGGTAAAATTGGGGGTTCATAACCCACTTCAATTTAATGTATGAAATATGATATGTCAAGAGCTTTGTAATGTTGTGAACAACCAATAAAAAAAATAAAATTAAAAAAAAAAGAAATTTTTGGGAACCAATATTTCAACTCCTAAAGACGGACATTTTTAATCACTATGTAGAATTAATTAGAATCACATATTATATTATATATTATAAAAAGTTTCAAAAGAGGGGGCAGGACAGGCAAGCTGACCAGACAAAACAAGCTTCTGACAAAATGGAGCCTGCACCTGCTTTATTTATATCAGGAGACATCAAAGAGATTCTATAGAATGTTCTTTTCCAAAAGTTTTGAACTTTTCTGTGTTCTGTGGTTTTATCACTGTTCTATTTTTCCCAGCTTTTATTTCTCAGCCAGCCCATTCCACGGAGGGGAACACCATTCTCACCACCGGTGTGGGACGTGGATGGGGATATTCCATGCCTTTGAAGAGCTTACAGTCTAACGGAAGGGACAGGATTAAAACAGGGTGATGATGGACATGTGTTTAGGGTGCTATGGGAACTGTCAAGAGGCTTTCAAGATGGCCTCACATGGACAAAGTCTGCCATAAATGGTTCTGCAGGTTGAGCACTGCACATCAAAGTTTTGTGAAAAGCACCCCTAGACCTGTGCATTGCAAGATCTAGTCAAGGAAGACTTTCTGGAGAAAGTGACATTTAAACAAGAGTGCTTAGATGAAGAAGTGGTTACATTTGCCCAGCTGAGAGCTAACTGTGGCCTCAATGAAGGTGCATCAGTGAGGGCCTGTTCATCCTCACTTCTCATAATCCCTCCTTTCAGTTCTCATGAGCAGCTTCAAGAGATATTAAGGAGTAGGTGGGTGTAGGGGCTCACACCTGCAAACCCAGATGTTTTGGGAGGCTAAGGCAGGAGAATGACAAGTTTGAGGCCAGCCTTGGCAACTTAGTGAAACCTGTCTTAAAAATATAGAGTGCTTTCCTGGCATGCATGAGGCCCTGGGTTCAATTCCCAGCATCACTAAAATAAAAAAATAAATAAAATATAAAGGACTGGGGATATAGCTTAGTGGTAGAGCATCACTCAGCACAGTCCCCCAAGATTGAAGGAGAGGAGGTGAAGGAGACAGATGAACATTAAGGAGAAAAAAATCAAAACAATTTCATCATTTATTAGATATGAAAATCAACGTTGAGTCCTAGGAATCTTACTTAGTCAATTATATCAACAATAAAACTTACTGAGAATATAATATATGCCAGGAACTATTCTTAGATTTTTAGGTGTATTCTCCCATTTAAACTCACCACAATTCCCTGATAGAGGAAGTATTATTATTCACATTTTAGAAATTTGGGGACTAAAACACAAAGAAATTAATTAACTTGTCGAAGTATCTTCCAGTGGAATTGGGCCACCAGCTTAAATAGTCTGCCACCAGAGTCATTACTCCCAGGGGATAGGAGAAACAGAGGAGGAGCAGGTTTTATGAGGGGTTCAGTTGATGAACAGGACAATACTCAAGTGGCGATATTCATCAGGCAGCAGCACCTGAGTCTGGAGCTCAGGAGAGAGATCTAGGATAGGAATCAAGATGCAGGAATCATCGGGCTACAGATATAGCAGGATCAATTGGAGTGAGAATCATCATTTACAGGGTGTCTAGATTTGGAAGGAAGGAGTTTAGTTCTTTTTTTTTTTTTTACCAGGGATTGAACCCAGGAGATGCTAAGCCACTGAGCCACATCCCCAGCCTTTTTTTTTTTTTTTTAATTTTAAGACAGTCTCACTAAGTTGCTGAGGCAGTTTTTGAACTTGTGATTCTTCTGTCTCAGCCTCCCAACCACTGAGATTACAGGTGTGTACCACCGCAAGTGGTGGAAAGAAAGAGCTTACAGCAGTGACTTTGGAAATACAAGAATTTAAGCAATCAAGGAGGCTAAAGGAGCAGAAGTAAAACCAGGGGATTTCAGTGACCTAGAGTCAAAAGAAGAGATTGTCCGAGAAGGAAAGGCCAGTGGTATGGAATATTCCCGTATGCCGAGGGCAATAAAGAAGGGAAAATGTTCATTAGATTTGACAACACAAAGGCTGTAGGAAATCTTGGCAATGGCAGATTCAGTGAAAGGGTGTGGGTTACAGCCAGACTCAGGGTGGGTTCATGCGTGGAAAAGAGGAGAATGGAAGAGAGTAAATCACTTTAAAATTGCTTGCCTAAGCAGGGGCAGAGTAAATAGGATGGTAGCTAAACAGGGACGCATGTGGAAGACTTCTGTTTATGCAAAGAGAGGATAGGAATGATTTGAATAATTATAGGAAGAAGGCCAAAAGATGGTTTTAAGTGGCCAGCTAAATTGGTGTTCATGATGTCACAGGAGCGCCAACCTTCTTTCCATGAGAATCCTCTGGTTGTACCCTTCAGGTACAAGGATGTGGGCGGGCAAATACAATGAAGTGAGCAGGTTCTGCTAAGTAAAAATTTAATCAGGTACTTAGAATTGTGGAAAGAGGTGACCAAAGTGACGACACCATGACACCTTATTTGAATAGAGAAGATAGAGAGGGTAAAGGAGGAGAGACTCTGATAGGAAATAAGTAAGGGGTTCCCCTGTGGTTAGAGTGATTAGAGAAGCTATGCTTGAACACAGAGGTTCCAAATAGGCAATTTTGGATGCTGATTGCCCACAGTCTGGTCTTGGAAGGATAGTCTAAGTTCAGAATGATGGTAAGTCTCCCTGTTATCAGACTACACTTTTGGGTCAGAGAGACAGGAGATACCTCCATGTCTTGCTCAGGGACATTTTAAAAAAAAAGGCAGGGCAACCTGGTACATTCAGACTCAACCTGGTCCAAAGGCTGGAACAGATATAGTTATGGGTTGAATTGTGTCTCCCTCCCTTAAGTCCATATATTGAAGTCCTAACTCTCAGTCCTTCAGAATGTAGTCTTATTTGGGGATGGAATCTTTACAGAGGTAATTAAGTTAAAATGAGATCATTAGGAGTGGTTCTAATTCAGTGGGGTTGGTCCCTAAATGGGAAAATTGGGACACAGTCATGCATAGAGGGAGAATACCATGTGAACCCGAAGATAGCCATCTACAAGGCAAAGAGAAAAGCCTAGAACTGATCATTCCTTCACAGCCCTCAGAAAGAACCAACCCTGCAAACACCCTGATGTCAGACTTCCAGACTCCAGAACTGTGAGACAAGAAACTTCTATTGCTTCAGCCTCCCAGCAGCCCCAGCAAACAAATGCAGACAACTGTTCCAGAACTCTCCCAGGAACCCCTGACAGCTGTCGCTTTATGTATCATTGGGCAGAATTTATTTTAGCCCATGACTAAACTAATAATTCCCCGCAAAGGGGTGGGGATGACAATGATAGGCTTAGTTAGGTTCCCTGAAGTACACAAGGCCTGATTCTTGAACAAAGTCAGGCCTGAATGAACAAGGAGAAGGGAGGGGATGCCAGGGGCAGGCCTGCAGTGTGGGCCGACAGCCTGGGGGGGGGGGGGTCTCAGCCTTACCACAAGCTCAGGCTGCCGGTGTCTGCACTGTTCTTATCAACCAGAAACTTCGGAACATGAGGCACGCACATGGTTTACTTCTATTGATGCAAAACTACATAAAAATACCCTGAAACATACGCTGGATGAGGAACTTTGTATTTTAGGGCAGAACTACTCAATGGGCTCTCAGACAAGGATTAGTCCTACTTTAACCCTGAGTTGATTGATTATACCTAGAAATGAGCAGCAAAGACGAACTCTCACAACCAACGTCCCAAATTTAATGAGACTAACTTTACTTCTTAGTACCTGAAAAGTATTTACTTTCTATTTTTCTTGGAAACAAACTTATTTCTTTACTTGCTTACTCCCCAAAATGTATTCTTACCGTCAGTCTCCAAACAAGGGGTAAAATGAGGAAAAGACAAGAACATAACGAACAGCAGTGGTGAGGGTCCCATTCCAAATATGCTCAGGACAGTTGGCTACAGGATTATGGTGACTGGTCGGTCACTCCAAGGGACAAAGCAGAAAGACAAAAATGGCTCAAGAAGACATGTGACATTGGAGACTTTCCGATGGCTTGTCATTTCCATGCCTGGTGTCTTAATTCCTTCTTTCCTAAACTCCTAAGTGCTGGTCTCTGCTGTTTACGACGTTTCTTTGGCACAAGAGTTCCATCTTCCATAGGATTTGCTCTATTTCCCACCTGCTTTTCTTCCCAAGTGACATTCTGACTGAAAGGGAATCTCAAATAATATAATAGCAATGGGGAAAGGATGGCCCAGCCCCCAAGTTGGTCATCTCATCCTTGCTGGAATCCCCCAAGGTCTTTCCCTTGATGGACTTTTCCCAGATGGACTGGAGTCATCTGGCCTCTGATCACTGTACATGGATCTCTGTGCTGCTCTTGGTGGATCTTGTCCAAGTATCAGGTTATGAGCTCCAGATTCCCTGAGGCCCCAATGTCCTGACCATACGGGTCTTGCAGGCTCCTAAATCAGCACTTCTGTGCCCCTCCTGTGGAGTGCAGGGTCTCTGACCCACACTCTTTCTCATTCTGGAGAGTCTTGGCTTCAATGAAGCTGTCCTGGGCCTGTCCAAACTCAACAGTGCTTTTCTCCACTGCAGATCTGCCTCCTGGGCTCATGATGTTCCGACACCATCCCAAATACAGGGGATCTCCCAAATACAGGAGGTTTGCAATCTTCTCACCACGTCCTGGCCTGCCCATAAACTGGGAAAGAGGAAACAACCCATGTGATTCTTTCTTCAAATCTATCTGCTAGGCATCGTCAGCTCTTGCATTAGAATGTTGGCCCCAGTGAGGCGGGCAAGGAACAGGCCTTCATGAGTATCCAATATACATTCACCCAAAACTCTGCAAGCTCCCCACAGCCAGAAGGTATAACCTGCATGTCACATCTGCAGTTTCTCTTCTCAGTGCCTCATTTCTCTATGATTAATTTCCAGCTTATTTCTCAGTGTTCGGAGACACAGTAAAAACTCTGTCTCATTTAAAGGCTTCATTCTTGCAGTAGAAAGTCAGCTTCTCATTACCGTTTTTTTTTTTTTTTTTTTGTTCCTACCATGGGCTTCAAAATGTCTGCTTTGAAAGTCAAAGTTGAGCAATAACTTCTTTGTTCTAGACTGTTTCCAACATTCCTCTGAGGGTCATTCACCTAGAAAACTATTACTGCTTGATGATCCGGGTGGGGAGAATAGAGTAATGAAATCAATAGTACATAATTTAATCAAAGTATTACCCCATTTTGGAACCATAGCTCTGTTACTTTCCAATTATGTAACCTGGAGAGAATTATTTATTTGTTCAGGAACTCAGTTTTCATTTACAAAATAGAAAAAAAAATTCAGTAGAACCTGCTTTGTGATCTCGTGAAGATTAAATGAGATAATTCATATAAAGTGTTCAGGGTAACACAGAACTCATAGTTCTTGGTTTTGAAGGCACACAGATTCCATTTTGCAATAAGGTAGAGTATAAATAAACCGTTAAAAGAATGTAAATATTTTGAATAACAATGAGGTGATTGTACACGTGGCAATCACTAATAGCATGTAGACTCTTTCAGACAACCCAGTAAGGGGAGGGGGAATTAAATATCCAAGAAGAATGTACCAGAGTTGAAGGCCATCTCCAGTGCATACCAACATTTAAAGGGCAAGCAGAGAAACTTCAAAGGAGGCGAGAGCAGTAGGGGAATCCAGAAGAGTGTGGATCAAAAGAAAAGGGACAGAATCACTTCAGTAAAGAACAGACAGACACTCTTGGAAAAATGCTGCAGAGAATCCTTCAGAGCACAGATTCTGTTGGGTTAAGGAATGAATGACAGAATTGGGGACAGCAAGTGCAGACAAGTGTTTTAAAGAAGATTGGCTGTTAAGAGGGACAATAGGGCTAAAGCTAGAGGGAACCATGAATAAGTTTGAGGTTTGTCTACTTCTAAGATAGGAGATATAGCCACGTTAGAAATGAGTCAGTAGGGAGGAAAGGTGGTGGGTGGAGGGACCTGGAGTTGGTAGGTGGTGCAATATCCTGATGAGGGCTGAGGAGGGGTGCCCAGACTTATATGGAAGCACTAGGCTCTAGCTTCAACAGAAGAAGACACTTCTCCTATCCTTACCAGAGGGGAGGAGATGAATTGGGTCTGCTTATAAGTTAGTGTACAGATTTAGTGGTGGAAAGTTGAGTGAGATCCGTATGGTCACTTATCTTTTTTCTGTGAGGTAATAAACAGAACCATCTCCTGCAGGAGATGGAAACAAGGATAAAGGTTTGAGAAGAGTGGCGGCGACTACTGGGGCTGTACAGAGAAGGGCTCTGAGGGACTTCAGGATATACCAAATAAAGCAAATTATCATAATATTTTGATTCCAAAAATAAGAAATTTGAAATTCGGGAAGAATATTTTTGGGGGCCTTCAAGAGCCTATATATATATATATATATATCCCCTCCCATTGGTTATAAACCGTGCTCAGGATTTCAACTGCCCAGCTATTTACAATGATAGGCGAAACACCAAACCAACAAACTAAACAACCCAAAGTCCTCTAATATTTTGATATTAAAGCATGGTGGCTTGGTAAGATAAACTGAGAGTGAATTGGTTCCAGAATTTCTAAAAGAAATGAATGTGCTCTTCATGGTTAAAGAATTTTCAACTACCACTAGGTGGTGTTATGTTCAATAAACTCAACAGTAAAATTGTCCTCTGATTTCTATTTCAAAAAGGAATATATTGAAAAGTAAAAGCTATCAGTGCATTTTGGTCCTAACATTTATTTTCTGGCTAGTTCCAATTTTCTAGAGCAGTTACAGTATAAATGAAAACATAGAATGATTGTTACACCATGTACTGTTTGTCTGCTAGTGAAAGGGAAATGAGTGGATTTTGTTTTGTTTGTTTGTTTGTTGTCCCTTCAAAAATATCAGGGAAATGGTATGATTCAGGAAACAAGTGTCACATAAGACAGAAGTATGAATATTCACCTGCTTGAGAAATCATTTTGAATTTATAATTCTTTTTTAAATATTTATTCTTAAGTTTTAGGTGGACACAATATCTTTATTTTACATTTATGTGTTGCTGAGGACGGAACCCAGTGCCTCGTGCATGCTAGGCGAGCACTCTACCACTGAGCCACAATCCCAGCCTGAATTTATAATTCTTTCAAATACTAATTTCATGTTTTCAAAAATACAATTATTTTTTAGAAACAAAGATACTCAATAGACTTTATCTCTTAATAGTTTCTATCATTCCTAGGCTAGATATGTTAAGTCTTCTGCAAGTTCATTATTAAAAGTCCTTCATTAAAAACCAAATTGCCCAATTATGGATCACTTAGGAAAGCACTCTCAGTTAATCCAACAATTATTTTAATAAAATGAAAGTTTTATCTTATTACAGGTATAAGATAGAATTTATTTGTATTTTTTATTTTTGGCAGTATTGGGGATTGAACCCAGGACCTTGCACATGGTGATCAAGTACTCTACCACTGAGCTATATCCCCAGTTCTTTTTGATTTTTTTTTTTTTTTTCCTTTGAGACAGGGTCTCACTAAATTGCTTGACTGGCCTCTAACTTTCTATTCTCTTGCCTCCGCCTCTCAAGCATCTGGGATCACAGGAGTGTACCATCATGCCTTTGCAAAACAGGATTTTACAAATTAACCCAAAGACCTCCTTTCAACCTGGTTTTGAACCCTAATTCTGCTACTGTTTTAGTCCCTTTTCTGTTGCTGTAACAGAATACCTGAGAACAGGTAATTTATAAAGGAAAGATGTTTATTTTGGCTCAAGATTCTGGAGGCTGGGAAGCCCAAAATCTGGTAGCTGCCTCTGGTGAGGGCCTCACGCTGCTTCAACTCATGGTAGAAAGCAGAAGGGAAGTGGACATAAGCAAAAGAAGCAGAACAAAAAGGGTGGACTCGTTAATTTAAGTGTGTAATCTTTTTTCTGGGTCCCAGTGACCCAGGCATTAAGCTAATTTGCAGGCCATTGCAAGATATATGGCTACTCATTTCTCAGGGCTTCTATGCTCCTCCAGAAATCTTGGTGAAATTTGGCCTGAAATGTTTCAGGATCGGGGTGAGTTCAAAATCCTTCACTAATTCCACCCACTACATTCTCCTGTTTCTTTTTGCTGCTACAAAGTCTAGATCTTCTTGGTTCAGCTGGGGACCAAACCCAGAAGCTCCACCCCTTCTCTTTTTTTTTCTGAAGAATTCTGAACGCATTCAACATTTTATGATGGTCAATGACTTAGCTGACATGTGGGGATGACACAAGCCAGGGACCCAAGCATCCCGCCTGGACAACAGTCATCTTTGTTGTCTCTGAAAGCCTGTTTCTCTATCAAGTGAGCTCCCTCCTCTGTCATCTCCAGCCACCCAACTCTCCAGTTCCTACCGTTGCTGATTGGAGTAGTCCTGAGAGTTCAGTCGACTTCACCCAGTCCCTTCTTGGATCCCATGAGACAAAACTGTCTCATCTTCTGGCCCTTGGGAAACCTTAGGAATTCCGTTAGAATCAGCAAAGTCACAAAATCACCTACTGCACTCCACATGGACACTAACTCCTTACCTATCTCCACCCATCCCACCCGCAGAAGCTAGAGGGGTGGACAGGTTGGGAGCAGCTGGTGAGAAACAAGCCAAGACTCTGAGCAGGAAACTTTTGTCTCCAGGGCTTCCTTGATGAGACCACAGCTTTGTGGAGACTTTTCCTCCTGTGTATCCACAGACGTGTTGTATAAAGAGCTCTTCTAAGTCAATGATAAAGTACCAACACCAATACCACCTCTTAAAAGATGAACAAAGAACTAACTGGCTGTAGAAGGAAACCTTAACCTCTGAGCTGTGGGCACTTGAACTTGGGCCCCTTCCTGGGGCATTAGGTGGACTGGTAGTAAGGCCTACCCCAGGAGGCTCTTTGGTCAGGCAACCTTAGAGACGGCAGACCTGACCACCTAGCTGGTTCCTGAGTCCAAAGAGAGCATGAGGAGATAGATGTGGGAGTTAAGAGCCACAAAAACCCCTCTGAGTGTCCCTGACTCCACAGCCTCCTGGTGATGGGCTCTGTTCTCAGGATGTGGCTGCCCTCCCTGTACCCACTTTGTCCTCAGTGGGAGCTGAAGTCAGGGGGGAACATTAGAAAAGACCTAATGAGACCTTCCTGAAGGTCCTGGGATAAAGGGGGTAGGTGTGAAGGTAGGAAGAGAGTACCATATAGGAAAAAAAAAAAACAACACAAAAATCAAAAGCAAGAACAATTCAGATCCTGACCAAGCAACTCCTCAACAACAACAAACCCAATAACAGGAATAACCTTACCTTTATAGTCAGCCCTTCCAAGACTCATAAACTGGTGGCCTTCCTCACTCTCAGCCCACTGGAGCTAGGAGTAGCTCATCCCCAGGGGTCTCCATGCCTGAAATCCCAGCCTACCTGTGTGTGACATTTGTCTGTCACTTACCCCAACCCAAAGCCTTTTGCGGGGCAGGGTGGAGTGGGAACTAGACTAAATTGTTCCCAGACTGACTGGCAGTGGGAATGCTCAGGTCTCAAGGGAAAATCTGTTCCCCTGACAAAGGCTTTCAAGGCTTCCATAACCATCTAATAATTACTAACATGTTCCTCAAAATCTGGGTTACTTTAATGTTTGAATCATCAAAAGTTGAATTGAAATTGTGTTATGTGACAAGCTAAGTCTAATTATTTTTTCCGTCTCCAAGAATTTAAGTCTTGGGATCCAGTTTATCTGTTTCACTTTCTTACAAGATGTTTTAGTGATATGCAGTTATAATTATATTTTTAAATCAATTTTTACTCTGGTAATATATGTATTTTTGCCTCATTTACTATCTTAGGTTATGCTACTTTTCCTGATATTAATATTGCTCAAACCCCCAATTTTATTACATTGCATTTTCCTAGGGTATCTTTTTTCGTATTTCAACTTTCTTTTTGTTTTATATGCATCTTTTGTAAAGAGATGATGATTTGAATACTATTTCCTTAAGAACACATCTCAAGAATTCCACGTTATTCATTCAATGGGCCTTTGTAAGGGGAATGTGTTTTCCCTGGAAAGGGCTATATCCACTGCTGGTCATCCTGGGAACAGTTCAGTCTGGGTGCTCAAAACGAGGTTCTGGGTTGGAGTGAGTGACAGATAAGGGTTGGACACAGCTAGGCTGGGATTTGAAGCATCGAGACAGCTAGGGGAGAGGTACTCCTAAATCCTATGGGCTGGCAATAAAGAAGACCACTAGGTTATGAGCCCTGTGGGTACCAGTGACAGCGAGGCTGGGAAATGTGGTTGTGTCAATTATTAAGTGATTGTTTCTCCCATGCTTTTTCACCTTTCTACTTTTTTTTTTTTTTTTTTTTTTTTTTGCTGTTGTTACTGGGAATCGAACCTAGGAATGCTATACCACTGAGCCACATCCCCAGCCCTTTTTACTTATTATTTTGAGACAGGGTCTTGCTAAGTTGGCTCAGCTGGCCTCAAACTTTTTTTCTTCTTGCCTCAGCCTCTCAAGTCGCCAGGATTACAGGCATGTGTCACCACATCAGACTATGCTGGATTCTGATGCTGAGATTGGGGCTCTACAAACCACATTTCTCCTCTATCAGTTGACTTTGTTATCATTTCCACCAACAGAGGGCACTAGAGGGAAACTGGAAGGTAGGAGAAGGAAAGCAGGGACTTCCTTCTTCTATATTTGCTGGTTATACCTTTCATTTCCCTAGTAGCACCAGTTGGTACTTGTCTCCAACTTCTTTTAGCACTTAGAGAACCAGGCTCATCGCCCTCTTCTTAGAAGTCTGAGTTGCTGCTCAGTCAGATCCTTCCTCTGAGCCTCTTGGTTCTGTAACTTCTTTCTCTTTGTTCCCCCAGCCCCAGGAATTGTAGCTACCTCTAGCATATAACTTCTGATGTTTTATGTCAACATTCCTCCTTTGGTTTTTCAGTCTTCAAACATCTATTAAACTAACTTCCCATATTAAGATATTCTGCATTGTTTGTTTTCCTGCATGGACCCTACCCACATGCCACATGTTGGTAGCTGGGTGGCCACGAGCCACTAAAAACTCTGCTATTTCAAGAAAGGAAGAATGCATGCTGGGGACAGCCACCGGTCTTCAGAACAGAGTAAGAATTTTAGTATGATTTCACCCTCCCCCCACACCACACCATATCTTTCAAGGTTTGTTGAAACCATCTTGAGCTTTTGTTTCAGATCATTAATTTTTAAACTTTATGTCCATCCCATTTTAAGACTTCTTTAAACAGTTCCATTTAAACTCACAAGTAAAGTCCTGTAATAATAATTACTCAGACTTAACTATACATTTAACCGGTTTTATTTTTCACATTTGTTCTGGTATCTTCCTGACTCCTGAGTTATTTATTCTGATTCATTTTCCTTCCTCGGGCTTTTTGTCTGTGGGCTTTTTGGTTTTGTTTTTAAAGAAGTTATCCTTTATTTTTAAAAACATATTTTTAGTTGTAGATGGACACAGTACCTTTATTTATTCTTTTATGTGGTGCTGAGGATCAAACCCAGTGCCTCACATGTGCTAGGCAAGTGCTCCACCACTGAGCAGCAACCCCAGCCCAAGAAGTTAACCTTTTTTATTTTTTATTTATTTGTTTTTTATATGGTGCTGAGGATCGAACCCAGTGTCTCGCCCATGTTAAGCAAGTGCTTTCTCACTGAGCTATAACCCCAGCTCTCTTAAGAAAAGATATACTTGTGGCATATCGTATGAGCTCCTGGGTGTTCAAAATGTGTATTGTAGTGAATGGGTACATATGCACCAGTGCTATGTAATGTAGAATTAAAATTATTTTATTGAGAAAAACTTAAGAGTAGTAGGACAGGGCGCTGTGCCCTTAGCTCTCATTATTCCAAGGAGGAGTGATCTCACATAGCGGTTAAAATGTGAGGCTTCCTAGCTTAGGACAATGATGAAGAAATAAAATGCTTCCCGAGCTCAGCATCTGGTATCTATTTCCTCTTCTACTTAGCTAACGTAGACCTTCTGAATGAGTGTCTTGCTCAGAGGTGAGGAAATGAATCTCCAGAGCCATGTGGATTTTCATCTCCTCAGTAATGTTTGTGCTAACATATAAAGGATCATTTGAATGGGTATGGAGTTCTTGAGTCAGAACACTGCCAACTTTACTCTTACATGCTCACTTGGGTTTCTTGTGTCCATGAGGACTGCTTAAGATCAACTTGAAGCTGATTTCATGTCTGGCACATGTTTAGAGCACTTTCCAAGATTTCTTCACATTCCTGGAGGGTTTGTATAGCATAGAGGACAGCCTCTCCCCCAAGCTGCCTGTGTTCAGCTTCTGATTCTGTTGACTGTGTAACCATGTGACCCTGTTTACCCAAACTCAAATTATAAGATGGGGAAACAGTATAACAACTGTACTGAGTAAGCATTCTCTGATCCCTTTGTGTTCACGGAAAGTTATACGACCAGTTCTTAGTTGTGTATAGAAATGACATTCGGGACCTCTGGGCTAGAGCACTGAATGGCTGGTTTGAGACCCTAAAGAGTTCTCTTTTCTCTCCCTTCTGCCTCCACCACCTTAGGATAAGGACAAGCAATATTCAAAAGAAGCATTAGTCACATTGTGTGCAAATAGGAAGGAGCACAGGAACATCTAGGACTCTGAGGCCTTTTAGGTAGGCTTGTCCAGATGACTGTGAGGTCTAGGGTTGGAATACGAAAGGTGGCCTGTATACCATTTTCTCAATATTTAAATGTTATAAACCACACTAACAAACTATTAAAGTATGTTCTACCCTTCTACTTTGACAAATGTATTTCTATAATGACAAAACGTTAAACCATATAAAAACTATATTTTTTATGATTAAGAATCAGGGCTGGGGCTGGGGCTCAGTGGCAGAGCATTTGCCTAGCATGTGTGAAACACTGGGTTCAATCCTGAGCACCACATAAAAACAAATAAAATAAAGACATTCTGTCTGTCTACAATTACAAAAAAAAATTAAAAAAAGAATCAGCAAAATATCAAAGATGACTATATTTCTATAAAGCTTGTGGTTTTTAAAAAATATTTATTTTTTAGTTATAGTTGGACACAATACCTTTATTTTATTTATTTATTTTTATGTGATGCTGAGGATCAAACCCTGGGCTTTGCACATGCTAAGAGAGCGCTCTACCACTGAGACACAACCCTAACCCTACAAAGATGACTATGTTTAATAACTATTACATATATTTTGGATGTTATTTTAATGGACTAATACATTTCTTACATGAGTAAGAAAAAATTAACACAAATTTTATGATATTTGATATACATTCTTGCCTTCATTTCAACAAATCACTAATTATGCTATAACAATTTTTATATAATTCTGTTCTCTTCATAGTAGTGATATAGATTTAAAACTAAGTAATTACTCAAAACATACCAATGTAAACATATTTTCATCAAAATGTAAATTTAATAAGTGAAAAATAAAAAAAATTAAATTTCTAAAGAACATTTTTTTGCATTTTAAAATAATCTATGGAAAGGTAAAATAAAATTATATTAAATATTATTTTGAAATTTTAATTACATACATCTTATTAACATTTTTAATTTTTATTACAATCTAGGGTTCAATGTCCATCTAGTTGCCAATATTAAGGGAGTTGGTATTGCTTCATTCATGCAACTACAGCTGAAGTATCCAACTTTAAGAGTAAAATGAATTGGTAGTATTGCAAAATATTTCTCAGGCACCAAGTGAGTTTTTTGACAATACTACAAATTGGAACAGCAAAAGAAGAAAATGGACATTTGACTTAACTGGGAAATGATACTTAGCTGTGCAAGGATCTGATGCATTTACGTGAAGAGAAAAGATTTCACAAGTTAACATATGTTTTCTTGTCCAGACACTGCCACGACTCGAATCTTTCTGAACTACTTGTGTTCATCTCTGACCTTGGCAGTGACACAGCCCACAAAACTTCATGGGTTGAAGTTCATGCAGTCACTTTTCCTTTTGATGGCACGTGAAACCGATGTAGAAAGGTATTTCCCGGAGGCCTGGATGGTATAAGTTACTAGTGTCAGTGTCAGGGTTATGTTGTATAAGTACGGAGCACCAGATCTGGAGTGATAAAGGAACCCTCTGAAGTGTGAGACTCAGGGAAGCAGCTTCTCTTATTCTGAGGGGACTAGAGTAGCAGGGTTAGAGAAGCCAACTGCTACTAAACTAGAGGAATAACAGAGACATTGGATTAGTCAGCTGTCCATCATAGTAACAAAATACCTAAGATAAGGAAAAAAAAAAAGGAAGAAGGATATCTGGCTCATGGTTTCAGAAGTTTCAGTCCATGATCAATTGATCAATTGGCCCTGTCACTTTTGGGCTTGTGGTGAGGCAGTATATCATGGCAGCAGAGGGAGCCATTTACCAAGTGGCCAGGATGTAAAAGGGAAAGACAGGAAGTGACTAGGAACCCAATATCTACCTTGGAGAGCCCCCTACTAGCCCCATCTTTTAAAGGTTCCACAATCTCCCAACAGTAACATAGGTTGGGGACCAGGCCTTTCACATATGGGCCTTTGGGGGACATTTCAGATCCAAATTATAGTAGACATTAAGATTTGAATGCCAAAAGCCAACCAAGACAAAACCCTGCAGCAAAGAATTAAATCTTCTCATTTAAGTCTGATGACTTCAAGCTGTCATTGATTAGAGAGAAAGAGTCCCAGGAGTGAGACTCTAATGTACTAAACCTGACCTGATATGTTTGGAGAGACGTGTCTAAGAATGAATGTTGGCATACCTCCTGGCTTATGAACTGATTTGAAACAAATAGGTTATAAATCCTTGAGATCTTGAGAAAGGTACATTGCAGAAGAAACTATAAGCCTTTAACAAACCAATAGTCCTTGGCCCCCAAACTTGCATAGACAGGAAGTAGGCTGTGAAGACTTGAGGTCCTCCACAAGGGCAAAATCCCCATCATAAGTGTAGCTAAGGAGGGTAAGAAACATGGAAGACCACCAGAAAGGCCACAAAGAAAGAGGAATCTCACCTGTGGGAAGCCATTCTAACATGTGATTGGGTGACTCCCGTTAAGGGCCTGAGGCACTTTGGCTGTGTCGAAGCTTTCCTGACCCTTTCCTGATGAGAGAGCCCATCCGTGTGGGGGTGTGCCTGACCACTGACCCTGGGGACCCAATCACTGACCCTGACCTTGGAGTGCAGCCCCCCCTCAACCTTCATTGGATGGAATTCTCCCCTGAATCTCTTGTTCCCCAATAAAAAGCTACTCCCCGGCGTGTTCACTCTCTCTCTCTCCTGCTAGCCCTGAGTAATCCTCGCTGCCCTGCTGGGCGGCTAGAGGTGGGAACCAGAGAGGTGAGCCGTCTCGGACCTAGCAATATAAATAAGGTAACTGAGTTTGTGTGTTTTATTTCGATCTCTTCTAACTAACTTTATGCCTAGAACCTCATTAATGAAACCACTGCGCAGGCCGCGTGGTAGACTCACCAATGAGTGGAATCAGGTCTGATCAATGGAAATCTCAATTGCAGAAAAGAGGACTCTCCCAATGCCTGACCCATCAGATTTTATACCTGCTACTGACAAATAATTGCTGTGTGTCCCCCAACAGTCCTTTATCAGAAGGGAAGTTTCTATTGTAGTTTTCCTGACCTTGATATGTGATGGTATAGTGGGAAGATAACATGCCCATTAGTTTGTGTATCAGTAGGTTACAATGGGTCGTGTCCAGCATTGATAGAGAGGTGTCTTTAGTCTTCCTCATCAGATTGAACTAGATGCAGTGTCATGGGTTGAATGTGATTTGTCCCTATCAAATCATGTTGAGACTTGATCCTCAATATGGTAGGATTTGGAGGTAGTACCTTGGAGAGGTACTGGGGTTTTTAAGAGTGATTGGTACTCTTAGGAGCCAGTTCTTATTCTTGTGGGACTTGTGGGCTACCTTCAAAGTGGGTTGAGAGAAAGCAAGTCTGGCACTTCCCCTTGGTCTGTTTGCATGCTACTTTCACCCTTTTACTTCTGTGCCATGTTGTGATGCAGACAAGGGGAAGACATCAGTACTATGCTGTTTGGATTTTCCTGCTACCACAATCATGAGACAAGTCAACTTATTTTCTTGTAAGGTATTCTGTTGTAGCAACAAAACTGACTAAGACATGAAGTAACTCATTGGGCTTTGTTCTTTCTTCCTTAGAGCAAAAGAGTATGTTTGATGTGGGAAGAGAGGTGCTCAATATTTGCTGGTTAGGAAGATGAATTATTCCAGACAAGGCCATCTCTCACCTGGAATAGATATATTTCTGGTAAGGCATGTGGTTAAGTGCCTGTACAGTGATTGGAATGTTATTGGGTCACTCTTTCCTGGTTCTAGCCTTATGGGAGTTCAGGAGCATCCTCTCATTTGTAGCTTTGCCACCTCTCCTTGTCTGACTGTAAGGCACATTAAAAGACATAGTAAATGTCTGTAATCCTAGCCACTCAGAAGACTGAAGCAGGAGGATTACAAATTCAAGGACAGGTAAAAACTAAAAAGGGCTAGGGCATCAGTAGAGTACCCCTGGGTTCAATTCCCAGTACCTGCCCCACAACAATGTCTGGCTTTATGGTCAAGGGAATTCCGAAGGGCATCTACCTTCAAATACAACTCTATTATGGACATTATTATTTTTCATATAATACCTCCTTTGTTGCTTTATGGCTCATCTATGTATGCAAACATTTTGATCATTACATACAGCAACCCCTTTGCATTCCTCATTAACTCCATCTGCTATTTTTCTTAAGTTTTCCTAAACTTCCAGAAAGAGAATTCCAATGTTCCCAAACTAAATATTGAATCAAATCCCTGGGAAGGCAGAAGCACTTGTTTTATTTTTCTTTTAAATTATATTTATACATCTTATTTTGTGCATCTTTTTCCATAGTTGTCTTAGAAAATAAGTCATGATTTCAATGCTTGCATAATATTCACTGGGTTCTCATACAGTATCTTGGAAGTGAATGTCTTAGTGGCTAGGGTAATCTGCTTGTTATTCATCAAGATTAGAAATATGATATATGGATTTGCTATTATGTAGATCTGACCTAAGCTCTTACGTTTTTTAAAAAAATGCTACCTATGGCCTTTCTTCTAATTTTCCTCAGAGATATCCCATTTAGAATAATACAGTATTTAAAAGAAGTTCTGGTATATTTTGAAGATGCTAAAATTGGTTCTATTTTGGTTTGTCCTTCAGGATTATGATGTAATTTTGGATCAATATCTTTTCTCTGTCCAAAAGAGTGTTTGTATTTCATTCAAATGGAGAACATAGCTTCTGAAACTTATTGAGTATAAGAAACACTTGTTAGCAATGGCATTGTACAGTACAAATTTACTACCTATTTATTTCAAGAATTATTTGACAACATCTGTTCTTGGTATGAAAGACTTACTGATATTTAAATTATGAATAGTCTCAAATCTTATTTGAGATTAGTAGCACACAGAGATTTGGTCATGGCTTCTCCTCCTCTACCCCTCTTTGGCAATGTAGGGAATTGAACTCAGCATCTCACATAGACAAGCAGAGCTATACTCCTAACCCCTGGTCATAGTATTTTAAAAAGAAGACTGCACTAAGCAACACTGGCGATGAGCTACATTCAGTGTAGTTTTAATAAAATTGTTTTTATCTAGAATTGCTGAATTTAAAAAATTTATTTAAAAATGTGACACATCTGTATGTATAAAAAATTAGACAAAGTGAAACTGCTGAGTAATAGAACATGTATGTCTTTGTCTTTTAAAGAGGGATTTGAAGACACTGGCTCTGATGATGAAGGCATGGGGCCACGAGCCAAGGAATGCAGGAAACCTATAGAAGCTGAACACACAAGAAAATGAATTCATCCCTAGACTCTCCAGAAGGAACAAAGACTTGCTGATGTTGGAAGGTGTGTATGAACTATGGATTTGGTTTGAGACATTAAGGCAGGGAAGCTGCTTTTCTGGAAACTCCTGAATGAAATTCCCCTGTTAGAGAAAGCCCAGATGGAGCTGGTGCCTTGCCTTAGCTCATAGCCCCAGGTTCAAACATAGCCACTGGAGATAAGCATAAACTGCCAAGCACCAAACCACCTGTTTTTCCCCATTCTTATCATATTTTTTCTGAGTAAACTCCTTACTGATCCCCTTTGGTCTGTACCACTATAAATAAAGCATGTGCGGGTTTTTCTTTTTGTTAGGATCAGATCCATCAGGAAGGTCTATCTACCCGTCTGGCCCCTGCTTTAATATATTCCTGGTCTTTTGTCTTTTTTTTTTTTTTTGTGTGTGTATTTTGGTTGTGGATGAACCTTTATTTTTATTTATTTATTTATATGTGGTGCTGAGGATTGAATCCAGTGCCCACACATGCTAGGGAAGCACTCTGCCACTGAGCTACAGACCCAGTCCATCTTTATTTTTTAACATTACTTTCAAAGCTTTTATTTTGCAGTTGGCCCACACCTTTAAGGGTTACACATTCCCTTCCCACACAGGTTGTGGGCAGAATGCTAACACCTTGATTTTAGCATAATGAGACACATTTTTGGATATGACCTCCAGAGCTTTAAGAGAATTAATTTGTATTATTTTAATTCACTATATTTGTGGTGATTTGTTATAGCAGAAATGGGAAAGTAATATAAGAGTTGATAGACATGGCACTAGAGATTATGTTTCTTAAAAGATCTACAGGAGAGATTCCTTGATTCTTTGGCTGAGTACTGATTTGTATATATCAGAAAATAAATTAGAGCTATTATAATACTTTACTCAAGACTGGAGAAATAACCATTGGAAAGGAGTAAATCCATTTTCTGAGATCACATAGAACTGTGAATTCTTTCCAACTCATATTTAAGGAAGAAATAATACAAAATTTTCACAAACTGTTCCAAGAACAGAAGAGGAACCATTTCCCAATTGATTTTTATGGAGCCAACATTACCCTAATACTCAACCTAGATAAAAAACCTTGTAAGAAAACAAGATACCAGTAGTCCTTATGACATCATATATGCAAAAATAAAAATTTAACAGAATGTAGCAAGGAAGATAAAATAGAAAGAAGCTCCTGTGTGAGCCTAACAGGAATCCCAGAAGATAAGAATTACAAGAATAGAGGTTATATTCAAAGATAATGACTGGAAATTTTCTGTAATAGATGAAAGACATGAATTCTCACATTCATGAATCAATTTAAATAAAACTTTGTGGAACAATATGTTTTCTCTGCTTTTAAGATTTCCTCTTTGACTTTGGTGTTCCAAAGTATTTATGTGATGGGTCCAAGTGAAGAATTAGTTTTATTTAAACTGCTTTATGAATGTGAGAAGTCATGTCTTTCATCTATTGCAGAAAATGTCCAGGCATTATCTTTGAATATAACCTCTGTTCTTTTAATTCATACCTTCTGGGATTCCTGTTAGGCTCACATAGGAGCTTCTCTTCTACCCTTTGTCTCTTTCTTCTCTTGTGTATGTCCTTTATCTTTCTTGCTACATTCTGTGCAATCTCTCAGATCTAATGTGAGTTGGCTACTGTCTTATTATCTGTTTCTAAAGAAACATATTCACTTTTACATTTCTATACATATACTTTTTATTTATAAAAATCTTACTAATTATTTTTCCAATTTTTCTGTCCCTATTCCATGTATCTGCTTATGTGTGCCCCAAAGTTCATTGTTGGAAACTTGACCCCTAGTACAACAGTGTTGAGAGGTGATTAGGTCTTGAGGGTGAAGCCCTCACAAATGGACTAAAATCTTCATCATGAGAAATGTGTTTGTTATTGACAGAGTAGGTTTATTATAAAAATGACTTTGGCCCCCTCTTGCTCTCTCTCTACCTTTCTCTTACCATGAGATACCTTTCACCATATTATGAGGCAACACAAGGCCCTCCTCAGATGTCTGCCCCTTGATTTTGGATTTCCTGGTCTCCAGAACTGTAAGCTACATAAATCTCATTTTAAAGTTATCCAGACTCAGGTATTGTTAAAGAAGCATAAAATGGACTAATATAGTACTTTATTCTTCTCTTAGGGTTTTGATCCTTTCATTTAGTCATTAATCATTTCAACGTAGTTAGTTTCCCTTCAGGATGTTGTTTTATTAGCTCAAATTCTTGGAAGTCTAATCCTATTTGTTATTTGCTGCTCCTGGCCTGTGGTGGACTCACTCCACTCCCCCTGCCGCACCTTGCCCCAGTGCTGGGATTGAATTCATGGGTGCTTTAACACTGAGCTACAGCCCCAGTCCTTTTCATTTTTTGAGATAGGGCCTAAATTGCCAAGTCTGGCCTCAAACCTGTAGTTCTTCTGCCTTAGTATCCCGAATTCCTGGGGTTATAGGCATGTGCCACTGTGCCTAGCTCTGTAGTGAATTTTTTTACCTTTTTAAAACATTTGCCATTGTTAATGGGATAAAATTTTTGTGCCTGTGTCACTTGAGCATGATCTAGACTGGGTATGTTCACTTTTAGAGATTTTATACTTGGGCCTCCAAAACATTACTAATTTTTCAGTATGGATTCCCAGATTATGTGGTTGGTGCACATTGAAACCTAAAATGCCAACTACATAGGGTAGGGAAGTGGTTCCATCAAACCCAAGATTTCTAGATTTCTCTCCCATCCACAGATGTGAAACAAAGCCCAAGCCTATAGAGATTATTGTCATTAGTTAAAATCATTGCACTGAAAATGTTTCTATAGGTCCTGAAAGACCACCATGCCCAGCTGTTGTTTCTTCACATTTTTCCTGTGTTTCTTTTATGAAAGTCATAGATTCCCATGCTTTCTAATCTAAATAGCTTTTCCAGACCCTGAATAATCCTGCCCTTTCTAGCAATGCAGATCCATTTCTTACTCCTAAAACACTTCTGTCTTCCCATTGTCCTGTGAACATAGAACATTTGTATATCCAAATTTTTGTCTCTAGATTTTATTTATTTTTGGTACCAGGAATTGAACCTGGGGGCACTTAACTGCTGAGCCACATCCCTAGCTCTTTTTTAAAATTTTATTTAGAGACAGGGTCTCATTGAGTTGCTTAGGGCCTCGCTAAGTTGCTGAGGCTGACTTTGAACTCAAGATCCTCTTGCCTCAGCCTCCTGAGCTGCTGGAATTACAGGCATGCACCACTGTGCCTGGCTTTAGGTTTGTTTTCTTTCTACCCAAATTTCATCCATAATTTGAGGTGAAGCCCAAATTTAATGGTTTATCTTCCTACTTTACTTATAAAACCTGTTTACGTAGGTTGTTAGGCTGTAATAATTTTCCTGTCAGACTTGTAACAAATATGTTGTCTTCTCAAATAGATTCTACTTGTAGGTAGGGACCTGGTCTTTTTTACTTTAGTCTCTACAGCTTCCAACAGCTTAGCATAAAATAGAAATGAACAGGTACTGATTGACCCAATTTTTCTCTTCCATGGCCTGTCATTTAGCAAACTAATACTGCTACATACTTTGACCTGCAAAAAACAAAACAAAACAAAAACTAAGTGAATTAATTTTTTGGTGGTGCTGGGGATTGAACCCAGGGCCTTGTGCATGAGAGGCAGGAACTCTACCAACTGAGCTATATCCCCAGCCCATAAGTTAATTTATTTTTTATGTATTAAGAATTCTGGTGAAAAATTCATTGGGAGAAAATTTCAAGATGCTAAAATTTTAGTTATAAATGATTTTTAACTATACATGCCTATGTATTTTCTGACATTTATAGCAGGCATACAAATCCATTTTATACAAATTCTTAAATTATTGACTAATGTAATTTTCTAAAAGACTTCACTACCTTTGAGGCACTTATACAAGTTTCTTCATATAAAGAGGACAGTTAGTAACAAAAATGACAATGGGAGCATATCTAATTTTCAAAATGTTATCTCATATTACCTTGTCACAAATACACTTTAGTCCATAAAGAATCAGCCAGTTTTATTTAAATTGAATACTGTCACGAAGATCTGAAAAGCTCCTCTTGCAATATGTTACTGATGTGACTGTTTATGATTCAGCAGATTGCTTCATGGTGCTGAAAGTCACCTCAGAAACCATTAGCTGAGTTGAATGAATTAGGAGGTAACATAAGAGGTATTTTCCCTAAGAATGGAGACGTTGGAGGAAATCAACATATTTTTTAATTGCCCACATAATTATGCTATGATAGTTTTATCATATAACTCATTTTATTTGAATTGGTACTATTTAATTTGAACCTGACAATGAATTTTAATAAGCATACCTCCCAAAAATGGTCTGAGAAACTAGCTGCATTATTAAAATTACATTTAAAAAATCGCTGAATAAAAAAAAATCAAAGAAAAGATAATACGATATTAGTGGATAATGCAAAGGGTTTATTTTTGAATAATGGCATTGACAAGTTTTCTTATTTCTCATAAACATCACATAAAGTATTTGTCTCCCATCACGAGAAACTCATAATAGATAATGCTATCTTAAATTCTTCTAAATAAACCACATGAAATAATTTTTTTGCTAAATTTTGTGTCAGGCTTTGAAAAACAGCATTTCTTCTTAATTTACATGCTTTAAAAATTGAGCAAAAATAAAAGGAAGGAGCTCACTTAGGGGAAACATTCTCTTTTATGCACTTTCACAGAAAGCAAATTCACTGCAAAATTAAGTAAGTAAGCCAAATCTTATTTCACATAACTAGAAATGAGATTAGGATCAGAAATACTTTTCAAAAAAAATTGAGGTCATACGTGATACAAACCATAGCAATTATTTTGTTCAAAAAATTCTGTCTCAAGAAATGCCTAAAATGTGAAATCTAATGCAAAACAGAGGCAAGGAAAGGCATCATGACCATGACAAGGGTATACCAATGACATAGTGGTGGAAATCCTTTGGAAGGACTAGTATGAACATTTGAGGAAAGAGATGCAAACCACTGGCCCATCATCAAGTAACAGAACCTTTCTAGCTTGATTGCTGTGACCATGTTTTATATTTTACAATTAACCACAGATTTGGTGCTTTGGATTGCTACAAAGAATACATCTATGCATGTTGTTTATCTTATTGTGGGTTACAATGTCACATGCGTTTTGCTATGTCAAAGTTCTTTCATTCTGGAAACAATTTCACTGAACTTTTCCTATGGCAATATATATATAAAATTTACTTAAATGGTTGAACTATCTGTTTATTTAGAAAGGCCTTTATTTTATATTTTGAGAATGTTTTCTACATAGAAGGATACTACCTAGATCTCTAGGATCTTAATGCTTTGCCTTTATGAACACCCAACCCTCTATCTACCATATTAATAACTGAAAAGATTTGTACTTAAGTATTAGAAAATCACAGGAAAAGTTCATTGGTATTTATTAAAATTTAAAGACATTTTCATAACTGCAAACAAATGAAATTCTATAACTTTGCCTCAAAATTAACTATTCTGTGGTCAAGATAATCTAGAATGATCAGATTTTAAAATTATTTGTTCTAAATGTCTGTATTTTAAAAGTACTTGCATTGAAAACTGTGTTCTCTAGGTATTTTGTGAGTGTGTTTGAGCATTCTAAGATGAAGGCCTAGGAGTAAATGGGATTCTCCTATAATTAGTCTCACAACTAGGCATCAAACTCTGTAGTTTCATAGAAGTAGAATTAGTAAAACTACTTTTTAACAGTAAGCACATGCCATAAACAAAAGATTGTTCCTGTCCTCTGGAATAAGTCCAAATAAATACAAGTTTGATCTTTTAATGCATCACTTATTTGCTGAACCCTAGAAATACAAGCAAACCTTGTATTTGTTTGGTTCCAGACCACTGCAATAAAGTGAGTCACACAAATTGATTTCCCAGTGCACATAAAAATTGTTTACACTATAATCTATTGTGTGTGCAATATCATTATGTATAATAAAACAATGTAATACCTTAATTAAAAATGCATTACTGCTAAAAATGGTAATGATAGTTTAAACCTTCAGTACATGCTGTTGGAAAATGGCATTGATCAGACTTGTTCAAACAGGGATGCTACACACCTTCGATGTGGGGGGAAAAAGCAATATCTGTAAACTGGAATAAAACGAGGTATGCTTGCACAGTTTATCTTTGTTAAACATTTTTAAAACCTAATATCAGACATCTATCTTAAGTACACTAGTAGCTATGCAATTGTTTGCATCTTGATTGGTTCCATCTGATATGACTAAAACGTCATTCCACTGTTTTCCACAGACTGTTTCTTCATTTAGCTCCTACCCCTTGTCATATACAATTGACTTATTTATCATGTTTCCCCACTCCTTCCTACACCCTCTTTAGTAAAAGGTAAGCTTCAGGAAGGCAGCAATTTTTGGTTTTGGTTGCTGGGGTATGTAAGTGCATAGACCACCACCTGACACTTTGTAGCACTAAAAACATTCACTGAGCAAAACAATGTGGTTGGAGATGACATCAGAGATGTAATGGGATGGGCCTTGTAGGCCATTCTGAGGACTTGAGGAACAACTTGGAATTCTGAGCAGAGAAGGGCTGTAACCTGACAGAAGCATCACTCTGGCTGTTGTACTGGGGATGAGCAGTGGTGGTCAGGAATAGAAATGAAGAAACATTTATAAGGCAACTACAGCAAATGAGGGCACAGATCAGGGTGATGGCAATGTACATGGTGAGAAGTGGTTGCATTCTGTATTATTTGGAAGGTAAGGTAAACCTTGAATAAGGGCTGGGAGAGTGGAGCATCAAGGATGACAAGAATGTTTTGGCTTAAGCAACTGGAAGAACTGCACTGCCATCAACTGAATCATGAAAGATTGTGATAGGAGTATATCTGAGGTTAGTGTGAGGGAAGGTTATTTCAGTGTTGGATATGGTCTATTTAAGATGTTTTTTTTTTGGGGGGTGGTGGTGCTGGGTTCGAACTCAGGGCCTTGTGCATGCTAGGCAAGCACTCTACCAACTGAGCTATACCCCTAACCCCAATTTATGAGGTTTTGTTAGGTGGTGAGCAGGTGGGTCTGTGGCTAAAGTTCAGGGAGTGTTCTAGGCTGGGGACATAATTTAAAGGATCATAGTATATGAATAGAGCTTAAGGTAAATGCATAAAAAAGGAATAGGCCTGAGCACTCTGAAGTTAAAAGGTCTTCAAGTATGAATGAATCTTATCAGAAAAGTGGAAAGAATCTCAGTTCTTCTCAGGTAGTTAAATGTCCTGAAGGAAAAAAAAAACACTTATTAGGTGATATTACTTTGTGAAAGACAGGTAAAAACAAGCAAATTATGAACATAATTTAAAGATAGAATTTATTCTCTTGACGGTTTACTCATGCAAACTGCACATAAAAGAAAATAGTACAGTTTGTGTAACATTGCAAATATAAGGACTCAAAATGCTAGGTACAGAAGTAGTGTGACATCCTGGAAGTCAAAATGGAATTTGTGTTCATACAACTAATAATGATTTTTATTTGCTGAGTACAGACTGATTTACAATGAAAAGTTTTGCTAACCTTGGTAAGCTCATTAACCGTTTACATGACTTCTTACATCTATGTAGTTTTATTTTACAGTTGCAAGAATTGTTACCAAAAACTTTAACTTGCATAAATAAGATGAAAGAAAAACGCACTGAAAGACTTTAGAAAGTGAAAAATTGAGGCTTTTCCTAACCCATCCAAACTACGATAAAAAATAGCCTTCTTGTATAATTCATATTTTGTGCCTTGAGATCAACTCCTTAGCAAACTATGACAAAATCATGATTAGAAATTGATTACTTTAAAATTATGACATCAGTTAAAAATAAGAAAATTTTGAAGTAGAATTGTCAACCAAAATGCTCTCATTTTAAATAAGTCAAACAATAAAATTCCTATTATCTTCATACTTAGAAGTCCTGAAATATCATTTGTATAATTTGCATGTTTCCCAGTTTGAAACTTAGGCAGGTGGGATACTCCCTTGAATTATTAAGGGTATTCCATATAGGCTTTTAAAATGTCAGTCTCATCAGAAGATGGCACAGAGACTTTGGCAAGTAGTGTAGTATGGATGCAGAACAAACTACACAACTTATTATTAATGCATTACAGATATTTACATAATGGAATCCTGCTTGAATGCCAGAAGTTGGTACTGGGTAGGACTCATAACTATTTTACAAAGGTTTTTTTACACACATTTACTACTTTTTTATTTTTATTGTTTAACAATTGAGTCTATTTAAAATATTGTACTGTATTTTGAACATAACTGAAGAATAAAAATAGATAATGGCACATTAGAAAATTCAGTATCCCACAGATGACTGGATAATGAGAAGTGTACCTACAATCATCTCATCAGAAACAAGCTACTTCATGGAATGTTAGTTGTCCAAGTCTGCACAGTAATGACATTTTAAATTGCAATCATCTATTGGCCAGCATCACACTGAAGGCATCATTAAACATTCAAGCAAAGATTGCTGGCATAAACTATTGAGACACACACACACACACACACACACACACACACTCTCTCTCTCTCTCTCTCTCTCTCTTACATTTCCCACATTATAATTACATTGTTCTAAAGATAGATACTGATTTTTTTCCACGAGAAACGTTATCAAAATTTGCTACTAAAAGATGACAGTGCTTTCACAAGAATAAGTACAAGTTAGCTTGCAAGTACAAGACAATGGGGGTAAACAATCGTAAATTTTCTAAGTAGTAATTTTAGGCTTTTCTGGCAACCATACCATACTTGATTATGCATAAATTCTGTCTGTAACCTGAAACCTGAAAAAAAAAAAACCCTCAAAACAAGAGCTAATTTAAAAAAATTACTAAATATCTGATAACCCTGTATCGTATATTATATAATTTCATACTTTTCAGCCTCAAAACATAGTTTAAAAACACTGAATTTCAGACTTAAAAATAGTCATTTTTTAAATGCTGAAGATACCAAAATTTTTGTCTACTTAAAATCTTAAAAAAAGAAAATGCATTATTAATGAACTTGATTTAACAGTGTGCACATAAAAGCACTGTATGTCTTTTATCATGTTTTCTCTCACTTAAAAAAACAAACCAGTGTTCTCCAATATTCTTCCTTTTGCAAAATGTGCAAAATAAAAGGCAAAAAGATTAAAAGCAAATTTCTACCCTTCTCTTGTCTAGTGCTTTATGACTTTGTTCACATTACAAAGTCAATAGGGACTATGCAGAACTTTGGTATAAATGATAACAAGACTACCATCACAGTTGAGGGATAAGGGGTGGGCAAAAGAAATGGAAGTGGGAAGAGAGATTCAGTAACACCCCCATTTATTAAAACACCACCAAATTAAAAGTAAAATAAACCACAATGAATTATAATACAATTTACACACTGAGCACAGAAAAATTAATAAATCTAACAATATTTATAAAAAAGCAAAATCAGTCTTTCCAGAGACTTAAAACTGTCGTTCAGTCTTATCATCAACTGTTGCTACACCAACTTTAGAGCCAAATTTAATTTCAAGTAAAAAAAAAAAATTTATAACCACAGATTTCGCATAAATGGAAATTGGTCTTTCCTTGATTTCCCTTTGAAGTCACTAATGAGTATCTAAAACTGTTGTACTGCAGGTTTTTAATCAACTTCCTGAGGGCTGTGACTGGGAGGAAGGAGCCATGACAATCTGGGAAAGCGCAGGCTCCATACTCTGGTCTGCCATCTGGGTGAGGACTGAAGTGGCTACAGCTTCTGCCTTTGAGGTTGAACTGACTCCATTGGATGTGCTGACAGAACTATGCTGTATAGCTTCTGTATGTGGACTACTTGGCACCGAAAGGTCTTCTGAACTATCATCTTTATCAGCAGCTGGACAGAAAACAAAGAAAAATTAATCATTCCCTTCTTAAAGTATATGTAAAAGTATTAGGCTGAGTCAACATACAGAATAAAAAGTATTTTACAAAACTGAATATTTAGATAAGTCAGTATGGCAAATTAAGTAACTGAAAAGAAATGGCTATAAGTCATGAAGTAGGCAATTTTACCTGCAACAGGTCAAATGAAGAAACAACCATACATATGGGAACATCTGGGTGCTCAGTGCCTCACAAAATAGAGCTGAAGAAATATTTGCTAAATAGTGTTAAAGAAAATTAGGTAGGAGTTTGGGAGCTAGCCTTTCACACACACAAACAAATACTTATCAAGAAGCACATTTAACAAAACCAGTCTGTTCAACAACATGTTATTCTTTTTAAAAGATAAACAAGAATTTATAACCACATATATATACAAAATGAATCTTATATACTGATTATATTTTCAAATTATTCCCTCAGCATTTTCCAGAACTATAGTCTGTCTGACTTTCCATCTTGCAGATACCGATGTTTATAACACCTGATTCTAATAAGGCATACACATGAGTATAAGCACTATTTAGTCTAAATGCCACCAGCTGTTATATTTGCATGAATTAATTGGGATTCAAATAAAAATCCATATAAAACTCTAATGCGCTTGAAAAGATATTCAGGAAAGGACATTCCAAACTTTTATGAAAATAAACCTAGCAATATTTATGCCTGAATAAAAATCTCTTAAATCTTCCTTATATTAGCAGAAAGAATCCACCAATTTTATTTAGTGAAAAATTTGATGTATGCCACACAAATTATTTATAATATCTGTGAGTTATAAGGTACAATGATAACATGAACACCTGTGCCCTAAGTCCCCAACTTCAGAGAACACCGCCAATGACACTGTTGCTCCTTGGATGCTTCTCTCCTTGCCACAGGTAATCCTCTATTCTGACATTTCTTTAACCAGTCCCTTGTTTTTTCTTTGTAGAGAATGGCCAGATGCCCATTGTCAAAGTTAAGGAGTTAAAAAAAAAAAAAGACTCTGGACATTAGGAAGCAAGATTACCCCATGATTTGTAATATAAACGATGGAAGGGGAGAATAACTGATAAGCATAACTTAAACTCAAAGTCCTTTTGAGGATTTTCTGAAATATAGTGAAATTTACAGAATTTTGACACACCTTCCTCAAATCCATACATTTTTGAACAGCAAGTTTTCATAAATATATTAATGAGATAAAATCCTATCTTCTCCTCTATAATGTTATAAATGCAAAACTGTACCCATGGACCAAACTTACCTCAAGATACAGTAACAGAAATGAAAATTAGTAATCTTTTAAAAAATTGTATAAAGCATTAAGAATATTTTTCTAATCAAGCACAGTGAGTACTATAAAATATTAATAATTATTATTTAGCTAATACAATAGTTACATGTTCAAAGAAAACACTGGCAATGACAGGTTAACAGGAGAATACTAAGCAGTCTTTTTTGTTTATTTCACCACTATTCTTCAACAGAACAAGGCTGACCTTTCTCTGAATGTTAAGTTCTCAGGATATAGCAGCTTTCAAAAACAAAGGGATTGATAGGTGATGAGTGGTACAAAGAAATCTAAACATATACTGGAGGCAAAAACTCAGAAATAATAAATTGTAATGGAGGAGTACTGACCTCCACTAAAGGTTTGCTCTAGGTAAAGCAAACCTTCAGGCAGCTGACAAGAATCAGTGTAATTATAAATTTTACATAGAAAATACCTTTGCAATGTGATATATCTGTTCTTATGTCCAGTTCTAGAAGGTGAGGGGAGACAATTACCAGTACAATCAAAAGCACAAGAAATCATGCTATACTCAAGAGTCACTTTAAGCTCTTTGTAAGCTAAATGGAACCAGATGTTAGACAATTCAATTCTATAAAAAGTTCTCTACCTATGTTTATACATATTTTCAGTAATGAAATTAATCCAGTAGCTCTCCCAAAGAGCTACATCCCCAGCACTTTTTATTTTGAGACTGGATCTCACTCAGTTGCCTCAAACTTGAGATCCTCTTGCCTTGGGTTCCAGAGTGGCTGGGATTACAGGCCCATGCCACCATGTCCAGTTATTAGTGCATATAAATTGTACAAAATAATGGGACTTATGGTGATGAGCTCATATGTATATGTATATGTGTGTGTGTGTGTGTGTGTGTGTATAAAATGTCCTTTGATAATGTATTGCTTTCCTCTATCCTTCACCTCCTTCCATCTTTTCCATAACCTCTAGGTGATCTGATCTTCTTGTAATGCATTAATTCTTACCATATCTATCGCAGATTTTACCTCCACCCAGAATTGTATTTACAACTGCTTAGGGAATTTTCTGACTTGGATGACTACATAAGTAAATAAGTATTATTATTATTTTCATTCTGATTTTATATTATATAACATTTGGGGTGACCAACAGTCGACTGACTAAAGGATTTCCTAGGATATAACATAGGACTTTCAGTGTTAAAACTAGGCAAGACAGTGTTAATAAAATTGAGACCTTATGACTAACTATTGTCACCTTTACCTGCAAGATTTTACAATATTCCTTAATTTATACTAAATCTTGGTTCTCCTTCATAAGTGTTTTGAAAGACTTACAGATTACCACCATTAATATTGCTATGTGCTACATGTTAGTGTGAAATCTGTAAACTTCTCCAAGATATATTCATTTAATCTCTATCACTACTTTCACTATTAACTCAGAAGAAATTAGATTTATTTCAAAGGTTTGAAATCTGCAAATATAAATCACTTAAAAATTTATTTCAAATGCTAATAATTTGATTACCTAAACAACTAGACAGGAATAAAGGTAGAGATATTTCCAAATAATAAAAATATCTTTGTATTTCTTGCATTCTCATAACCTACTAAAAAATATATTCACAAAAATGTATTAATCTTGATTTTTGGTCATTTAGCTATAGATAAGCCCATATGTCTATACACCTGAAAACATCTTTATAAATCAGTTGTTAAAATGAATAATTGCTTTACATTTGTTGAGCTTATATTACTTAGAAAAAAGAGTCAAAACTATTAGAAACATCCAATAAATTACTAAAGATTAAAAACTATATAAATTTGAATTAAATGTAATTTGAGAAAAGAGTTACTTTATTTCTAATTTTATAGAATCATTTGTATAATTCCATTTAGACAGAGAATTTTTTAAATATTTATTTTTCAGTTTTTGGTGGACACAACATCTTTGTTTATATGTGGTGCTGAGGATGGAACCCGGGCGGCACACATGCCAGGCGAGCGTGCTACCGCTTGAGCCACATCCCCAGCCCCAGTATAATTCCATTTAAACTACCAAAATTCAAGGGAACTTTCCTGTTTAAGAAAATCATGTATGCATAATGCTGAACTCAGAAGCTTCCACAGGAAATTATGTTAAGTCAGATGGGAACATAATGGCCTTATCCCTATAGCAATCATTGTTAATATAAATCCTAAACATATTTCTATATGGTTCCAATTTACTTTACAATGTGTTTCACTGGCCTGTGTCAAAATGACTAGTAACTCAGATTTATATTCTCGAAACTGACAAAAATTAGTGTCCTAAATATATATGGCAATGGAGAATTGCTAAATCTACTGAATCTTCTTAAATTAAAAAATATTGCCCATTCTGATGAAACTGCTTACAATGACTACAAGTAAAAATGGTAGCCATTAAGTTTTATCGTGAGCACCTGAGGAACTGTTTGCATCCAATACAAAACATTTTGTTCTTTTGAATTACTGACACTGGCAAATTAAAATGAAGTGGATACATATGGCTGAAACAATCTTCACATTTACAAATATCCAGAAATATCACTAAATCATAAAAATGAAAGCTGTGGGTTATATATTACGAACGTTGCCTAATGCATTCCCAACTCTGTTATTTGTTTCAAATTCGTGCAATGGACAAAAATTGGCCATTTATTCAAGAGTAACAGCTGGTTCCAACATTGTGCATCTTATCTAACAAGGACATTATAGAAAGGAAAAAGCACAATTAACCTCTAAAATGCTGAAAACAGAAAAATCTCATTTTTTGGAAAACATTTAGGAGTGAACTTACAATCAAATGATTTAAATACTGTTCTAGCCTTTTCATAACTAACTATATAAAGATTCACAACAACAAAAACTCTGCATAATGCTGACATTACCTAAGAAAGAATAATAGGATCTAATACTATAAATGGATATTGTATGTTAAGTGAAGATGGCTGATAAAAAGTATAATCCTGTGAAGATAAAAAAAAAATCATCAGTACTTGTCAATATGTTTGAAATTTTTAGATAACACATATTGCTGATCTGCAGTAATGCTTAGGAAAAAGCTAAAAACAGAAAATTCCAAAACACTCTAGATTCTAAAAAGTATACCCCCCAACTCGCTTGTATAACAACCTTGCAGAAATTGATATTTAATCTTAGATTTAAGAACTGTGTAGGGAGGATAGGAAAGGCAGCAGAATAGAATAGACAATATGATTGATGTGTGTATATTCCATGTATGTATTATATATCAAAATGCATTCTACTGTCATGTATGACTAAAAAAAATAAATAAAAATTAAAAAAAAAAAAAGAACTGTATTCTCTACTTTTTTAAATGGTAGCTCTCCTCACTCTGGCAGTATTTCACTGACGTAGCCTAAGGCTGTAGGTAATGGAACATTACTCACTATGATAGCCAGATTTCTTCTGCATGGCGGTTACAGGGCAATCTTTATGAGCCAGAAGAAGCTGTTTCAGCTGTGCCACTTCATTTCTCAGCAGGGTGACTTCGCTCTGGAGAAGAAACAACTTATGTACCTTACCAGCAGTAGACTAAACACATTTTTTACTGTTCAAAATGAGTGGATTAAAATTTGAAAACTGGACATCACTGGCAGAACATTAAGGAATAAAAAAACTATGCTGCTTAAATATGTCTAATCGGTATACATCACTTTTGCTATTTTAGCTTTTATACAAAAACGGCAACTTGTATGAAAACTTAAATAAGACAACAGCACAACTAGGTAACATATTTCAAAGTTTTTACATTACCATTTGCCTTGGGACTCATTGTATATTTTAGGTTACCTATTGAAAATATTTTTATTTACATATGTTATTTGTTCTTTTGATTATCTGATAAACAGAAAGTCTGAATAGAGGTAGGAGGAATTTTCACTGATTGTGTTCACTTAAAAATAAAAAATTCATCCTGAAAATTCAATTAAACTAGTTTCTAGTTACAAATAAGATTCCAGATGGGAAATACAATAACAAAAGAATCATGAATTTCTGAAATTTATTGCAAGGTTCTATGTTGGGCACCAGAACCACTGAAAGTACATGTAATATTTAAATGGCTTAGCTGTGTTTTACCCAGGCAATTTGTAAAACTGAATTTAAAATTCACAAATCAATGGTGATTTGTCCTAAAGCTTACAACAGAATAAGAACTTCAGTCTTTATATGGAATGCATTAATCTGTAAGTTTTATGCAAAAGTTCCAAATTGAGTTGAGTTCAACTCAACCTTTTGAGTTACCATCAAGTACTAAAAACGTATAAATTAGTGATCATTACCAATACTCAAGAATTAGAAATAATATGAATTTAACAAATCGCTAACATTAAAATAAAATCCTCCAGGTGTGGTGGTGCATGCCTTATAATCACAGCAACGTGGGAGACTGATACAGGAGGATCCTAAATTTGAGGGCAGCCTCTGCAACTTAGCAAGACCCTGTCTCAAAATATAAAATAAAAAAGGCTGGGGATGTGCCTTGGTGGTAGATTGCCCCTGGCTTTAATCCCCAGGGGGAAAAAAAATAAAGAACTTAATTTATAAACATCTCTAACTTATTTGAAATTAACATTGACTTTACCAATTTGGATTTTACTCCAAAGTAAATAGAAATATATAACAAACCAGGAGTAAATAAAAGTTTAGGCAGGTAGGTCTTTTTATATTCTGTTTCTTAACTAGAAAGCTCAATGTAAAATATTTCAGTAGATTAGGGTCATTAAGCCTCCGTAAGTGACCAATGCAGAAACATGAAAATCAACATAACAAAAGCTAAGCAATCTGGAGGCAAGTCTGTTTAATTAAGTAATTCCTCACATCCCAACAACAATGAACTGTAATACTGTATCTAAAAGCACAAAACAAAATTGAGGGTCATAATAACTCTAAATATTAAAATAAAGGTCAGATTATATTTAAAATACTGAATTTAAGAATGGGTGAAGAATGATCAAAGTACAAAAGGTAAAATTTAAAAGTTTTGTTTTAGAAAAGATAAGCTGTTATTTAGAAAAATCATTTCCATGGAATATTACAACCACTGGTGTCAATACAATTAATTATAGCTCGTTCTTAATAGCACTACTGATGAGAAACCATGTTACAAATAATCCAATATCTACCTTACCCTGCCTTGTCAGCTTGAGCTAATACTGTTTTCTACAAGCTTCTCATTAATTTTTGTAATATGAAATGGATATTTATCTTTAGCTAAAAATATATAATCTTTGATAGTCTGCTGTGACCATATTGATTTCTGACTCTCACTGCTCTTCTAAAATACTATAAACTTTAAACATACCAAAATACAAGTAATGTCCTTAAGTCTCCCTTATCCTTGCTGCCTCCTCATTAGTCTGAGCCATATGAAATAACCACTATCTAATTGTCATGCCTTATAAAAATAGTAAACTTAAGTGAATAAAATGCATTGTCTCTTTCTGGAAAGTCTTTCCTTTCTTCTTTACCTTGGTAATTATTTCACTGATCTTTAAGAATCAATACAATAATATTTGCAAAGGAAAAGAAGTCAATTTTCCTTTTCTGTCTTCCCAGGGCCATATAAAGGTGCATATTTACATTCATAGGTATCTTACACAGTACTTATCACTCTGGATTGTAATTTTGGTATGTTTGTTTATCACCTCTACCGGATTGGGAATTTCTTGAGGGCAGAGATTATTTCTCTGTGTAACCTAAGAGGACAGTGCATGGTCTGACATGGGTTGAGTAGCTATAGTGAGGACTACAGTATATAGTGAGGACTACAGTAATTTCAACTAATAAAAAATTCCAAAGAAGGAGAAATAAAATAGCTGAAATAATAAGAAATTGGTCTGAAGTCCTAATTTCATTATTTATACCAACAATGTCACCAACACTGATATGCTGTTAATTTTCAACAGTTACAAAATGAAATTGACAAGCATTATTACCTTGATTATAAAATTTTAAAGATCACAAACCGTCTCTCAAATATTCCATAGAAACACTCATCATATAGTATACTGTGAAACAAAATGCTATATGTAATAAAATGGCTGAAAGCAGTTCTGAATTGATTAACCAATAAAACAGTTGACTTAAATAATTCTGTGATTAAAAATTAAAACAATATTCTTATGCACTCAAATAAAATAAATATTCAAATTTTCTTTTTAATTATGCAGAGTTGAAACTGATAAATATTTGAGACATCAATTTCTATATTTCACACAGTTGGTGATAGTATGGCTCTTGATCTAATTAGATTATCTGGTCCATCAACAAATAAACAAATGTGAAGATGCCAACAATGGGCAATAAATATTAAGAATGGAAGTGGTAAGGCACTTGGTTCTTGCAATTTGTATTTGTGCTCACTGAATTTTCATTGAAGCAAATAACAGGAAAGACCAACAGGAGGGGAAATTAAAAATAAAAAGTTTGCATACATATATCCAAAGACACAAAAGTATGCTCTAAGTTATATTCACCCAAACTTCAAACAACAAATTGTTTCTCCTGCACTTTTCACATGACAGAAAGGTTAAGAAAACCCTCAACAATTTTCAAAGTATACTCAAATATAAACACAGCCCAATTTGTTACATTATCCTGATTTAAAATGTTTTACAATGATGGTAAGTTTTCCTAATGATAATCCTAAAGCTCAAAAGTGACTTTTGGGGGCTGGGGACCCTCAGTAGTAGAGCGCTTGCCTAGCATGTGTGAAGCACTGGGCTCGATCCTCAGTATCACATAAAATAAATAAATTAAATTAAGGTATTATGTCCATCTTTATTAACTTAAAAAAATTTAAAAAGTGACTTTTGGGTGAGAGGTTATAAATTAGACATAATTTGTGTTATTACTGTACCCTAATAATTAATTTCTTTAAAATCTGGTATAAGCACTAGTCTGAAAGCAGCAATAGGACATAGTTACTGGCAGTGGGACTGAGACATGTATTGAAAAGCAAACACAATTGAAGTGTAGGTTAAGCATGAGAATGGGTCATGCTTTGATGGAAGTAGATTTAGTTGAGCTGGACTCCTAAATGTAAGCATATGCTAGTGGTCAAGACCAAGTCAAGTATAAATTGAAAATATGAGGATTATGCAGGTAAAGTTTATATAATAAATTAGGCAGAATAGGCTAAAGTCAAGTAATTTCTAAGTCATTCATGATATAGTAAAACTCAACAAATTTATCCAAGCATTTAAGAACTATAATCTCATATACATAAGTTTTAAAGGAAATATTTTATTCTTAAGAACATAGGTTTGACTATATTACTATTTGGATAAAGTGGTTGTACAAGTTATAATTTCAATTTTGAAAACTTTCTATAAAGAAAGATTAGAATACAGGTTGGGAGGGGGGCTGTTATGTAACAAATACAACATGAAGGCTTCTATACAGAAACTTCAGGAAGTTAAAGAAAAAAAAAAAAAAGGAAGAGAATACATATACAACCAGTTTGCTTAAGCCAAAATAAATTTGAGAGGATGTTAAGACACAGATTTAATAGTAAATGAAAAAAGAAATGTTTACACATCTACCATCTACTCTGTGGATTATTTTAGAATACACTTTAATTGGATTCAGCTTCCAAAGTCTTCCTGGTTGTATTGCCCACTATCTGTGAGTTAGCACTTGTAGAAGATTCTTAGATCATTTTGAAGATGAAACAAGGGGCATTAAAAGCATTTTGAAAATGCAAAAAAGTCTCATTCAAATGTGAGCAACTATTATTTTGTCAAAATAAAACAGATTGGGAAGAAAAAGGAAATGTTGAAAAAAATACTATTCTGGTCTAAAATCCAAAGTCAATTATTTTAACATCTTCTATACAACTGCTTCACTCTAATAATGTGGCTGCTTAAATTTAATTACATACTAGTGAACAAATAATATTTTTCTATATTGTTTATCTGAAGCAGGTAAGTCTGATGAATCATGACAGGTCAGTCAACTGATTAATCAATCAAAAATTTAGTTATGTTTTAATGGCCTGTTACTCCATAAATTTATGGTATTTGACTTTCTAGTTTAGCCACTACCCCCCAAATTGGAGAAATAATATTGAATAGTTCCTTCTTTTGGGGACTTCTTATTGCTATAAACTATTTTATTATATTCAGTTTTCACAAAAGCCAGTTATTAAGTACCAAGATTCTCACCACACAGGCCCCAAGGATTATACTGGATGTAAAACCTTATAACTGATAATAAATTAGTTCTTTAATATGTATCTGTAATAATAGGAAAAACAAATAGGGTTTTTATTAGAGTTAAAAAATATTTTGGAAATAACTTAAAAAATGAGTGGGAATGACCACTGTCCTATTTTCACATTTAATTACTTGTTTTGTGTCTGTCTCTGATAGATCACAAATTCTGTAAATGCATAGACAATTATTTTTTACTGTTATGTAATCTGTATCTAATAACATGCCTTGTACATACAGAAACATAATGACAGAATGAATAATAACTTGCACTTACATGATGCAGCTACAACATACTTCTACACTTTGTCTCACTTGATCTTTCTAACAGTAATTAGTCTATCAACTTGACAGATTAAAAAATAAAGGCTTAGAAAAAGTTTTATTAAATAATATTAAAAGTAAGAGCTAGTGGCACATGCCTGTAAATCCACGGGCTGTGGAGGCAGAGACAAGAGGATCAAAAGTTTGAGGCCAGCCTCAGAAATTTAGTGACATCTGCCTCAAAATGAGAAATAAAATGGGCTGGGAATGTAGCTCAGTGGTAAAGTATCCCTGGGTTAAATTCCCAGTACAAAAAAAAAAAAAAAAAAAAAAAGGAAAATAAAAATTACTAGATTTCAAGTCCATAATAAAACATACAAAGTAGAGATGAATATAGTTAAAATTTCATGGGGGGTGGGGTGGGGGTGAGGAAGAGAGCACATTATAGAATTACAACTTTTTCAGTAATTAAACAAAACAGGCATTGTATAGCATCTTCCAACTGCTTTTCTTTCCTATTTCAAGTAATAAATATAGAAATCATATATTGTTTAGGTACTAGGAATAAAAGACTTGATTCTATTCCCTGTAAGTCACTGAATTAATAAACAAAATCTTTTCCACCCCATTAACTATTGAGTGAAAAATCCTCGTGTATTAAATTATGCTTTTATTAATTTTGGGGGCTTCTACCTCACAATTATTTTGTAATATTTAAGTTTAAAAAAAATCCCAAACGAAAAAATTAAGTTTGCTCACAGAAAAATTACTAAAGAGCTACTATTAATAAAGAGAAGAGGGGCTGGGGTTGTAGCTCAGTGGTAGAGTGCTCACCTAGCATGTGTGAGGCCCTGGGTTCAATCCTCAGCACCACATAAAAATAAATAAATAAAATAAAGGCATTGTGTCCAACTACACCTAAAAAATAAATATTAAAATAAATAAATAAATAAATAATAAATAAAGAGAAGAGTCTGCCTTTCTGTTTACAAGGACACATGTTAAAATTGTATACTGAAAACTAACCTCCATAATTAATATAATTGAAAGACAAAATTAAACACAGGTTAAAACCATTTCAAATAAAAGATAAAAGTAACAGGACAGGTATTATTTTAAAATACAATTACTGATAACTAACAGTATTCAATTCTTGGTCTAGACTACCATAAATGTCTATAAATAGCATTTGATTAAAGTGCTCTTTTAGCGATGATTTTAGAAAGCTAAAACATTATTCAATGAATGAGGAAATGATCTTCATAATAATTTGCTTTAAAATCAAATATGTATTTGGTAAAAATATGAACAATCACAACTTAACACCTGTTAATCTTTTTATTGTATAAATAACCATGGGTCATTACCTAGTATACTGATCAGCTAAACTTGTATGCCACATAAAGGATTATTAAGGAAGTACAGAATTGATGAATGATTTCCATAGAGTTTTTTTTTTTTTTTTAGCATTGCTGACTTTTTTTTTTTTTTTTTTAAGAGAGAGTGAGAGAGGAGAGAGGAGAGAGAGAGAGAGAATTTTTAATATTTATTTTTTAGTTCTCGGCGGACACAACATCTTTGTTGGTATGTGGTGCTGAGGATCGAACCCGGGCCGCACGCATGCCAGGCGAGTGCGCTACCACTTGAGCCACATCCCCAGCCCTCCATAGAGTTTAATTATTTCTTTGACACTAAATTTTCTACATAATTCATTCTGTCCTTCAGTTAATGGGTTGGTTGTTAGCAGACTAAAAGAAATTCTTGTTCCCTGAAACCATTATAAGTAGATTAACACTTCATGCTCTGCAAATAAACTCTGGTCAAAAGAGTTTTAAAAACTTTTAATTTTATTTGAAAACATAACTATAAAACAACAAAAAGTAAAAATCATATATTGACTTGAAACAATAATAGAAAGTTATAACTAAAGTGCCTTTCTTCCCATCATCCATGGTTCTCAATCTCCTCCATCACCATTACTTACATCATGGTACACATCACTGTTAAAAATTTACCTGAATTTACAGAGTCATTTCCTACACCTATATATTTATCTATGTAAACCCTTCATTAATTAAAAAAGGATTGTGCTATACCTTTTAATATGCAACTGACTTTGAGTAATTTGAAGAGAAATTCAAGTAACACAAAAGTAACCATTTTAAAGTGGCATTTAGTAGGTTTACAACGTTGTACAACCATCACCCTCAATTATAAAATGTTTCCATCACTCTAAAGTAAAAGCCTTTACACATTAAGCAGTTTTTCCCAATTCTCTTCCACTCACCTCGCCAATATGCATTCTCTCTAGATAGATTTATCTATTCTGGGTATTCCAGAATATGAATGAGTGCATATAATGTGCAATGTTTTGTTCTGGCTTCATTAAACAAAATGTTTCAAGGTTCTTTCATACACTTCATTCCTTTTATGGCTGAATACTATTCCATTGTATGTATGCATATACCACAGTTTAATTCATTTATCCCTGAAGGCTGTTTCTAGCAAGATTCCTTTTGCCCATAAATATATATAATGGATATTTCTCCAGGTTAATACATATAGCTGAACTTCATTTTTCAATCTTTTTTTTTTTGAGAAAAATTTTAAAGTAAATCCCTGATAACACATCATTTTACCTCTTCATATTTTGGAATACATTTCAAAAACTAACATAGTGCTAACGTCATTTAATTTTTAATGATTAAAAAGATTATTTTACTTTTTATTTTGTAGTTTGAGATATTAACTGAAATAATTTTCAATTTAGAGCTTAATTTAGTAATTTCCTGAATCTGACATCCATGTAAAAGTCAGATGCTTTGAAAATGGTGTCAGTTAACTTCTACTAAGATGATAAATTTTGCCTTTGTTTCTCCAAGTGAGAAATTTCTACCCAAATTAGGAAATATAAAAAGTCACCTTTTGTTACAATAAACATTTTTATCATATGGCAGAAAAAACAAGATAAATGAAAAAAAGATTATATGTACTTTGAATACTGAATCTGAAATAATTCAGTGTTGCTATTAGTAAGTGGTGACCAGTGCTGTTGCATAATTAGGGAAAGCAATATTTCATTCAAAGCTATTAATACTTCTATAACTTGGGTCAAAGCAGAAAACTGGTCCTAATTAAAGTCTTTGTAAATGATACCATACATTTATATACCACTTAATAGTTTTCAAACACTTTTAATTTTTAAAACAAGACATAATAGACCAAATTACAAAGGAAAATACTGATAAGTTATCACTTTTTTTAAATGGAAAACACTTGCATTCATTTCAATTTGATTTTTGTAACGACAGAGAAACAGGACAAGTACTATTATTTCTATTCTACAGGTCAGACAACTAAGGCTGGAATCGATGGGTTTTACGTTATTCAACTATAAAACAGCCAAGTCATTCAGAAGGTTTTGTTATGACCAAAAACAAAAGATATATTTAAGTCACTTTATTAATGTATTAAAAGTATTTGAAATTTTAAAAAACAGTAGTTATTATTCTAACAGGTTTGGTAAAGTATATAGCTATTTTGTAGTATATACATAAATTATATATTTATAAACTGTTTCATTTTATTTAAAAGGTAAAAAAAAATTCAGAATTTTTTTTCCTGAAAAATTGTGTATGGCTACAGATGTAGATTAATGGCATTGTGCTTGCCTAGCATGCATGACACGCTGAGTTTGATCCTCAGCCATAAAATAAATAAATATGTAAACAAATAGTGAAACTAGTTCTTAAATAAAAATTCATTTATCATATGGTAATGATAATATTTCTTAATAAACTCTAGTTTTATACTTGTTATACTTCCACATGTTGGAAGTCTATGTGGTACAGTAAGTTATTAAAATTAAATGGTTAAATATAGGTTTGTAAGACAATTGATTTGTTCTAAAGTTACCATGTTCTTACTCAGAGCACAACATGGATTTATAAAAGATGTCTACCTCACATATTACAATTTTTGAATTAAAATATTTAATTTGGTTAAACACTATGTTTGCTGTTAGAAATTTTTTCCTAAGCATTTAAAGAGACAATTATATGTGTAATATCTTTACAGATAGATTTGAAAAAGGAGTAGGGGTCTCTCTTATCATTAATGATGATTATATAGAAAGATTCACTTTATATTGGCCTATATTAATAATAAGTATAACTCATTAATATCAACTTCTAGTTGATGTTCATTAATTGGTGGCTAAAAAAAACTTTATTAGAAAATACTCACAATGTTAAGAATGACTAAGTAAGGAGTCTTAAAATCTTTATGACCTCACGAGGTCCTAAAGAAACTATTTAAGGTCAATCTGGAACCTTTCATGAGTGTTAAAACAAAACAAAATAAAACTTGTAATTCAAAGAATTAAAAAATTTAAAAGTGCAAACTGGGGCTGGAGTTGTGGCTCAGTGGTAGAGCACTTGCCTAGCATGTGTGAGGCCCTGGGTTCAATCCTCAGCACCACATAAAGATAAATAAATAAAATAAAGGTATTGTATCCATCTCAACTACAAAAAATAAAAAATAAAAAAAGTGCAAACTGCTGAAGCAACTTAGTTATGATATAACCAAAAGATAAACAAAGAAAGTGAATTTAAGTAATATTTCTAAATTTTGGAATTCTTTGATCTTTCTATTACAACTTCATAAAGTTTAAGCTAGATAGTTAAGATAGTGTATTTTTTTAAAGACAGAGAGAGAGAATTTTTAATATTTATTTTTCAGTTTTTGGTGGACACAACATCTATCTATCTATCTTTCTCTCTCTCTCTCTCTCTCTCTCTCTCTCTCTCTCTCTCTCTCTCTCTCTCTCTCCCTTCCTTCCCTTCCCTTCCCTTCCCTTCCCTTCCCTTTCCCTCCCTCCCTCCCTCCCTTCCTTCCTTCCTTTCTTTCTTTCTTTTTTAAATGTGGTGCTAAGGATTGAACCCAGCGCCCCGCGCATGCCAGGTGAGTGCGTTACCACTTGAGCCACATCCCCAGCCCAAAGATAATGTGTCAGTGCTGAAAATTTTATATCACTTCATCTCAGCATTCAAACACGTTTATAAAACTATGATTATATTACTATAGAGTCTACCTACACCCAATATTATGCCCTAAAATATCCTGATGGCCAACTAGAAAGAAACAAGGAAAAGCTATGTTCACAACTATTAAAGATAAATGGCAAAACAAAACACATATTTATGCACCATACCTGCAGTTGACCATTTAATGAACTCAAGTCTTCTGCTTTTTTTTCTAAGGATTGAACCCAGACTTTCCTTTTTTGTCGGCATCTTGAAGCTGCTGCTCTGTTTCGCTCTAAAAATTTCCTCCTTTTTTCATCAGGATCTTCATTAGCAGCTCTTCTTCGACGACCACTTGTATTTTGAGTCTGTGGAGTTGTGTGAGCTGGAGAAGCCTACAGTGCACAGAGATGGAAGTTTGTTATATTTATGTTTAGTGAGTGAACTGATGTTGGCAGTAAAGGGTGTCAAAGGGGGAGAGCCACTAACTATATTTTCTAAGTCTTGAGGAATACATTAGTATTTTGGAGCAACATAAAAATCACCCTGTGCTTTAATTGTCCCCTTGAAATAAATGAATCATACTATAATGAAATTCTTACTAAAGCAATGTCATAGTGAATATCTTCTTTAAAGTATATATAATATTTTCATTTGCTTAGAAATAAAAAATTGAAAATATAATACTAATGATCATATGTACATCTTGAATTTTCTACATGTACATTAAATTGACTTTCTTGTAATATTTAATCCTTTGAAAATTACTGATTATTTAATAAGTTCAAAAACTTAACTTTCTAATTAAATTCAAGTCAGAAAACCACTTTTTTGTCTATTTTTTAGATAAAATATACTATATATTAAATCTGTCAATTTTCTTTATTGGTTTTTCTAAAATTAAGGAATTAAGATATGTATATGCTTTGGGGTAGTTAGCTTTGAAATTCAGGGTCAGTCTTTTTCTAAGGGTCAGGTTCTTATAATTATTAGTGCTCATTTTCCTAGCAGGCAGAATCCCACAAGAACCCTAATTTTCATTTTTTAATTGATCCATTTCCTCCTAATGGATCAGCTTGATTTCTGATCAGCCAAGGATATAAATCTTCAATCACTAGTCAGACTGTCTAGTATACAGGACTAGAGAACAACTGAAACCTCCAGTCCTCTTATGAGCCCCCAAATCCATGCCACAAAACAGTTGAATATGGGAGATTGGAAATGAACCACTAGAAATTTGTGTAGAAGAAAGAGCACTTAATTGTTATAGGTACATAATTCAAAAGACAAGACTAAAAACAATCTTTTACCTATAATTAATTATATTTTAAGGGTGTGAACAAATCAAATCAAATCAAGTCTATGTAATAAGCAAAAATCTTACGTATGTACGTGTTCAAGATAAGTTCTGCAGGTAAATTGCCAAGCTATTCTTCATTCTACAAACTCCCCAAAATAGTAAGTTATCACTTGATTCCTTTGTTCAAATAACTAGCAGTAAAAAATTAAGAGGGTTAGGACTGGGGATATAGTTCAGTACCACAAAATAAATAAATAAGAGGGTTATTTCACTTCTGAAGTATTTTTATTGTAATAAAGATCAAGCACTAAATTAAATTGCTTTTTTTTAACCTACATATTGCAACTTAATCTTTTAGAAAAATATTTGTATGGCTGGCTTCAAGAACTGCAGCCTTGAAATATTTTTCTTCATCCTCTATCATTTTTTTTTATTGAGAACAATTTTTTTATTCAATTGTCTGAATAGAAAAAACTTCTTTGATTTGTTTTTAATTGATTTAATTCATCACAGCAAAGATTAATCAAAGTAATAGAATAGCAGAAATTATTACAATTAGAATCATGAAAATATTTATAGAAACTATTCTAGAGTCTAGTGATATATCAGTGAACAAATAGATAAAGTCCTGTACTCACTGGGCTTCTATTTGATACAATAAAACATAAAGTTATAAATCTAGGGAAAGACTAATAGTATATGAAAATAAAGATAAAATAGCTAAGTAAATATCTATGTTTAGTTGACAATCTAAAACTTGGTATTTACCCATTTCTTTGATTGGAAATTTTTAAGGTCAATACTAATATTCTTCAAGTAGAGAATATAAAATTTACTGTAAAGGCTGGGGACGTAGCTCAGTGTTAAAGTGCTTGCCTAGCATGTGTGAGACCCTGGGTTGGAGCCCTCATACTGCCAAAAGGCAGGGGGTTAGAAATTTATTGTAGACATATAGAAATATCAATCATGATAGATAGTTAGAAACTAGAGATAAGTGAAAAGGGGTTCTTAGTATAAACTGCTGCCATATTTATTCTTTTGGTGATGTTTTACAAATTTTAATTCAAGAATCATTTGATTTGTGTCATATGACTTACACATATATGGGTATGAATATTTATATATTTAAAAGACCTCCCATTACCTAGAAGTATAGTAAGAATACTTACATGAATAAATAAAAAGAACTAGTGCTTTATAATGAGTGAGCAAATACAACATGTGAAAATAAGAATTGCTAAAGAAAAAAAATGCCTGCTTCTTTGGACATGTGGAACATTAGTTAACAGCCCTACTCACTTCAGTGGCTAGAGACCATTGCAATACTATAATATGCTAGGCAGTGTAATTAGGGAAAATGATATTCTAGGGAAAAGGAAAATCAATGACAATTTTGAAAAGAGATTCAGAAAGATTCTTATGTTGTTTTTGTTGTACTGGGGATTGGGTGCAGGGGTGCATTATCAGTGGGTTACAGACACAGTCCTTGTTATTTTTTATTTTGAGATAGGGTCTCACTAAATTGCTGGGCTTGAACTTGCAATTCTCCTGACTTAGCCTCCCAAGTAGCTGGGACTACAGACATATACCACTGGGCCCAGTAGAAATATTCTTTAGAGATCTTAGTTTTGCTATCTGAAACGTTTCTAAAGAATAAGGCATTCCTCAACAATATCAAATAAATTGTTAACGTCTATAATGTTTACAGAACATAGACTATGTAATAATATTCAAGAGTACAGTTTAATATCAAACCTATTTATATCGCAGAAAGGAAAATATATTCATAATTATTGTTTGTTTTTAAGACAAGTCTGTCTATAGTTTTGTGACAATAATTAAAAGAAACTCTTCATTCCCCTCAACATAAGGTTCTAAGGTTTTTCTAGTTATAGGACAAATTTTCCAAAGAGGAAATCACAACCCTAAAATTCCTCAATCAAGAAAGAAGGAATGAAATAAGTTTCCCAAAGTTGTATTAGGTTTCACTGTTAAAAACTATTTATTTAAAAACTGGGCACAGTGGTGCACACCTAAAATCTCAGCTATATGGAAGGACTGCGTGTTCAAGGCAGGAGGACTGCATGTTCAAGGCCAACCTGGGCAACTTAAAATAAAAAATGAAAAGGGTTAGGGATGTGTCTCAGAAGTAGAATGCCTCTGATTCAGTCCCTAGTGCCAAAAAACAAAAACAAAAGTCTTCTGTGTTGTGTCAGGTCAATATACATAAATGCCTACAGAGTTATTTATAAAATGTCTTGAACAGTAACAATGTATCTATTATTTTTATCTATTTAATTTTGTATTAACACATACATATGACCTACATTTTCTTAAGATTTTTGATACAGTTCTGGAATGACAACATGACAAAAAAATATTTTTTTCAAAATCTATAAAAGAGTCAACGTAAGTTACACTACATTTGTTTTTTTTTTTTTTTTGGTAACAAGAGTAGTGAATGATTAAAAAAACACACATACCGGAGTTTCTGTTGTGGATGTAGCTGGTTGTTGTAATGATTGTGGGCGAGATTCTTCTGACTGAGTCCTAACCAATCCACTACCATGACCTTTGACAGTATCACCATTGGTAACTGGAGGATGTTGTTGGGTCAAAGCAGCTTTTAATCTCTGAAATGTAAACACCATTTAAAAAAGAAGTTTCCTGCTTTATCCCCAAATGTAGTTTACAACATACCCATTAGCTAATTGAAAATATTTGTTAAGGAACATATTTGGCTTTGAAATTAGTTTCAATTATTATATTTCATTGAGTATTATAAATATCAATATGACAAACAATTGTACATTGAAAAGCTTCTCTTTTTGTCTAATTCTGAAAAGTTAAAAAAATAAAAGTTAGCTGAAAATAACTAGCTTCGACCAATTAAAAAACACATTACAAGTTAATTGTAATATACACTTTTATCCATTCTTTTCTCCCTCATTCTTATACCTCCTCTCCACCCCCAGGTTCTGCTTAAGATACTAAAACCTAAATCTATTCTTACCCAGATTTGGTCCCTTTTAATAATCTCTGTTTATAGGTTTGGTATTTGGACAATGAAGAGATGCTGCATTTTTTTAGGCCACTATGCTGCCTGCCAGACTGAACTTCCTTCTAGAACTTACAGTTGGCTTTACTTCCTGTAGATCCTTTTCTTCCACTATATTTTATTTTTTTGCCAGTAAAATGAACTGGACCTAACTGACTTATAGAATGTAATAGGTCTGGTATTAGATTAAAGCCCTACATTTTATGGCTACACTTCCTCATAAAGATACAATTTGAATGAAATTTATCTATCATCAGAAATATGTCATGTCATATGCCAATTAGATAGTAAGAGCAGAGATTATCTTGATTTCTTCTGTGAAACTGGGCAGATGTGTTTTTAAGGTAGTTTTATGATTTGTAAGTATGTAACAATTAGTATAAGATAATCATAGTATCTCAGCAATGAAAGGAACATCAAGAACCTGGAAAAACCTGGGACTACTATTGCTAACACTGCTCTTAACTGAGATGTAGTTCTTGAGCCCCAAATAAATTTCACTGAGTTGCTTAGTGCCTCAACATTGCTGGGCTGGCTTTGAAATTTCGATCCTCCTGTCTCAGCCTCCCGAGCCGCGGGGATTACAGCTGTGTGCCACTGAGCCCGGCTTGGATGTTAACTATTAAAAAAAAAAAAAAAAAAGATTCTTAACAATTTTTCCTTTCTTCCTTTCCACAGCACATAGTAAAGAATGCATGTGAAGAAAAGAGCTTCTGGGGCTGGGGATGTGGCTCAAGTGGTAGCGCGCTTGCCTGGCATGCGTGTGGTCTGGGTTCGATCCTCAGCACCACATACAAACAAAGATGCTGTGTCCGCCGAAAACTAAAATATAAATATTAAAAAATTCATTCTCACTTTCTCTCTCTCTCTCTTAAAAAAAAAAAGACCTTTTGAAAAAGGCCCTCAAATGTTTCTACAACTGTTTTCACTTATTCCAAGAAAAATTTTAGAAAATTTTATCAACTACAAAATTTTTCATCTATGCATATCTTTTTATTGTTTATTATATGTGATCCAAATCCCTCAACAACTGAAGCATATATGAAAAGATCAGTAGAATTTCACCACAGGCAATAATTATGCCTAGAGAAGCATTAGTGGACATTTTCTCTCTATTGAATGCTTGTAGATTCTGGATTTGATTTTTTAAAAAAGTCAGTAGTTTACAGAAAAGTCTTATTGAGGTATAAGTTTTACAGACAGTAAATTTACTCATTTTAGTATATACAGCTCTTTGAGTGTCAACAAGCACATACACTTGTGTTACTTTCTCCACAACTAGGATACTGAATAATTCTACCCACAAAATGCCCTGATGCCCTATCCTGTCATGTTTTCCTTGCATTTCTGGCCCCTGGAAACCACTAATCTGTTTTTTGACCCCCAAAATTTTATCTTATCCAGAATATCATTTAAACGGAAACTATATACTGTCTAGTCTTTTGAATCTGACTTTTTTCCTTTGGCATAATGCACTTGAGATTCATCTGAGTTATCAATAGCTTTTAAATACGTTCTTAAATGAATAGTATCCCTATTTTATAGATTAGGAATCCGGTGATCATTCTCTCAAGCTATTAAACTAGTTCAAATCCTGGTTTTGAATACAAAATCTCTTCAGCTTCAAAGTGTGCAATTTTTCTATGGCACTATGTTACATATATTATACTTGGTACTGTCAGAAAACACAGGGAAAGAACAAGAAAGATAATCTGAGACTGTATGGCTTTCAAAAGACAACCATAAAGGATTGAGAAAGACAAGCCTTATACAACTGCTAAGCCATGTCACTCAGGATCAGACATGTTTTCTCCTTTTCTGATAGACTTTCTCTACGAACTATAAAAATCACAATATCTGTAAAGTCCTACTATCTTCACTGATTGTATACACAATGTATTATAATGTCTTTTCAGATGAGAAGATCATGTACATATAGAACTTTAATTCAAACTATCCGTAATTTTGAATAAATTAATCTTTTGAGTCTCAATTTTCTTATCTGTGAAACTGGGAATAACTCCCTTGGAGGAGTTAAACAAAAATTAAATATAATACCCACAATTATCTGATTCATAAAAGGATTTCTAAAATGTTAGCTTCTTTATTTCTTCAAGAATAGTTATTGAGCCAGGTGTGGTGGCTGTAATCCCAGTGATGCAGAGGGTTAAGGTAGAAGGATTCTAGGTTCGAGGCCATTCTGGGCAATTCAGCAAGATCTTGTCTCAAAATAAAATTTTTTAAAAGGCTGGAAATGTAGCTCTGTGACAGATCATTTGCCTAGCATGCATGAGACCCTGGGTTCAATCTCTAGTACCAAAACAAACAAACCAATACCATATACTGCAATATATTATATTTAAGAATACAGACAAAATTCCTAATTCCTTCTTTCCTCTATATCCTAACATTTTTTTTAGAGAGAGAGAGAGAGAGAGAGAGAGAGAGAATAAGAATATGAATATATTTTTGTAGATGAACACAACACAATGCCTTTATTTTTATGTGGTGCTGAGAATCGAACCCGGGTCGTGCCTGTGCTAGGTGAGCGCTCTACCGCTGAGTCACAATCCCAGCCCAAATGCCTTCTTCTTCTTCTTCTTTTTTTTTTTTTTTAAGAAATCAGAAACAATTTGTCGTTAGGACAAAGGAAATAAGGACACTAATGACTGAGAATAATGTTGAAGTAGACACATAAAAAATGGAAACAGATGAGTGACCTAACTGGTAGCTGGCTGGAAAAAGACAGGAATATTTAGGAAACTGATCGAAAAGAAGTGAAAGAAAGATAAAAGTTAGAAAAGAGTATAGATCACATAAACAGAACAAAGAAGGAGAGTCTGAGGAGATGGTTGGTCTGCATATTTATACCTTCAATAAACAGAATGTTAGAGATCAAAATATAACAAATAGTACCCAATTTATAGTGCTAAATTGGAGCTTTTGTTTCTGGATATAATATGTGCAAAAATACACTACAAAATACAGCTGTGAGGCTTGGTAAATTATGTGTTGGTAAAACATTTTTAAGTCCTTAGGTAGAAAACATTATAGAATTGAAGAGCATTTAAAGTTTTATAGTGAAGAGCTTAACTCTCAGAATTAATGAAATACAGTAACTGCACATAGGGGAGTCTGAAGTACATAAACATCACTCTCTTGAATAATCTTTAGTAGGGCAAGTTACAACCTTACAGAGCACTTAAAAGCAGCATCAGTATTCATTCATTATCCTCCCTTGACTGCCCTAGGGTATACAGCACTCATCCAGTGAGGAAGCACTAATGTTTGCTCCATGCTGTTACATTGATTACAATGGGTCTGACTTGGAAAGTGTGCCAGTGGGTATAAAATATAAGAAAGAGATTTTAAGGGTTAATTAACACTGCTCAACTGCTGATTAATGTTTTTTAAAACTATATATATATATATATATATATATATACATACACATATATGTGTGTGTATATATATGTGTGCTAAAAACTGAGTTAGGTGAAGAAAGCAGGCACTAAATATTCATATAAATTTTTATAATTCATATAAGGATACCTATAATTTACCTTTATATATGTTAGGAGTATTTTAAAGAAGGTCAAATATCTTGGTTTTAAAAGAATTAATGAAAGCAAATACAAATACAGTGGACATTTATTTTACAATAGAATTTTGGAGCTAGCTGAGATAATGGAATTCAGAATATAATCATCATCTTCCATATTAAGAAACTTCTCAAAAATTGAAGCTATCTGCTCAAAATCATAAAGTTAGTAGCAGAGGTAAAACCTGAAATTCTATCTGTTGACCACCCCCAACCCCCAGTTCACTTAACACATTATTAACAAACACTTTGCCAAAATAGAGCTTTGCCCTAATATTAAGTATTCTAGCACCTACCTGCCAAGGGTATTTAGACCAATGTCTACATCAAGCACCCTATGTCCCTTGAGCTGTATCTGATAGAGGGCAGCTATAACAAGATATTCCTGGTCAAAGGCAACATCCCTGCTGAAAGCTACACTTTTTCAACAACATTCTGCTGGACGCTATCAGTGACAAGATGGCAGGACGTATTGAGAAGGCTGAGAAAATCCTTATCACTGAGGCCACCCAGAACCTCTTTTTCAAGACACCCAAGAAGATGATGGACTAAGCTAAAAGTGAGGGTTGGTCCTGGGCCCCAACAACTACTACAGTTTTGCCAGCCAGCAGAAGCCAGAAGACACCACCATCCCCTCCCCAGAACTGGCCAAACAGGTCACTGAATATGCCCTGCAGCTAGAGATGTTTGAGCCCGCTGGCCCTGGGGCAGGGCAAGGCATCATTATTTAAAACTCACAGTGCAGGCTGTCCTCCAGTAAAGGTGGAATGTCATTCGTTCTTCCAGACCTTGTAATCCCAGTTGGAATGGCAGAGAAACCATTATTATCTCTGCAGAATTTGGAAGTTTGAGGGCTATGGAGGTTGGAGATAATATCCTCCCATCTAACCCAGTGACAACTGCTCCTGGTCTCACACACAGATGCTCTGTGAACCATGGAAGAGCACAGGTCCCATATGGCCACACTGGAATGCTGGGCCAGGGCATCCAAATCTTAATAGGGCATTATGTAAAATTGTGGATGTGTAACCGACGTGATTCTGCAATCTGCATTTGGGGTAAAATTGGGGGTTCATAACCCACTTCAATCTAATGTATGAAATATGATATGTCAAGAGCTTTGTAATGTTGTGAACAACCAATAAAAAAAAAAAGGATGTGATGTGTCCCATTTTTAAAATGTTGGCAGTGTACTAAATAATTTTACAGATGGAAAAAAAAAGTAATCTAAGTATATTTGTTATCAATTATATTGATATATGCTCAGTCCATTACTAAGATCAAAGTTTCTCTCACCAGAGAAATTTAATAAGCAAATAAAAGCTAGGCATGGTGGAACATGCCTGTAATCCCAGCAGCTCAGGAGGCCGAGATAGGAGGATCCCGAGTTCAAAGCCAGCCTCAGCAACGATGAGGTGCTAAGCAACTCAGTTAGACCCTGTCTCTAAATAAAATACAAAATAGGACTGGGGATGTGGTGGCCGAGTGCCCCTGAGTTCAAGCCCTGGTACCAAAAAAAAAAAAAAAAAAGCAAATAAAGATTGAGTGTTCAGAAAATAAAGAATGAGCACTCAAAGAAATTAAATAAGATTTAAGTGATCTATAATCTCTAATATGTACAATAAATCCTAAGCATAATTTTAAGGGAAAGACATATACTGTTTGAAAAAAAAAAACTGTCTTTCATTATTATGTTTCTAAGAAGTAGATTAGTGTTTTGAAGTTGAGTTAATTTTTAGCAATGTCAAGTTCAACACCTATAATAAGAGCTTTTTTCTTTGAGATATAGACTGTGCCAATTAATTAAAGGGTGAATGGTGCATCTGCATATTTATACCTTCATTCATTGTGATGAACAATCTGATACACTCATTTTTATAGGTGATATGATAAAAATAATTTGTTATTCAAGTTCTATGTTCTCTGCTTATGTTGCACTCTTGAAATCAACTATATCAAATCTGTCAGAACCTGATAGGAAAAAAAAAACTATCATAGTTCAGAGAAAAAAAGATAACGTTCTCTAGAAACAATTTATGAAAAAGTCAGATACATATTTCATATGTGCCACAAAAACTCATCAGAGTAATAACCCTCCTTCTCCTGGGTGTTATCCTACCATCTGCTGCTCTATTACTTATCTTTATTTTTCAACTAATTAACAGCATAATCTTCTAAATTCAGCAAGTTAATTATCATTATTGTGGTCTTTGCAGCATCATCAGTCCTCATGAAGTCTTGTCTCCCCACCCCTAGAGAACATATGAAAATGAAGTAGGTTTGGAGAGGGTCTGTTTCTTTGGTGTGGGCTCATTAGGTGTTTGCTGATTAGCTTGGCATGCAGAGGCAGGTCAGAAGAATTCTGCTGAACATGAGGTTCCATGCAGGGCCCATCTAAGTTAATGTAGGTTTCTGAACATTTGCCAAGATGCCCTATGTCAGCTCTTGGTAGAAACCCCCCGCAGAAACCCTACTGGCTACCCACTGTGTACAAAGATATTTCTCAGTTTGTCACAAGTCTTCAAGGAATGATTCTGAAGGCTACTACTTAAATACTTCACTAAATATTCCTAAACAAAACTCTCAGATGATCAACATCTTATTTCTAGAGTCAGTATTTTACTACAAATATTACATAAGATTAAGTTTCCTTATTTTAAGAGTAACACAGACAGCAAATATCTACTGTTTATGTGTTTAATGACAAAACCAAAACCAAAAACCTCCTAAATCTAAATTTGATGATATCTGCTATAATTTTGTAAAAATAGCAGATCCTGGGAAATTTTCTATAGTGTTAAAAAGTACTAGATAATCTTGTATTTGTGGACCGCTTAGCCCACTTTTTTACCACATTACTTTTCCAAAGACTAATAAGTTGTTAAATTTTTTTTCTTTTGAAGTTTACTTTGAAGACTTCAACAGAAAAGAAAGACCTTATTTTCCTATTTGTAGTCAACAAAACCTGACACATAAATTTTCCTTAAGCATTGGGCATCTGAAAATCAGGTTATTACAAAAGCATCCTTGGCTTTCTTAGGATACAAAGTTAAGTTTCTCTTCAACAGTGGTGTGCTGCATTCTTATTCTTAACTGTTTCAATTTTGCCATTTCTCTTATTTTCTTAACCATAGGTTATATGAGCAGAATCACTACTACACTAAACTATGTAGCATGCCATTAACATATTGTGACCAAAGATCTTGAGAGAGATGTAGAACCCCCAAAGAATTATTTTTTTAGCCAGGTGTGGTAGTGTACCACTTGTAATCCTAGCTACCAGAAGGCTGAAGTAGTAGGATTGCCAGTTCAAGGTCAGTTTCATGAACTTAGTGAGATCCTGTCTCAAAATAGAAAATTAAGAGTTGCAGATGTAGTTTAGTGGTAGAATGCACATGAGTTTGATCCCTAGTACCACAAAAGAAAAATTTAAAAAAGATGTTTACATGTTTTCAAAGAGTTGAAAACTACCACCACTACACCAACAAAGCAAAATTCAACCGAAATAGTAAAAGAAATAGGTTTTACTGGTGGCTGTAGTCAGAATTATTTAACATATTAAATGAATCCAGGGGTTGTGAGCTAAGAACTGAAAAACTAATGTGACTCCATTTTTAAAAAATAAATAAATAACAGCAGCTTCTACCTCAAGGCCTGTCCTAAGGAAGGGGGCGTGACCCTTGTACTTGGAAAAACCCACAGAGCACTCCTAAGTACATACCCACCCTGCTGAGTTGTTTGTCTGTAAATAACAGGAGAGGTCTGTGACGCCAAGCATCCCTGACTCAGACTAGGTGAGGACCCATAGCAAACCCCCTAGCAACCTCCCATCAGCATGAGACCGGGAAAATACCTGAAATGCCAAATGACCCCCAAGTAGTTTATGGTGGTTGATAACATGTTGGGAAACCATGTAGTTAAGCACGAACACCCCTCTTGGCCTAAACCAATCAGTTCAAATGAATCCTCCTCTTGTACTGACCAATCACCCCTACCCAACTTGTTCCCGCCAGTGAATGTGCTAATCAATGTTAAGAGTTGTTGTTTGACTTTCCCTCCGTATGGAATGATTTGCTGTGTGATGTTGTGACGCATAGAGTATTGAAGCCAGATTTAAAGTTAGGTAGTCAGTGTAGTTAGGTAAATCGGGTCTAATACCAAGTGAAATCTAAAATGGAGGCCATGCTGGGAATGACTCAAGAAAAACACAGGACAATGGAATGTTAATGGAGCCCAGGAAACAGCCCCCAGCAAACTTAAAGATACCCCATCCCAAAGAAGTGATAAAGAAGTCCTTCCTGCCTGGCCCACGGTGTCCCAACCCCTCCCACCTACATTCCATCACCAAAACTATAAGAAGGGGAAACAACCGCACTTCCGCGGATTCCACCTTTTGGGTCCCCTTCTTCCTCTGGGAGAAGTCTTTTCTGCTGTCCTTTAATAAACTTCTACTTTCTACTCTGACCTTGCCTCGGCATGCTTCTTTGATGTTATTCTTCAACATTGGGGAAGCAAGGACTCGTCACCGGTCAACAGCGGTATCATATTGGAGGTCCCATACCGAGATCTACACCGGGGTAAGTGCATGCACCCCATGTCTGTTTGAGGTGCATCTTTTTCTCTCTTTCTTTCTGGAGGATAAGGTGGGCACCCGACGGCTACTTAAACGCAATTAGTGCAGCCGCCACTCTACAAGACTCGGGTGAGAGGTTTCCCGGCCTAAGCAGCTCTCAATCACCTGTTCAATACAGAGCAGGCATGTTGGGTTCTGCCAAAGCCGATTCCAACTTTTCTGTCTGGGCCCGGAGAGCAATTGGTGTGAGTACACAGTGTCCCTAATCCCGATCTGCCTCGGATGCGTGGAGGTGGAGGAAGGAGTTTGGAACAACTGCGGAATTCCGGTCTGGGCTACTCTCAGACGTTTCCAAAGGTTCCTTTCTCTTGAGCCCCCTTCCGACAGCCCTCAGGGGTATCTAGGGTGATCGGTAGATGAATGGCACTGAGGGAAAGCCCCAATCACATTTGCCTCCGTATGGGCTACGCCCAACACTCCCAACCCCGCATCCATTCCTCCTGGATGCTTCCCTTCCTTCGCAGGTCAGAAATGTTAGCAATTCAGGTTGCAAGACTGAGAAAGGCATGAGATAATTAGTAAAATCAGCCCAGGCTCCCTAAGATGCATAGGTAACTTTTACTAGTCTGTTTTACCGTCCAATGTTTAAAATGTGCTGTGTTCCTTAAGCTGCTAAGAGAAGCATTTTTTAGAATCAACTCCTCCGGTAATCTGCTACCTTACAACCAGTAGATATCCCTTAACACTTAGGCGGCTCCTTTAGTCTACAGAGCAAAGACAACAACAAAAGAGTACAGGATTCTCTTTTGCAATGGTTTTTTAGTGGTCGGGAGGAAAGCAGTAAGGCCCTTAAGTCTGAATCCTCCCAGGGTCTCTGGCACAGGGCAAACTGAGACCCTAGCAATTTGCTAAAGGGGACCAGAAACCCCTTGGCAAAGCAAGGTGAGAGACGGGTTTTCTGGACCGTTTAGGAAGCTCAAACTTAGGGAGACGTCCCTAATGAGAACAGTTTTCTCCGGTGCAGTGTGGGCGCCTGAGTCCTGTTTTCTTCTCACTCAGAGGGGAGCTTCTCTCTCTCCAATACGCCAGGTGGACCACTAGCCTGCGTATTGAAAAATTGGGATAAATTTGAACCTCAGACACTCAAGAAAAGCGCCTCATTTTCTTGGCCTTGCCTCAAATACGAGAAACCTGGCCACCAGAGGGAAATATCAATTTTAATACAATTTTACAGTTTGATAAAATTTACAAAAAAGAAAATGATGTGAGGTGCCGTATGTTCAGATTTTCTTTGCTCTCAGGGAAAATCCTAAATTATGCCAACAGTGTAAAGTAGACTTAGCTATGATATCTGCCATGAAGAGAGAAAATCTTAGACTCACTGAGGAAAAGAATCAAGAGAAAAATTTGGGCCGATCAAAGTACATACCCCCTTCCCCCTTCCAAGACCTAAGGCAGATAAAAACTGACTCTACTGGAAAGTTAGGAGATATACCAGATTGCCTAGGATTGGATCTATCCAAAGGAGCTAATCTTGCAAGTGAAAGGGAAACTGAGGAATTCCCAGCAGCTGCCAGAGCCATTTTCGCTTTGGGGAAAATTTCCTCATAATTTCCCTGCACTTAAGGATTGCTCCACCTAAATGCAGTAAAGTCAGTCACACTGAGACCCTTGATTTTACACCTATAGTTGCCCTTATGTGAGAACATCTGGTCCACTCATGGGGAAATCTAAGGTGCCACTGATTAAGAGTCATAATTAAATGGAAGGTCAAAACCTGGAGAGATTTTTTTCTTATCTGGTCTGTTTTAAAGGTTATTATAGATTGTTTCTTGAGGATAATCTAGGCTAAATGTGTGTCTAAAAGATGTTTCATTGTAACATCTGGTATCTAAATGAGTTTGAAGCATTGCGTAATCTTGCAGTTAAAAGTTGGGGTTAGTTAATTGTTTAGTTTGTGATTTCAGATACTTCATGCCAGAGAACTTAAATACTTAGGATAGAAAATTAAAAGAACTCTACTTCCAAGTTGGCAAGTAACTCCCAATCATTCAGTTTTATTTTTTCATCAATTTTTGAACTGGGTAGCCTAAAGAGATTTCACTAGGTATACAGTACATTGATTTGGACAAGGATAGTAAATTATGATTTGGTATCTGTTTCTCTCAGTGTGTAAGATTTAGGAAAAAGTGTTGAATTAAAACGTTGGTCTGGCTTATTGAAATGACATTAATTAGCAACAGTCTTGGAAATTTTCAAAGTTTAATTTTAGATATACATGGTAGTGTGTGGATTTTTTTCCAGGTGATTTAATGTAACTTAATACTACTTTAGGAACTTCAGAACAAAGAAAGTAGCTTAATGATCCTGAAGGAACTTCTTCTGATGGTGGCTTTTATATTATCAAGAAAGATCCTATTTTCAGTTTTGTGTGAGCAAGTTTTTCTAGTGTAGGAAGGTACAAAGATGTGAAATTTTGTGAATTAAACTTGTATCATAATTTTCAACTTCCAAGCCTGAAAATTGTGACTTATGGTTAAAATGCCTTAGACATGAAGTTTCTGCTCAAAATTCCAGTTTTCCCAGTTCCTTCCAGACCTCAGCCAGGACTTAAATTGATATGCAAATAGAAGAAGCCTGGAGCACTCAGTAGGAGACAAATCTGAGGCCCAAAGAAAAAAAAGTAAAGGTGTCTTTTACCTAAACTCAAACTAGATTAAACCAAAGAGTAAATTGTATGGCATTTACTAATTACTGGCCGGTCAATTTTTTCTAGGACTTTTGCCTTTTCTTAGATTCTATGTTTTTTTGAGCTCATGATTTTTATTCTACAGACAAGTTAATGTTTTTCTGATAAGTTCTATTTTTGATCAACTGGAGTTTTTTAAACATTGCAATGAGATTTCACCTGAGAAGGCTGCGAGGCCTTTTGTGTTATGTGTTACACTTGTGTTACGTGTTGTATGTCGGTATGTCTGTGTGTCCATATGTCATGCAGTGATATGACAATTGACAGATGAGGAGCGCTCATGAAAAATTAAAAATGGATCCAAATATCTTTGATTCACGTGATTCAAATGGCTCAATTTAAATTGGGTAAACAGATAAAAGTAAAGAGGTCTTGAATTAAGCTTATAAGTTTTTCTAGGTGTTCAAAAAGGCCCTAATAAAATGTTGATGTCTATGAAATAATCTGCTTAAATTCAAAAATTTACAAGTATTGTTTCAAAATGTGAACAAAAAGAGGTTAACAGATAAAAAGAGAAACTAAAAGGTTCTAGATTTCTGGATAAGAGTCTATATGATTAAGTAATTAAGAGAGTTTAAGTAAATGATATAAAGAAGGTCTGTGTAAGTTTTTGAACAAGTAATCTTAAAGACATTAAACAGCTGGTTAAACAAGTGCTGTTGTTTTAGAGAATTGTGCTATGTTATTTCTTTAAAAGCTAAACTTGGTTAATATAAAAACATCAATGTAATTGGTGCCATTAATGTGTTCATATCTTCCAGGTATACAAGTCTGTAAGGTAGAAGCTTTAGAAAGAGCATTATATCAAGCTGGTGTTCTAAAAGTGTATGGTAATTTTAGGCTTAAAAGAAAAACATGTTGGAAGTTTATTTATATCACTTGTGTTCTATAACTGTACTTATTATCAATAAGTTATGTAAAGTTCCATGTTACTTTTTACACTGAGATACAATTTAAATGTATTTTTAAGTTAATGAGAGCCTAATCTATGTAAAGGTTTTATTGCAAAACACAAAAGTACTTTGCTACTTTCCAACAAGAGGTTAGAAGCTTCCAGCCTTCCTTTAATTCATGTTTTAGATGCGATATTATGTTGTGTTAGCTAATATTCTTGTGAACTTAAGCAACAATTTATGTAGGCTTTGTAAAATGATGTTTAAAAAAAAAAGCAAAGATCAGCTTCAGAACTATAGTATTTAAGATTTATGAAGAGCCCCACCTTACTTGAGATAAGGCTCTATGTCCCATATCATGTGAAAGTGACTATGAAAGAAGTAGGCTAAATTTCAGTACACTTAAAGTTGTGTCCAAAAGTTGGTTTTTGTCACGATTGCCAGGATCTCAAACAGGGGATATACTCCACCAAAATTCAAGGTAGCTATTATATGAACTAAATGTTTTTACTCTTGATAATTTTATCTTGTAGTTTTCTTATAAATGATTTAAGATTGCCTGTTAATGTTTTGCAGAGGTACTGATTTAAGAGCTCACTACCTGGGTTAATTTAAGATAATGTGTTACAAGAAGTTATCACCTACAGGATAGAGAGATAGACATTAAGGTCCAGTACTCTTAGTATAAGGCTGTTGAAACTTATTTGCTGGATGTTTAAGATTAAGTTTTAAAATTAAAGTTAAATTAAAAGGGCCAAGAAAACCAATATTTGGCTCTTGCCCTCTGAGTCAGTCTGAATCAGGGAATAGGGGACTTCTCCAAAGGGCTCTGCAACTCTAGGCCACATAACCTCCTGATCAGGGAGATTAATGAGACCAGTGGAGGACAGGAAGCCAGTCAGTGCATTTGCTGTGAAGAGGAGGGTCATCAACAAGGGAGACATCCCTGATGCTTCCGAGGGAAGCCACATGGTCAAGCAAGGCCTGGACCCATCCTAGCGCAAATGGCACTAGCAGAACTGAGAAGCTGCTGTGAAGTTCCCAAGGACTCCCACCCAGAGTAACTCAGCTGACTGTTAACAATAGATTGAAACAAAAGTCAGTTTGACTTGCTTCATCTTAAACACTTAGCAAAGACAGTCAAAGCCAAACACAGCTATTCCTGGACATTTTAATAATAATGATAGTTAAATGTAACTTCCATAAATAAGTAAACTAGAGGCTACAAAGGAGATTCTCAGACAGGAATGCCTGATAACTATCAAAAGGAACTACCAGAGTAGTTTTTAGTTTAAGGCCCACAGATATTCCTAACCTACACAAGTAGGCTTGGTGTTTGCTAGTATGAGTATCCAGCCCTAGGTAACAGAATTAAAGATTTCTATTAGACACAGGTCATACTAGTAAAAGGATTTTGCAAGATCAGATGATATTAAATTATTAAACTATATCTTAAGGGAAGGACAACTGTAACCCTAAAAGTTAAATGTTGTGTTGACATCCCTGACATTTCTGGCAATGTGACAAATATCCTTAAAGATTTACATGCTCAGATAGAAGCCATGTCCTCAGCAACCTTGTCATGGAGACAATATCTTAGCTCCTGGTTCTTGGTACTTCCTGGTGGAAAACATTGTTAGTCTTTGTCTTTGCCATCATACTCGTTGGCATATTCCTGTGCTATGGGATTTATTGCTACATCAATATGGTTCCAGTACTAATGAATTCTTGTTTCTCTTATAGACCACCCATCACTCAGATGGCCTTCCAGTCTATTACTTCTCAATCGGACTTCTATCATGGACCACTCGATAGACCCAATTTTTAAAAGGGGACTCCAAAACTGCTTGCCCCAACATCGCCCCTTTTGTCAGCCTGAAGAAGCCAGAAAGATCTTCTTCGCCCCCTTTCCTTACAGCAGTAAGGAGTTCCCAAATTAGAGGGGGGAATGAAGCCAGATTTAAAGTTAGGTAGTCAGTGTAGTTAGGTAAATCGGGTCTAATACCAAGTGAAATCTAAAATGGAGGCCATGCTGGGAATGACTCAAGAAAAACACAGGACAATGGAATGTTAATGGAGCCCAGGAAACAGCCCCCAACAAACTTAAAGATACCCCATCCCAAAGAAGTGATAAAGAAGTCCTTCCTGCCTGGCCCACGGTGTCCCAACCCCTCCCACCTACATTCCATCACCAAAACTATAAGAAGGGGAAACAACCGCACTTCCGCGGATTCCACCTTTTGGGTCCCCTTCTTCCTCTGGGAGAAGTCTTTTCTGCTGTCCTTTAATAAACTTCTACTTTCTACTCTGACCTTGCCTCGGCATGCTTCTTTGATGTTATTCTTCAACATTGGGGAAGCAAGGACTCGTCACCGGTCAACAGCGGTATCAGTATCCCCCCCAAACCTATAAAATCTCACTGAACAAAGGACCGGGACTCACTCCCTGGGACCGCTGCTTCGAGAACGGTTGTGAGTCCAGCCTCGAGCTTGCAAAAAAGACTCTTGTGTGTTTGCATCGGATTCGGCTCCTGGAGATCTATTTGGGTCCCACGAATCTGGCATAACAGAACCATCCACTTGGAGAAAATGAATGTGGAGTTCTATCTTTGTTGCAGGAAAACATCTAGTCCTGCGATCAATAATTTGGTCATCAAGAAACCTCTGTGCACTGATATGAACCTAACTTCAACAGTCTTCAGATGGGTCGACAGAATTGTTTTTATCTCCTGAAGCTTACTAATAAATTCATGACACTGACATTTTAACTTTAAACTTGGAAATCAATTTGCACTTTTTTGGTAAATTCTGTTCTAAAAGTGCTAAAATAATTTGCTACACTGAGTAACAGATTATCTTTGTATTTTAATTAAAAATGTTTAATTTGGAGATTGATTTAGACCTGTAAATTTTAGTTTTCCGTAGTAAGATAATCTTAACTAAGCTTCTAAATGCTATAGGTATATCTAAGAAAACCAAGCCTCATCAAATCTACAAGTTTAAGAGTTATCAAACACTTAGGAAAGTTTGTTAACTGAGAAATTTTTACGAATGTGGCTTAACATATTTCAGATGCATTATATTTAAAACGCTTTAGAAGCAATTATTACACACTTGTATTTGTAAATTGCTTTGAAAACTTAAGAAACTTAAGTTTTCAAACTTGTAACTTTGATAAATGTGAACATGTTTTTAAAAAGTAGTCCCTGAATAATCAGTTTGGGGCACAAAAGTCACTATCAATGGCATCAATTCTTTTTATATTTTGAAATTTTCCATAAGAAAAAATTTAAAAAGGAAGTAGAATAATTTCCATATTTTTTATTTAATACAAAACAAACCAAAAATTCACTATGATATAATTCTAATTGCAACCCCCCTCCTAATATAAATATATATCTATATGTGTGCGTGCGCATGCATACGTACACACACACACACACACACACACACACACACACATATGTACATGTTATACACCCACATACAGAACTAACAAAAATCTTGAATCCAATATATATATATATAAAGAAATCCTACAGTAAAAGAAAAGCCATTAAAAAATGGGCAAAAGACTTCACAAAGTTTGGTCAAAAAGGAAATGCAAACCACCAGAAACTGCTATACACTCCTAGAATGTCTATAATTAAAAAGAGAAATCTAAAGGTCAGCAAGAATGTGGAGACAAAGGAAATTCCCATATACTTCTGGAGGCAATATAAACTCTTGGTAAAAGAAACAATTTCTTTTACAATTAAATATATATTTACCCTGACTCAGCATTTCCATTCATTAGGTATTTTCCAAGAAAATAAAAATCATGTTCACAAAGAATTGTAGGAGAATGTGCATAGTAGTGGGAGCTTGGGGTGTAGGTCAGGGTAGAGAGAGGGCTTGACTAGCATGCTGAAGCCCTGGGTTTGATCCAAACAAAATGAAACTAAATTAAAATAAAAACAAAAGGAATGCGCATAGTAGCTTTACTCAAAACAGCTAACCACTTGGAAACCAAGTGGCCATTAATAGGAGAATGGGCAAAGAAATTGTGGTTTTATTCACACAATGGAATACTATTCTGCAATAAAAAGAAGCAAACTGTGATATACTCAACAACTCCAACAAATCTCAGAGACATTCACTGAGCTGAATATAAGAGAGTACACATTAATTTCATTTATATGAAATTTAGAACTACAGTCACTATAGCAGCAGAACAGCTGGAAGGAGAACTAATAGGGAAGGGAAACAAAAAACTTTCTAGGTAGATGTCAATGTTCTATATCATAATGTGGTGTGGATTCTGTGAATGCCTTTAATTATTAAAACCATAAAAGTATAATTGACTCAATCAGTGTATGTAAATTTTGAATTGAGACAGAAATAAAAATAGTTAAATGGGAAGTACAGATATAAGAATGATAGTGTCACGTTACTAAGTTGGGTGATGAATACATGGAAGTTTGTTATATTATCCTATTTTCTTTTCATATTTTGAAATTTTTCATAAGAAAAAATTTAAAAAGGAAGTAGAATAATTTCCATATTTTTTATTTAATACAAAATAGGGAAATCTTATTTATTATCCCAATTAAAATAGGCAATCATGAAAATATGGCTATTTTACATTACCAAAATTCTAATAAGAAATTAAATTGGATTATTTTGTGGGGTTTTTTTTTGTGTGTGGGGGGGATCGGTGATTGAACTCAGGGTTACTTAACCACTGAGCCACATTCCCAGCCCTTTTTAATATTTTATTTAGAGACAGAGTCTCACAGAGTTGCTTAGTGATTTTCTAAATTGCTGAGACTGGCTTTGACCTTGTGATCCTCCTGTCTTAACCTCCCAAACTGCTGGGATTTCAGGCATGCACCACTGCTCCCAGCCTAGTTTTGGGATTTTAAGTGATGACTGTTTTTTTATATATAAAATGATAGAAGTTATCGCTTTGGTATTTTTTTCACACCTAAGTGTTCAAAACACTTTTACTCTTTTAATTTAGTTTTCTAGTTACCTAAGAGAAAAAGTTATTTAGTTAGTCTTAGGTTTAATAGATGCTAGAACTATTGCCTACACTTGTAGCCAAAAGAACTTCTTTAAATTGGATGTTTTCCTTTTGAATAAATCTGTAGGAAAAAAAGTCCACTGAATGTGTAAGCCTATTTTTTGGCGCAGTCTACAACAACAGGATCTTTTTGACTTCCATGGAAGAGTTCTCACTGCATGGAATCTTAAATTGAATTTTTCATTAATATAGTATTTTAAACAGCAAGTATAAAAAATATCCCCAGTGAATTTCTTCTGGTATCAAGTTCATCTTAATATTTCCAAAGGCTCTGACCCAACATTCTATGATGTGAACAATTTTACCCCCTACGTTTTTATGTTCTTTCACAATAACCAGTCAATGTTTACATTTTTTCAACCAATTGTCGTTCGTTCAAATGATGTGTTAACTTTTAAACAAAGGTTATCATGTGCAAATATCAGATTGATTATTTGCACTAATGGAGAATAGCTGTAAAAACTTGTAAGCCTTGCAACATGTAATGTTTTTTATGTCTACACAATTGTATCATTAATATAGTGCCTAGAACTGAAGCAAATAAAAGGATCTAATAACTACTTATTTATTGATTTTCTAAGAATACACTAATAAATTGATGTTAAGAAGAATTAGTCCTGCATTATCTCAGACTGTAGAATGAAGAATTACACTGATTATAAAGTAAAAAAAAAAACTCATGTCTTTTAAAAGAAAGTTAAAAAGTTTATGGCAATTTGGGTTGAGTAATGCCAGAAATCAAGTCTTAATTCTATTTTAAAGACAATGAAAAGTGGACCTCAGAAAAGTTAAACTGGCTTGATTTAGGGTAGTGAATAGGAAAGTTAGGATTAAAAATTTTTTTTTTTTAAAGAGAGAGTGAGAGAGGAGAGAGAGAGAGAGAGAGAGAGAGAGAGAGAGAGAGAGAGAGAGAGAGAGAGAGAATTTTTAATATTTATTTTTTAGTTCTCGGCGGACACAACATCTTTTGTTGGTATGTGGTGCTGAGGATCGAACCCAGGCCGCACGCATGCCAGGCGAGCGCACTACCACTTGAGCCACATCCCCAGCCCCAAGGATTAAAATTAAAATATAGATCTTAACCCTTTAAGCAATACTAATTTCTCTTTCTTTCTGGTGCTTTCTAATTAGACATAATAGTGGAATTCATTATGCCTTACTTGCACATGCACATTACATAATTTGATTAATCTTATTCCCCAGTAAAAACAATACTAATTTCTTATGTCTGAAACACAATAGAAAAAGATATACTTTTATTTATCATGTACAATGTTTCCTAGCTTGTATACTATTTCAGAATTCTTTTTTATACTGTTTAAAACCACTCATTCAGCCCTGCCTTCAGATGATTACACATAGTCTCAGCTGTAATACTCCCAGTCTCCACCAGGAGGAGAGTTTGTTTAAAAGAGTCAAAACCAGACAAATTACAAATGACAAGAACCAGAACTTTATTCCCAACTCACCCATTTATTTTAAAGTACCACTAACCAATTACTACGCTAATAGAAGCTTTCCTTTGCCAAAATTTACAATGTAATATAATCCATGACTTTTTTTTTATTGGTTGTTCACAACATTACAAAGCTCTTGACATATCATATTTCATACATTAGAATCAAGTGGGTTATGAACTCCCATTTTTACCCCAAATACAGATTGCAGAATCACATCGGTTACACATCACATTTTTACATACTGCCATATTAGTGACTGTTGTATTCTGCTACCTTTCCTATCCTCTACTATCCCCCCTCCCCTCCCCTCCCTTCTTCTCTCTCTACCCCATCTACTGTAATTCATTTCCCTCCATGTTTGTTATCCCATTCCCCTCATAACCTCTTATATGTAATTTTGTATAACAATGAGGGTCTCCCTCCATTTCCATGCAATTTCCCTTTTTTTCTCCCTTTCCCTCCCACCTCATGTCTCTGTTTAATGTTAATCTTTTCTTCCTGCTCTTCCTCCCTGTTCTGTTCTTAGTTGCTCTCATTATATCAGAGAAGACATTTGGTATTTGTTTTTTAGGGATTGGCTAGCTTCACTAAGCATAATCTGCTCTAGTGCCATCCATTTCCCTGCAAATTCCATGATTTTGTCATTTTTTAGTGCTGCGTAATACTCCATGGTGTATAAATGCCACATTTTTTTAATCCATTCATCTATTGAAGGGCATCTGGGTTGGTTCCACAGTCTAGCAATTGTGAATTGTGCTGCTATGAACATCGATGTGGCAGTATCCCTGTAGTGTGCTCTTTTAAGGTCTTCAGGGAATAGTCCGAGAAGGGCAATAGCTGGGTCAAATAGTGATTCCATTCCCAGATTTCCCAGGAATCTCCATACTGCTTTCCAAATTGGCCGCACCCGTTTCCAGTCCCACCAGCAGTGTACAAGAGTACCCTTTTCCCCACATCCTCGCCAGCACTCATTGTTGTTTATCATGGCTGCCAATCTTACTGGGGTGAGGTGGTATCTTAGGGTGGTTTTGATTTGCATTTCCCTGACTGCTAGAGATGGTGGGCATTTTTTCATGTACTTGTTGACTGATTGTATGTCCTCCTCTGTGAAGTGTTTGTTCATGTCCTTGGCCCATTTGTTGATTGGGTTATTTGTTATCTTATTGTCTAATTTTTTGAGTTCTTTGTATACTCTGGATATTAGAGCTCTATCTGAAGTGTGAGCAGTAAAAATTTGTTCCCATGATGTAGGCTCCCTATTTACCTCTCTTATTGTTTCTCTTGCTGAGAAAAAACTTTTCAGTTTAAGAAAGTCCCATTTGTTGATTCTTGTTATTAACTCTTGTGCTATGGGTGTCCTATTAAGGAATTTGGAGCCCGACTCCACAATATGTAGATCGGAGCCAACTTTTTCTTCCATCAGACGGAGAGTCTCTGATTTGATATCTAGCTCCTTGATCCACTTTGAGTTGACTTTTGTGCATGACGAGAGGAGGGGATTCAGTTTCATTTTGTTGCATATGGATTTCCAGTTTTCCCAGCACCATTTGTTGAAGATGCTATCCTTCCTCCATTGCATGCTTTTAGCCCCTTTATCAAATATAAGATAGTTGTAACTTTGTGGATTAGTCTCTGTGTCCTCTATTCTATACCATTGGTCCACCCACCTGTTCTGGTACCAGTACCATGCTGTTTTTATCACTATTGCTCTGTAATATAGTTTGAAATCTGGTATCACTATACCACCTGATTCACACTTCCTGCCTAGAATTGTTTTTGCTATTCTGGGTCTTTTATTTTTCCATATGAATTTCATGATTGCTTTATCTATTTCTACAAGAAATGCCACTGGGATTTTGATTGGCATTGCATTAAACCTATAGAGAACTTTTGGTAATATCACCATTTTGATGATGTTAGTTCTGCCTATCCATGAACAAGGTATATTTTTCCATCTTCTAAGATCCTCTTCTATTTCTCTCTTTAGGGTTCTGTAGTTTTCATTGTATAGGTCTTTCACCTCTTTTGTTAGGTTGATTCCCAAGTATTTTATTTTTTTTGAGGATATTGTGAATGGAGTGTTTTTCCTCATTTCTGTTTCAGAAGTTTTGTCGCTGATATACAGAAATGCCTTTGATTTATGCGTGTTGATTTTATATCCTGCCACTTTGCTGAATTCATTTATTAGTTCTAGTAGTTTTTTTGTGACCCTTTTGGGTTTTGTAGGTATAGAATCATGTCATCCGCAAATAGTGATAATTTAAGTTCTTCTTTTCCTATTTTTATGCCTTTAATTTCTTTCGTCTGTCTAATTGCTCTGGCCAGTGTTTCGAGAACTATATTGAATAGAAGTGGTGATAGAGGGCATCCCTGTCTTGTTCCAGATTTTAGAGGGAATGACTTTAACTTTTGTCCATTCAGAATGATGCTAGCCTGAGGCTTAGCATAGATAGCTTTTACAATGTCGAGGTAAGTTCCTGTTATCCCTAGTTTTTCTAATGTTTTGATCATAAAGGGATGCTGTACTTTGTCGAATGCTTTCTCTGCGTCTATCGAGATGATCATATGGTTCTTATCTTTAAGTCTATTGATGTGGTGAATAACATTTATTGATTTCCGTATATTGAACCATCCTTGCATCCCAGGGATGAATCCTACTTGATCATGGTGCACAATTTTTTTGATGTGCCTTTGTATCCGATTTGCCAGAATTTTATTGAGGATTTTTGCATCTAGGTTCATTAGAGATATTGGTCTGTAGTTTTCTTTCTTTGAGGTGTCTTTGTCTGGTGTCGGAATCAGGGTGATGTTGGCCTCATAGAATGAATTTGGTAGAGCTCCCTCTTTTTCTATTTCCTGAAATAATTTGAAAAGTATTGGTATTAATTCTTCTTTAAAGGTTTTGTAAAACTCCGCTGTGTACCCATCTGGTCCTGGGCTTTTCTTGGTTGGTAGTCTTTTGATTGCTTCTTCTATTTCATCCATTGATATTGGTCTGTTCAAATTGTGTGTATCCTCCTGACTCAGTCTGGGCAAATCATATGACCTAAGAAATTTATCAATGTCTTCACTATCTTCTATTTTATTGGAGTATAGGTTTTCAAAGTAATTTCTAATTGTCTTCTGTATTTCTGTAGCATCTGTTGTGATATTGCCTTTTTCATCCCGTATGTTAGTAATTTGAGTTCTCTCTCTTCTTCTCTTCGTTAGCATGGCTAAGGGTCTGTCGATCTTGTTTATTTTTTCAAAGAACCAACTTTTTGTTTTGTTAATTTTTTCAATAGTTTCTTTTGTTTCAATTTCATTGATTTCTGCTCTGATTTTAATTAATTCTTGCCTTCTGCTACATTTGCTGTTGTTTTGCTCTTCCTTTTCTAGGGCTTTGAGATGAAGTGTGAGCTCATTTATTTGTTGGTTTTTCCTTTTTTTGAGGAATGACCTCCAGGCGATGAATTTCCCTCTTAAAACTGCTTTCATTGTGTCCCATAGATTCCGATATGTTGTGTCTGTATTTTCATTTATCTCTAAGAATTTTTTGATTTCCTCCTTTATGTCTTCTGTAACCCATTGATCATTCAGTAACGTATTGTTCATTGTCCATGTGATGTAGGATTCTTCCTTCCTTCTTTTATCATTGATTTCCAGTTTCATTCCATTATGATCTGATAAAGTGCATGGTATTATCTCCACCCCTTTATATTTACTGAGGGTTGCCCTATGGCATAATATATGGTCTATTTTTGAGAAGGATCCATGTGCTGCTGAGAAAAAAGTATATCCACTTGATGATGGTTGATATATTCTATATATGTCAGTTAAGTCTAGGTTACTGATTGTGATATTGAGGTCAACAGTTTCTTTATTCAACTTTTGTTTGGAGGATCTGTCCAATGGTGAGAGAGGTGTGTTGAAGTCACCCATGATTATTGTGTTGTGGTCTATTTGATTCTTGAACTTGAGGAGAGTTTGTTTTATGAACGTCGCAGCGCCATTATTTAGTGCATAAATATTGATAATTGTTATGTCTTGTTGGTGAATGGTTCCTTTTAACAGTATATAATGTCCTTCCTTATCCCTTTTGATTAACTTAGTCTTGAAGTCGATTTTATTCGATATGCGAATGGCCACCCCTGCTTGCTTACGAGGACCGTGTGCGTGGTATATTTTTTCCCAACCTTTTACCTTGAGCCTGTGTATGTCTTTTCCAATCAGATGTGTCTCTTGGAGGCAGCATATTGTTGGATTTGTTTTTTTAATCCATGTTACCAGCCTATGTCGCTTTATTGGAGAGTTTAAGCCATTAACGTTTAGGGTTACTATTGATATATGGTTTGTACTTCCTGCCATGTTTGATTATTTATCTCTTTTTTTTTTCTAATTTAGTTTGTTTCTCCATGATTAGCTTTCCCCCCGTCCTCTGTCTTTACCGAGGCACTTCCCGCTGATGGTTTTGGTTATTGTTTTTCATTTCTTCCTCGTGTAGTGTTTTGCTCAAAATGCTTTGCAATGATGGTTTTCTGGCTGCAAATTCTTTTAACTTTTGTTTATCATGAAAGATTTTTATTTCGTTGTCATACCTGAAGCTTAATTTTGCTGGATACAGAATTCTTGGTTGGCATCCATTGACTTTCAGTGTTTGAAATATATTGTTCCATGACCTTCTTGCTTTCAGCGTCTATGATGAAAAATCCGTTGTCAACCTTATTGGTTTACCCCTAAATGTAATCTGCCTCCTTTCTCTTGTAGCTTTTAATATTTTCTCTTTGTTCTGTATATTGGATATCTTCATAACAATGTGTCTTGGCGTTGGTCTACTGTGATTTTGTGTGCTCGTTGTCCTGTATGCATCTTCAATTTGTATATCTGTTTCCTTTTTTATTTCTGGAAAGTTTTCTGTAATTATTTCATTCAGCAGGTTACTCATTCCCTTGGTTTGAATCTCTGCGCCTTCCTCTATCCCGATGACTCGTAAGTTTGGTTTTTTTATGTTATCCCAAATCTCTTGGATGTTTTTCTCGTGATTTTTTACCAGCCTTTCTGAGTTGGCTAGACTCTTTTCAAGATGATATATTTTGTCTTCATCATCTGATGTTCTGGCTTCTACTTGCTCCACTCTGTTAGTGATACTCTCGATTGAGTTTTTAATTTGGTTTATCGTTTCCTTCATTTCTAGAATTATTGTTTAATTTTTTTTTTATAATCTCTATCTCCTGATAAAGATGCTAAACTTCTTCTTTTATCTGTTTATGTAATTCATTTTCAAGGTGATCTTTAAGGTTCCTTTCCATCTGTCTAAGGTGTTCCTTGAGTTCTTTATATGGCCATTTTTCTAATGACTCCAGGTCCTCCTGAATGTTTAGGCTGTCCTTCATTGTTTGTACTCCTTTTCTTCCTTGCTTTTTTATGCTCATGATACTTCTTGTTCTGTTTGACTGCTGAGTTACTGTTTACTCTTATAAATTTATTTGATGCTTGGGAGGAGAGATCTTAGAAGGGAAAGGAAGAAGTCACTGCAAAGGAGGCTGGGAATTGTAGTCTCCAGCTGAGCAGGCATCCCACTTCACTCCAGAGTTTCTGGTTAACATGTAGCAGTTTCTCCATGGGAGATTTTAAAGTATCATCAGGCAGGGGTCCAAACGGAACCATCTAAGAGCATCAACCAGCACAGCAGCTTCTGCCTAGTATGCACTGCCTAGGCTATGCTGCAGGGTCTGCCTGGTCCAAGTCTCAGTGCTGAACGTTAACCAGAGGCTTCCAAACACAGGAGGTGGTAGTGACAGCAGAACTACTTAACGCTCCCAGGAACTGAAAAATAGCTGCATGTATATTTATTCCCCAGGAACTGACCTGGGCATTGGTTAGAGCCACATCTAAGGTTTCCACTTAGGCAGATGCTGACACAAGAGGTGAGGTCCAGGGCACTGTTGGGCAACAAGGGTCTCCCCTTCTTTCTGCTCACTACTGGCATGAAGCACACGGCCCGATTTAAACTGTCCGTCAGACCCCTGGGCGGTATTAACCTTCCTAGAGCACAGCAAACCCTGCAGGGCATGCAGACTCAGCTTCCAGATGCCATATTGTGTCCAGTCCATGACTTTTTAAAATGGGACCTAAACTGTACCTTTGAAGCAGGTTTTATTTGAAAAAACTAATTCAAAGGTTAAAAAAATGTACAAAATAAACAAATTTTTGCTCACCATTTTTGCTTCTGACTGTTGTACTGGTTGAGGGGAGGAAGGGCCTGGAATTCCTGGAACACTAGGCACCATGGTGACTGGTCGAACAAGCTATGCAAAAAAGATATTGAAAAATATTTTCTATAGAATATTTTCAAAATGAGATTTGTATTTTTATTTGTATAATGGCTATTACAATTTGAAACATTAAAATCACAAAATTATAAAACTTATCTCTAGCTGATTATATCTCTACACCAAATCCTGCTTTACATCCAGATATATCCCTCAAAAGTTGTCAGTTTCTCTGAGACATGTGCTTTCCTAATCTTCAATTTTCATGACTTCTTTAATGTTTCTTATAAAAACTCATAGTATTGGAAGTGATTAATGCAAAATTTCTCACAAATCTGTCACTTTCATTTTGCATTTGAAAGAATGTCAAAACTAGTGACAATAGGCATAAAAAATAATTTCAACAATGAACTCTGCTTTTCTAAAATATATATTTGTATATCAAAATTTTCTAAAATGATTTCTTTGATGTATCAATATATTGAATAATGACAAAGAAGATGATTACTTCTAACAACTTCTCAAATAATCTGGAACAGATTTTATCACATTGGTTTTTAACTAGTACTATATAAATAAAGTATACCTCTTCTTTCATTTTTAAGTTGCTGTCATCACAGATACAATTAGTAGGATAACCATATAATCTCAAATACAAGGCAAAAATGTTTTCCATCTCAAAAATATCCTCAGCAAAAAGGAAGAACTTATATTTGAGTATTTTACAAAAAATCTTTCCAACAATACATTTTGAACAAAAGTTTTGTTTTGAAGAAGTCTTATTATCTTAAAATTATCCCAATCAATACTGATTTTGGATACTTAGATCACTTGGAAGAATTAAAGTATTAAGCATTTAAAAAAGTATAAACATAATATTAATCTCTTAATATTTCTGGGGGTATATCTGTATTCAAAGTATCTGTTATTATAAGTAGGCTTTTAAAAATAATTTTAAAAAGAAATATAGTGTTAACATTACTAAATGTCATCATTTAAAAACTAAACTTTTTTATTATATAAATGAGTATCTAAGGCTTTGATAAGATTTCCAGGAAACTACAGATTCAAAAACTATTATAAATAATTTAGGTGAAAATGAAAATGATGTGCTTGGAAAACTTTATTAGATATTTAAAACAGTGGTTCTCTGGATGAAAATGTGAAATGTTGACACATTTGGAAAGTATGAATTAAACTGTATATTAAACATGAGAGTAGGGCAGAGTGTAATGGCACATGTTTGTAATCCCATCAGATCAGGAGCCTGAGACAGAAGGACTACAAGTTCAAAGCCAGCCCCAGTAATTTACCCAGGGCATAAGCAACTCAGCGAGACCCTGTCTAAAAAAATGAAAAGGAAGAATTGTGGATGTGGTTCAGTGGTTATGTACCTTTGGGTTCAGTCCCTGGTACCCCACCCACTGCCCACCCCCAGAAAGTGAGTAGGAAAAAAGCATTATTTCTAAGTTACAGCATTTCACAATGTGTTTTTAAATTCTCACTAAACTATTAAATATCATAAATAGTTATTTGACTATTTTGTCCATGTCTTCCAAAATTTATATATTGAACATGCCCTTCAAAAAAATCTCTTGGATCTTTTCATTACAAACTGGGAGCCTACTATTTCAGTACATTTAGATTTTAAGATGCTTGGGCTATCAAAGAAATTCTGTAAAACTAATTGGACCATAAAGGCTCACAGAACCTTTATGAGGTCTTTATAAAGAACTTTTATAAATAAATAGAAATGCCATAGAATTATTTGATAGCATTCTAGTATTAGTATCTTTAAAATTAGAACTCTGGGGCTGAGGATATAGCTTCATTGGTAGAATGCTTGCCTGGTATGCATGAGGCCCTGTGTTCAATCTGCAGTTAAAAAAAACAAACACAAACACAAAAAAACACCTTCAGAAATCAGAAATATCTGAATTCTACTAATCTAGGCAAATTGAAATGAACTGAACAAGGGGTGGAGTTCTTAGTATTAAAAAAAAAGAGCAGGAAATCAAGATTTGAATGGGAAGAAAAACTGTTTTCTATCCAATTACATTTGCCTACAATAGTATATTGTATTACTACAAATATCAATAAGTAAATATTACCCACCACTAATAAGTATTTTGTTAAGTTTAGTTTCAGCTAATGAAGCAGTTCCAAATATATTTTCTAACTGCTTTACAAAAACCAGTTTGCTACAAGACTTAGTCTAACTTTACAACTTACTGGGACTGCAGCTGGAACATGTACATTAGAACTTGTAATTGATGCAGGAATAGCAACAGGCATGGTTTGTCCATTAGGGAGATGTAACAGAAGAGGAAATGGGCCTGGTACAGGGCTAAGAAAAACAAAACAAGGGAAATTTAAAAAGAGCCATGACAATCATCCCTTTATAAAACAACAGTACTCTTATTCCTATTAATTTAAAAATCTTAAAAAATATTTAAAAATAAATTTTCTAATCACTGTAAAGCAAACTGCAAAATTTAATTAGTTTTAATTGTATCTTAAATGTACAATCTATTCAACAGTGTTAAAAAATGGAAAAGATTATAGATTCATTTGGGACAATCTCTATTCTATAAAATGGGAAAAATTCTCATCAAAAAGCTCTTGGAAGCTACTTGCAAGAACAGAAAGAAATGTTATCTGGTGATGTAGTAATTTTATGTTTTTCTTTTTTTTTTTGAAACAGCATGAAAATAAGAGATCATTTTAAATTCACATCCTATGATGATTTGTTTTTAACTAAGATTTAGATATTTACTTTCTAATCTATAAATAGTATTTACAGTAAAAAAAAATCAAGTTTTCTGAAATCAAAATATGCAGATCTCTCTCTCTCTCTCTCTCACACACACACAAAACTAAGGTCACAATTTGAATAATTAAATGTCTTAAGAAAAATCTAACAATACAGTCAATGACTGGCCAAATCACTTACACAATTGGCCTGTTGGAGGATGGTGCCTGGGTGATTACAGTACTTGAGGTTGGTGAAGGTACTGCCTGCTGAATAATTACACTGGAGTCAGAACTTGTGAGCAGCACATTGGGTACCTGTAATGATGCTGGACGAACAATAGCTGATGTGGGTTGTGCTGTTTGTGCCAATGGTACTTCCTATTTAATAATGAGATAAAGAAAGGGTGTCAATTATAATGCAAATCAATTTGTGTACCCTATTAAACAGAATGAAACATATTTCTAAAAGCATCCACAAGATAATACTTGAACACCCAAAATCAAATTAATTTATAATAAAATTAATTGAAAGTACATTTTAGGGGATTGGGATGTAGTTCAGTGGTACAGTGTTTGTCTAGCATGCGTGAGGTCCTAGGTTCAAATTCCAGCATCACAAAACAAGCAAAATTTAGAGGCAGCTGTGAAGCACTATGCAGTGCTCAATAATTTAATTTTTAACAACTTGTTTTTTTTCTCCCAGAATTACTGTGTTTCTATCCATCTATAAAAAATTAGGCTGGACAATTTGGCTATGATTTAATGAGAATTTCAATAAAATATGCAAATACAATCCATTTTCAGGAATCACAGAACACAGAATCCAGAAGGAATTGCCTAATCATACTCCCTCATTATACTGTATGGACAGGAAACCAGTATAGAGAGATTATGTCATCATTAACCAAAATTCAGTAAGAGAAATGCTCAAAAATATTTTAAAGCAACACAAATGTTTGCTAATAGGTAGCTACCCCTCTAATAGCCATAATTTCTCAATATCAAAAGGCCAATATTGCTATCTTGAATGTAAAATAAATAAATAAATACTGGAGTAAGACCTTTCTGCATTAAAAGGAAAAAAATAATTTATGACTCAGCCAGAGCCTTAAAGGTATTCTTTTCACCAGTTTCACAGATTAGCAAACAGAGAGATTAGGGTCTTACTCACAACTCCTTAACTAATTGGTATAAAAACTGGGTACAGTATGTTCTTTAAATTGGTCTATACACTGCCACTTACTGTGGAATTCTTACTAAGGTACATAGAAGAAGGAGCTTCATTTACTCAAGAAGTTTGAGAACCTGTAACATGTTCTCAAAGACTGGAAAGAGAGATAATAAACTAAAACAAACAAAACAATTTAGATTGTAACAAGTGTGAAGTGTAACAGAATAATAAATGCAACATAATAAATAGTGGAAGATCTAAGGGTTAAAGTAGAGTTGGATATTTTAGATAGAATAAGAGAAGGTAAGCTGTTTTGCCAAATGATATCTGAACTATACTGAAAGAGTAAGGAGGAAAGCATGCTAGGAAGAAGGAAGTAATATCACAAGTAATATCTCAAGGCAGGAAAAGCTTACAGTACTTGATGAACACAACAGAGGCAAGAGGTTGAGGATGAATGAATAGACAAGTTCAGATCAGAGAAGGCTTATGCTAAGGAGTGTCAATTATCATAAATACAATGGCAAAGTATTGAAGTATTTTTCAGCAGTGGAGCTGCTTTATTTATTTATTCATTCATTCATTTATTTATTTATTGGTGCTAGGTATTGAACCCAGGGCATCCAGCATGCTGAAGCAAATGCTCTACCACTGAGCTATATTTACAGCCCCAAAGTATTTTTTAAAATATTTTTTCACGTTGATGAACTTTTATTTTATTCATTTATTTATATGTGATGCCGAGGACTGAACCCAGTGCCTCACACATGCTAGGCAAGTGCTTTACCACTGAGCTACACCCCAGAACCAGCCCCAATGTATTGTTTTATAAATCCCAAAATACTATGGAAAATAAATTAGAGATGGAAGCAGGAAGTTCAGTAAGAAGTTAGCTAAGCGTAGTGGTGGAAGCATGAACTTGTAGTTCAGCAGTTTGGAAGGTTGAGACAGGAGGATCATGTGTTTGAGGCCAGCTGGGCAACACAGTGAGACCCCATCTCCTGTGAGAGAAATAAAGGGGTTTGGGGAAGTAGCTCAGTGGTACAGTGCATTCTAGAGGTTCTGGGTTTGATTCCTAGCACTACACAAAAAAGAACGCAAATATTAATAATAAAAAATACTACAATGACTTGGCTTAAAGTGGTGACAATGAACACAGAAAGAAAAGGATAAGACTCAGGATATATTCTGGAAATATGTCTAATACGATAGGTTGTTGGTTTCAATGTGAAAAAGAAGGAATTAGGGATGATCCCTAAATTGTTGGCTTGAGCACCTAGATGAGTGGAGAAAATTTACTGCAGAGAAAAATTGGCAAAAAGAATTAAGGGCTCTGATTTAGATATATTAAGATGCCTATCAGACATAAAAAAGGAAATACCAAGTGGAGATGAATATGAATATGAAAATCTCAAGAGACCTCAGCTGATAAATAATTTTTTATACCTTGACATAACTATGCCCTTACCCAAAAGGAGCTAACATTAAGGAATTCGGGAAGAGCAAATACCCTTAAAAGATGATAAAGCAGCCATGTAATAGTGAAGGGACTGGAATGATCTGCAGGAAAAATGATTTATCTTAAGGATTTAACAACATGTCTAATAATGTGATAACGTGGAAGCCACCTTATATCCTAAAAGAACAGGATAATTAAATAATCAAGATAATTATAAAACAAAGTACAACCATTAAAAATTGTGATTTTGAGAAATCCCTAATGACAAAGGAAAATGTTCATTAGTACTGCGTATATAAAGTACAATGTAAGGCCAAGTGCAGGAACACATGCTGGTAATCCCAGTTACATGGGAGGCTGAGGTAATGAGACCACTAATTCAAGGACTGTCTCAAACTAAAAAATTAAAAAGGGTTGGGGATTTAGCTCAGTGGCAGTGCCCTGGATTCAATCCGCAGTACTGGGCAAGAGGGAAAAAAAAAAGCAAGCTACCCTTCTATGCAACTATACACTTACATATTTGTATGTATAAAATGTATGTATAAATAAAGGGAAAAAAGCCTCAAAATATTAGTAATTATTATTCCAATTATGGGCTAAGAGGTGATTTTAGTTGCCTTCTTTGCTATTCTTTAAGTTCTTATGATAAGAATGTACTTTTATCATCAAAAAAAGAAAATTTAAATAAAACAAAAAAACAACCCTAAACTTTTATTCTAGGATAAAAAGTTACTTTTTCTGAAGTAATATGCTGCATAATGACATTATGTCAACAATAGGCTGCATAAGATAGAACTGAAAAAATGTATTACCCAGGAAACACATAGCTGAAAAAAAGATAAAAGGAAATTACAAGAGAAGAAAAAGAACCCCCAAAAAAATTCACAGGGGAGGGTTTAAAAGAAGTGTTTGCAAATCTAAACAAGTTGCTTTAGAATTTTGAAAATGAGGACACCAACACCAAAAAGGTTTTCATTAATTTCTTTAATTGGGAAGAATATTCATGGTATAATGAAAACTACCCGAGCAAACCACCCTGGACATATTTCTGAAAAGAGTGACATATCCTCAGGAAGAGCTTAAGGCAGATCCTTCAAAAATGAGGCATTGCAATCATAGGTAACATGGCTCTATGTGTGAGTTACTGTCCCAAAGACCTTACAGAAGGACAAAATGTGGAAGTGGAAGACAGTGACATTGATGATTCTGATCCTACATAGGCCTCAGCTAATGTGTGTTCCTAATCCTCAGGAAGAGCTTAAGGCAGATCCTTCAAAAATGAGGCATTGCAATCATAGGTAACATGGCTCCATGTGTGAGTTACTGTCCCAAAGACCTTACAGAAGGATAAAATGTGGAAGTGGAAGACAGTGACATTGATGATTTTGATCCTACATAGGCCTCAGCTAATGTGTGTATTGGTGTATTAGATCTTAAAAAAAAAAAGTTAACAAGAAAAATAATTTTTTAAATAGAAAAAATATTATAGAATAGGATATAAAAAGAATATTTTGGTACAGCTAATGCAGTGGGTTTGTGTTTTCAACTGTTCTTACAAAAAAGTTGAAAAGTTGAAAAAATAACAGGTTTATAAAGTAAAAAAGTTAACCAGTAAGTTAAGGTACTGTTACAGGAAGAATTTCAAAAATAAATTTAATATAACCTATGTATACAGTGTTTATAAAGTCTACAGTAGTGTATAGTAATATTCTAAGCCTTCATTCACTCACCACTCACTGACTCACACAGAGCAATTTCCAGTTCTATAAACTCCATTCACAATAAGTGCTTTACACAACTGTCCCCTCTTTTTAAAAAGATTTATTTTTTATTTTTTAAATAGGTTTTATTTTTTTTTTAGATATACATGACAGTATAGTATATTTTGACATATTATACATACATGGAGTATAACTTATTCTTTTTTTTTTTTTTTTTTTTTTTTTTTTTTTAGTACCGGGGACTGAATTCAGGGACACTCAACAATTGAACCACATCTTTGGCCCTATTTTGTATTTTTATTTAGAGACAGGGTCTCACTGAGTTGCTGAGCACCTCGCTTTTGCTGAGGCTAGCTTTGAACTTGCAATCCTCCTGCCTCAGCCTCCTGAGCTGCTAGGATTACAGGTGTGTGCCACCATGCCCAGCAACAACTGTCCCATTGTTTTTTTTTTTTTTTAATCTTTTGTAGTTTATTTTCAACTGTACCTTTTCTATGTTTAGACACACATATACTTACCATTGGATTACAACTGCCTACACAGTATTCAGTATAGTAACATACTGTAAAGATTTATAGCTTAGAGGCAATAGGTTGTACCATATAGCCCAAGTGTGTTAATATGCTATACTATCTAGTTTTATGTAAGTACACTCTAATGCCTGCACAATGATGAAATTGCCAATTGATGCATTTCTCAGAATGAATCTGTCATTAAATGATATATGACTATATTTCCTATTTCTATTTCCATCAATGTTATGGCTTTAGAATAACGTATCTAAAAATGACCACTGCCTCTTGCTACCCAATAAATATATGTTCATTTCATGTGCTTATAAATGAAAAAAGTGATCAATGCCACTCAACACATAACGGCCCAGATGGCCTTAGGTTAACAGGGGATTCAAGATAGTATCATCACCATCTTAGTTACTAGTACCAAAGATCCACCGCTGAGAAGTAACCAGTTACTTTTTAAAATCTTAAATAGCCATTGTTCAAATAAATTTAAGTTGTAAAAACTTTTAAATTAAGTTGTTATTATATCAAACTAGCTAAAAAAATGGTAAAACTCAGAAAAATGCAGTTAAAATTATAAATTTACATGTTTTAAAATTATGCATTTCTATAAAATGATTGCTGTTCTATCCCATAATTTTTCAATGTAATAAAGATAATTATCTGTAAAGGTAGAATCTTTTTCCCCTGAAATGTTGAATATTCACAAATATAAGGTGACAATGAATTTTATATAGTTTAATACACTGACATTTTGTAGAGATTAAATAATTAAACTTTACTGGGAGCACCAATTTTTTCCACTTAACTTGTATTTCTACTACATAAATATATTCCTAACCTTTTCATCACTGGTAGTAGACTCTGGATGAGGTAAAGGACTATCCTGGTGAGTTGTTTCCACAATAGATGGTTCCTCAATTTTGCTTCTTATGATGGGTGTTGCAAGAGGGGACAAATCTAGAGGCATCTAATACAAACAACAAAGAAAATGTTAAAAGTTCAAAAACTACATCAGTATGTCTAAATTAAGAAGCAGGAAATTTATACGATCATTACTTTTCCAATCAGAAGTATTCTTTAAGTTCACAGTTAACAACATACTTTTTTAATGTCATCTTCTGAAGCCTTCTTGAATTCATTCTCAAATGGACTTGCCAACTCATTAAACAAACCCACTTCTTCACAGTTTTTCAAGAATCTTGTTGGTGTTGGGGTCTGATCTGAAATAAATGTCAAAGTAATCATGCAGATTTAAATATCATGTTAAGACTTTCTAAAATATAGCTAGTAAATTAACAAATTAGCAGGACTGGTTCAATCAGTTGTTAATGCTCTTTTTGAAATCTCTTCCTTTAAAACAAATAAAATTTGGTTAAGTTTTTGTTGAACTTAAAAATATTTTCTCCAACTTCATGAACCATAAAAATATGAAAGAAATCCTTTTGATTCCATAGTCCACTCCTCTCTGAGTGGAGTGGCAAAAACATACTCTAAACTATTATCCTAGTGATTAGAATTTTTAAAATTTACATTAAAATTGTAATTGTTTAAATACATGCAATTTGGGAAACAGTAGAGTAAGAGCATCTATATTTGCTTTAACTTGACCCTTCTCCAGTTGTTTATAATTTAGTCTTAAAAACATTAAGATAAAATATAATCTTTAATATTTAATAGGTGGACCAAAATACTACAAGAAAGAAAAAGAAAGTTAAAATGAGAGCCCTAAAAACAAAAGACAGCCCTCTTCACTACTGTCAACTGAAGTTCATTTTCTATTTTAATGCATTTTATAAAACTGGTATGAGGAGTATGTTAGAGTCAAGTATCAAAAAAAAGTTCTAGCTTAATTTTTACAACTAACAATTACTTTCTTACAAATTGAAATATTTCCATTGTACTTCAGTAAGTACTCATGTTAGGTACATTAACATGTTTATGTACTGCTTATAGAATAAATACCAGTTAAGGCCCATGGTTAATGAAAAATAGCAAATTTATAAAATTTAACCATTTAATCTTATTATTTTCAAGGCTCTTTATTCATAGTAATTAGAATTGGTAGTGTATTTAAATTTTATTCACATTTTATATACTTTAGAGCATCGATTTTATAGATTATACCAGGAATCTAGTCTAAACTAAATAAATGTTTAGACTACCAAGGTCAACTCCTGGTTTAAGAGAAAAGCCAAAAATATTTTTTGTGAAAGTAAAATTCTTTTACTTGTTAGCTATTGTTTTCCCAAAGTGGGCATTACTATTTTATCTTTATCACCACAGGTGTACCCAGAGTAATATTACATATAAATATATTTTAACACTAAAATGACCTACTTGTCACACACATTAGATATAATTTAAACCTGTCTCAGACACTATTAGTAATATCAGAATTACTTTAGGGACTCTATTATGTCATAATTTTACGTGTAATTAATCTTTAACCTATGTTCTATTCCAACATCCAAAAGACTTCCAAAATCATATTACAGTAAGGGATTTGCATACATGCATCAGCTTAAGTCCCTCATGATTGTATTAATAAGTCAAATATAACTTGGACTCTTCTGTTTACAGTCAAAAGATTTGTCTATCTAAGCTTATTAAAAGTTTCTTAATTTATATTAAAGGGATGGAAAGTCTTAAAAATGCATAAGTATAAGTCACTTTTATGGATTATTAGAACCATCAAACTTGAGACAAGTCAAGATAGGCACGATCGTTTGTATATGGCTACCGATCAAATATATACCACACACATCATGCATTTTATTTATACAGTAATGTTAAACAATCATCTCAACATGTCAGTAAAAAAAATGTTCAAGTGTTGTTTGTGCTATATTTTTACACTCTATGAAATGTGATCAGATAGGAAAATAATTTCTAGAAACCAATTTCAAAACACTTTATGAATTCAGAACTTATACAGAAAGAAAATGCTCTCAGGGAAACAAAAACCTTTATGTAGGGAGTAAACTTTCCAGGTTATTTTTCTTGCTTTTTTCTTTTTATTTTTTTTAATTCTAGCTCTTAATATCTATAATATTCCAAAGAAAGGCTCTTCTCTTTTACTTATAGGACTGAAGATAAGTTGAAAGTTTCCTTACAAAAACTTACCAACTTTTTGTTACCTCCAATTTCTTCATTACAAAAATTTAGATACTGAAATTACAGGACGAGCCATCCAATATTGTCTTATTATCTACCCAAAGCATTGTATATGACAATTTAATCTCAATACTCAGTAATAATTTAAAAAATACTAATAGTATTCAGGTATAATTCCAAAATTGCAAACAGTATAGCCTAAGCTTCACAAGAGAAAAAAAAGAATCTCGAATTAATTGAATATAATGCAAATCTGTCATTATGATATAGAAGGTCTAACATTTTTGTAAAGTTTGATATTAAAACTTGTTGTTTAGGCCCTCAGTGGCCCTAAGTTGCTGAGGCTGGCCTAAAACTTGCAATCCTCCTGCCTTAGCCTCCCAAGTCGCTGGGATTACAGGCATGTGCCACCGCACCAGGCTAAAACTTATTCTCATCAAAATACATAATCAGAAAATATGCAAATGTACTCAAATTATACATAATATATGTGGGTACATATACATGAATGTGTGTGTATATACTTAAATACCAAAAAGGCAGCTAATACAGCATGCAATAACAATAAACCAATGCATGAATTAGGTCTTTCTTCTTATTTGTAATGAAAAATAATCACCTGTTTGTTTAAGTAAAAACGTATGATCAACACACCAAAAACAGCACTGACTGAATTTAGGCTCCTTTATCAAGAATATTTTATTAATACAAATAAAAAGAATTAACAAAATCCTAATGGACAAGTCTCCTAATTGCTCTTTCTCCATCATATAGCCTTTTAAACTGAGTTAGGACAGCTAAAAGAAACACTGACTAAATACCACATTAGTTCAATTATCAGTTAACTGTAAACTTTGTAGATTGTATGAATATTCCCAGAATTTCAATTAACTTCCATAAAATTAACATTGAAATTTATATTTGAAAACTAGACAAAAAAAAGTGAAATGAATGGTCAGAAGAACACATGAAAATGTAATGGGTAAAATGCATGTTGCCAACATTTACTGTAAATGAAGTAATTGGAGTATCACCAGACTATAATATTTACAGAGAATACACAAAAATTGTGCACATTCCAGGTGAAATATGTATATAAGCTATTAAAAAAGCATATACTAACCAGCCACAATGACACTGTCATTACGTGCTGGACCAAATTTCAGTGTCATCTCATGTTTATGTTTATGGACAGCCAAATGATCCTCGTTGGTAAAACGCTGTGGCAGAAAGTTTTAAAATATAGTTAAGATTTTCAATTTGATCAAATAAGTAAAATGATAAGGAAATTCATTTCCACAACATGTAAAACCACCATTAACAGTGACATAGCAGTTTGTCAACTATAAAAGGATCTACTGTTAGTATAGACAAGCATACTATATTTCAAATAATCACAGAGAAAGTCATTACCCAATGAAGAGCAATACTAATATATTACTAAATCACATAATTTGAGAGCATTTAAAAATAAAATCTAAGGCAAAGAAACTTTACATAAATTTCATTTGGATACTAAAACCAGATCATTATTATTTTTTTGTTATATCAGTGTAGAAATACATACTCCATGGCACAATGACTTTTAAAGAAAATTCTATATTTATCTAGTCTTAAGTTTACTTACCACTTTTTAAATGAGAAAATTTATTTAAAAATATTACTACTGAACAAATAAAAAATAAGTCATGATTTCTCTTACCACATAAAAAACAATGTCTTTGTTATAATCTAGTAAAGAAACAGCAACCAATACAATGATAAATCGGTTCATCTAAATAAAGTGTTTAGCTTACAGTAGCTATAGTGATTTTTTAAACTATGGGGCTTATATTAAAAGTGAAGCAAAATTATTTAAAGGCTATCTATCACATTTTCCCCCTTCACTCAACCTGGATAAATCCTGCATATTAAATGTGACACTTATGAGTACAATAAATACATTGTTTAAATATTCTCTTTATGAAGATGCTCCTTATCAAGCAATATTTATAACTACCTCTTGTTATTTCAGAGCAATTATTTTTTTGCCCAATTCCTGGTTTGGAGCATTAATTTAAAAATGTTAAGTTAATGGATCTAAACTCACTCTTTAGTCTATAACTTTACAAATAGGGATGTTAAAATTTTATATATAACTAACTTGGTTTTCCCAAATTACTAAAATGGATCTCCCCCTATTCAATTCACTATATCCTTTCATGCAACTAGTAACAGTAGCTTTAGGCTAACCCTAAAACAATGTAAAACAATTAAATATTTTCCCCCACTATATATTTTATTCTAAATTTTTTTCAAGCATGCCATGGAGTACCTATATCATCACTAGTCCTCAGCCTACAGATGTAAAAAGCCTTTATCTATGTCCATTATGCTCTGTGTAACACATTGGTTATAGCACCTATCATAATAGCATACATATTTTCATGTTCTTTTTAAGTAGGCCAAGCTCCTACTATCATCCTCCAAATATAACATGTAGTAGTATGCTAGTAGTATGCTTTAGCTATATTTTATCATTTAGTCTTTAGATTACTTCACACCAGGGGAAAATTAACTATTATTTTATGGTCCTCAGAACCTTCCTTTATTTCCATCAAAGGCAATCTGGTCAAAATTTAGTTATTAAGAAAAGACTGACAGATGGATAGATGTCCATTTTCTAACAAACACTTATAAAAGTAATTATAATATATGAAAAAATTTATTTTTGCAGAATCTATGTGAACTACTTTCCAGCCAAACTAAATGGTTTATTCTAAAAGTAAGTTTTTAAGAAAAATTTTTAATGATACTATAAAAGTGTTCAGATGCAACAATACTTCTGTCCCTTGCCTTATTTATTCATTAACTATTCAGACATTTACTGAGCATCATCTAGGGGCACTCAGACAATCTTAACTTTTCCCCACTTAGGAACTATCTTCCTTTTACTTTATCATTATAAGAATCCCTCCCAACTTTTGGGGAATAAGTATTGGTGGCACTTTTGACAAGACTGCTAAATAACAAAGCTCCTAGAGAATGAACATATCTGCAGTTTACTAACATTATTTTATTGCTTTTTATATTTTGTATAACAATTTTAAATGTATGTGTCTTATATTCTACACTAAAAGTATATTAAAGCAAGACTGATTTTATGTTCCAAAGAATGTCACAATGTGGTTTTTCCACTAAAGGAAATCATTAAATATTTGTGAATGAATTCATTTTAGTATAGGTTTCAGATTTTAAAACTGTAAAGTTGGTAAAATTAATAAGAATAACTTACAAATTTTTCTTCTAGGAATTTTATTCTATCTGTATTCTCTGCTTAGTTTTGACCACATATATTCAAATCAAAGATCAACTGGGGGGGCTGGGGTTGTGGCTCAGTGGTAGAGCACTTGCTTTAGCATGTATAAGGAGGCACTGGGTTCGATCCTCAGTACCACATACAAAAAGAAACAAATAAAATACAGTTGTTAAAAAAAAAAAAGTAACTGGGGCTAGGTATACAACTCAGGAACTGGGATTGTAGTTCGGTGGTAGCATTTGCCTACCATGCTCAAGGTCCTGAGTTCAATCCCCAGCACTTCAAAGAGAAAGAAAAGGGAGGGTGGAAGAGACACAGAAACTACCTATAAAGCAAATAACACTGTCTTCTTTACAAAACAAATATGAGAGCACTAAGCTTTATCCTAAGTGAAAAGGAGTGGTTGTAACAAATACTCAGGATCATATGAACTAACATTAAAAGAAGAAATCCAAGAAAGATGCATTTATAAACTCTCAGGGGATCCACAGATTGAATTTACCTAAATGTTGTTTATAAAGGGATTAGTGATCATACACTAACTTATATACACACACTTTCTGATGTGAAGGACAAAATATACTCATTTTGGCCCTTGATACAGGTGACTCTTAAAACATTTACTTTAAAAGAAAATTAAAATCAGCATGAAGAAGCAATCTGGTCAAAATGTGTGTTGTGCATGTACACATACATATTCTTTTTTCAACAAATACTTAAAAGTAACTATTACATACTGAAGTGTGTGTGTGTGTGTGTGTGTGTGTGTGTGTATTTGCACCATCTATGTGAACTGCTTCAAAACTAAAGGGAAGATAAGTTTTCTAGAAAAATTATAGTGATCTTACTAGCAATACCAACACTGAATTCATGTTAATTTTTTTTTCCAGGCAATTCAAAGCACAGCCCCAATGCAAAATGCTATAGAAATTCACAAAAATACAAGTATTTTGTTAAGCAACAGAAGCTTGAAATCTATTACTTAATAAACAATGAGAAAAGCAGTGAAAAAAAAGTGTGTGTGTGTGTGTTTTCTGTTGTTGTTGTTGTTAGATTCCTGATAGGTAACCATTTTTCTTAGAAAGTTAAAAAGGAAGGATAACCTGACAGCTGGGAGAAAGGTGAATCAGTTGTTTCCCATAATAAATTAATGTAAGCAACTAATGTAAACTCTGCTGAGAAATCTGTGTTTACAAGGCTCTACTACTCGCCAGAATTAACTTCATAAAAAAATCAGTCATTCTATATTTATATATTCACTCACATCTACAATATACTGATTATTATTCCTATTTAACATATTAAATAGACACAAATAAGTTTTCTAGTTATCAAGCCAATAGCTCATTTTACTACCTCTTTCACTAGTTGAAGAACTTGAAAAGCAAGAAGTTACTGATTAAAAGAAGCCTGCCTTAACTGAGACTTTAGAGTAAATATAAAGCCTGCCTATCTATCTATCTATCTATCTATCTATCTATCTATCTATCTATCTATCTATCCATCCTTTGTAAAACTGCTTATAATGTACATTTTACCAAAGAAGCTATTTTCAATGAGAATATCACCAAGGCAAATACATTAGAAATAAAACAAAAGAGTACCAATATTAAATCAATTTTCACTAAATTTTTTCTGTCTCTTACGGCATTCCTTAGAACATTGCTTTAATACAACTGAAATTAACAGGAGTCTCATTGTAGAATACCTAACAGTTAATTAGGCATAATAAAAAAAGATTTAACAGCAAGAATCATCAGGTGAACTCTTTGTACCAATTTCTAAAGTCTTTCTCTTAGGTAATATTAGTAACAAAATACATTTTAAATTGTAAAAAGTCATTTGAAATTTTCAACTTAACTAAGTCCATTAAGTGTGTTAAAGCTAAAATTAATATTGGTAATAATATTACTGCTTCCTGATAAGAAAAATGATTTGCACTACCAACACCAAATTGGTGCCTGTAAAATTAATTCTTATTCACAACCTTCTCTCTCTCTCTCTCTCTCTTTATACACACACACACACACACACACACACTGGAGATTGACCCCAGGGGTGCTCTACCACTGAACTACATCCCCAACCCTTTTTATTTTTAATTTTGAGACAGAGTCTCATTAAGTTGCTTAGGGCTTTGCCAATTGCTTATGCTAAACTTGAACTTGTGATCCTCCTGGACTCAGCCTCCAGATCTAAGCCACTGGGATTATATGAGTAAGCCACCAAGCATGAACTAATTTTGTTTTGAATGAGAGGCAGAATTTAGGAAATGCTCCAAAATGTTAATGAAAGTTCTCTTTGAATTTCTTCTTCTTCTTCTTCTTTTTTTTTTTTTTTTGCAGTACTGGGCACTGAACCCAGGGCCTTCTACATGCTAGGCAAGCACTCTACCACTGAGCTATATCCCTAGCCCTTGTTTCATTTTTTTTTAAGACAGTATCTCACTGAGTTGCCCATGCTGGCCTCAAACCTTTATCCTTCTGCCTTAGCCTCCTGAGTAGCTGGGATTACAGGCGTGCTCCAATACTTGTGGTTTTGCTTTGAATTATTTTGTCGTTTTAAACTTGTCGACATTTTCTGTGGTACTTTTATAATTAAAAGGAAATAATTTTTTTAATGTCAAGAAAAAATACACATATACAAGGAACAGTATTCAAGTAAGAATCTTTTGGTATCTTAGCATGCTATTTAGGGATGACTCATTATATATGTTACAAAAGAATATGCTTGGATTCAAACCTAGCACTAGTATTTACTAATTCTGTGACTCACAAAAGTTCAGCAATTTGTCTCAAGTTTAGTCCTTGTCTGTAAAACGAGGCTAACAATACTGACTTCACAGGGCTGTTACAAGGATTAAATGACATAGAACACATCAAGTTCTTAGTATCAGTGACTAGCTAAATAAAAAAATGCTATCATTATAAATGTTTTTATTACTAAGATGACTATTATATAAACCTTTAAGTCCTCCAATCCTTTTTGAAACAAGTTGGGCACAGATTAAAAAATACATATGATAAATATTTGGAAGCCCTATTCTGTGGCTGGATAGGTAAATTTTATGTACATATGTATTTCACAGGTAGAGCTGTTTTTGTTGTTACTTTGTTCTCAGTTACATTTCATTTTGGAAAACTGTTAAATTCACAGAAAAGTAGAAAAGATAGCAAGAGATGTCTAAATGCTTCTTAACCAATTTTGGTTCCCCTAATGTTTTCTCATTACTAGGTATACTGTTCAAAACTATGAAACCAACATTAATACATTACTATTAACTAACTCAAGACTTCAGTAACTTTGTTTTAAGCTTATCTAACTAGACTCAGGCTCCCACTGATTTTTTGCTATGTATCCAAATTTAAAACCATTTCTGAAAACTATGACAAGGACTGCTAGCTGTCTCCCAACAAGTAGTCCTCCTTTTACTTCAATAAAAATAAAATGTTCAGCATTTCAGGTGAGCATTTAGTCACCCACAACAAAGACTACATTTTCTAGCTTCCTTTGCAGTTGAGTGGCCACTAATTAAATTCTGGTTAAAAGGAATGATTGAAAATTATGAATTTATTACTTCTAGCTAATGACTTGAAAATGATGGAGATGTAGGGTATGCTCTGCTTCCCTTTTTCCTTACTATTATTGTGGACTTGATGGCATGAGCAGGAATAGCTTCTTGGAGATACAAATGGAAGTTACATGTTGAGGATGACAGAGGTAGCCTACTGACCCTGGAATTCCTATTTCTGGACTATTACATAAGAGACAAATATATACATTATTAGGTTGCATCTGTGTGCTAACTTGTATCCTAAGTAATACAAAGGGCTAAAAATTTGCCATCTCTTAGGCTATTTCAAATATGTGTCAAAGCCTCAAAGTCTCGAAAGGTTATTTTGTTGGTTCAATGAAACAAATAGAAGTGTAGTTTTTAAGGTGACTATATTGAAGGACATATGTTTGTATGTCTTAAGTTCAGGTATGATTTCTTTTCTATATTCAAATCTTCCACACTTCTCTTCTCTTCACTCAGTTACTATGAGCAAACTATTCATAGTTTATCTAACAATAGTTCCTTCACTTCATAACTGGATCATATCTACTCTTACCTACTTAAGGACCCCATTCCTGCAGTGGTCCCCTAACTCTGCAGTAACAAATATGCTGTTACATTCCTACTTTTTTATTTTTAGTTGTAGTTGGACACAATACCTTTATTTTATTTACTTATTTTTATGTGGTACTGAGGATTGAACCCAAGGCCTCGCACATGCTAGGCAAGCGCTCTACCACTGAGCCACAAGCCTAGCCCACATTCCTACTTTAAAATACAAAAGAAACAAATGACGGGCTGGGGATGTGGCTCAAGCGGTAGCGCGCTCGCCTGGCATGCGTGCGGCCCGGGTTCGATCCTCAGCACCACATACCAACAAAGATGTTGTGTCCGCCGAGAACTAAAAAATAAATATTAAAAATTCTCTCTCTCTCTCTCTCTCTCCTCTCTCACTCTCTCTTTAAAAAAAAAAAAAACAAATGAAATTCATCTTCAATTCTACATCCTTCTCCAACTATATATCATACTTTCCCCTTTAGGTTACACTCCAAGAAAGAGCTCTTACAATGTCTCCATTCTCTCTCTCTCTCTCTCTCTCTCTCTCTCTCTCTCTCTCTCTCTCTCAGTTATACATGGGCACAATATCTTTATTTTGTTTATTTATTTTTATGTGGTGCTGAGGATCAAACCCAGGGTCCCACATGTGAGAGGTAAGTGCTCTACCGCTGAGCCACAACCCTAGTCCCTCCATTCTCTTTTTTTCCCCCATTCTCTAAATACTCTGATCAACACAGGTGTTCCTGCTGCTTCACTGAAGCTACTCTCACCAAGGTCTCTAATTATCTTCACTTTTTTAAATTTTATTTTACCTTTTTGCAATGCTGGGGATCAAAGTTAGGACTTTGCACACATTAGGCAAATGTTCTACCATTAAGCTACAAGTGTAGCCCTAAGAATTTCTAAATCAAATAAATACTAAATTCTCATCTGATGCTATATGGCTATATCCCTCCCATCACCAACAACTTAAAAACATTTCTTACTTGACTTCCAGGACTCAACTTTCCTCACTGGCTATTGTGTCTTAGTTATATTCTCCTCCTATTTTGACTTTTAAACACTCGAGTGCCCAAATGCTTTGTTTTCAAAATGCTTTGTTTTTGTATTCTCTATACCATTTTAAGATATAAACTAAATAAATATGAGAGTTATAAGACAAAATTTAAGTTTTATAAACCTTGACAATGTAAGAATAGTACAATAATTATCAGATATCAGGAGATGGAAAAGGGAAGTGGAGAGTCAAATATCAACTTGTTAATGTTTTTCATATGCCATAAATTTAATGTTAGAGGTCTTTCAGGAAATAAAAACTCTTATGATGCATATATACACATATATTCTAACATCTGGCATCAGTTTCTTTTTCTTCTGTTTAAATGAATTTAAACACAATGCTTTTTATAAACAAAGGCATGTATATTAGTAAGAAGTCTGTTATGTTTAGATGTGAGGTGTTCCCCAAAAACTCATGTGCAAGACAATGCAAGAAGGCTTAAAGAAATGATCAAGTCATGAGAGCCTTAATTCAATCAGTGAATTAATGCCCCCATGGGATTAACTCAGTGGTAAATGAAGACGGGTGAAGCTGAAGGAGGTGGGTCTTTGGGGACAGGCCTTTGGGGTATATATTTTGTAGTATTTGTCAAAGAGTCTCTGCTTTCTGATCATCATGTAAGCTGCTTCTCTCCACCACACTCTTCCAACCAAGATGTTCAGCCTCACCTTGAGCCCTGAGAAATGGAGCCAGCTGTCTATGGACTGAGAACTCTGAAACTGTAAGCCCCCAAATAAACTTTTCCTCCTCTAAAATTGTTCTTGACAGGGTTTTTAGTCACAGCCGAAAAAAAAGCTGACTAAAACAGAGTCAATCACAAGATAACAGAAACATTCCAACTATTTTAAGCAGAAGAGAATAAGGACAAAGAATTAGGTAAGGCTTGTCTGAGTCTGTATTTTCAAGAACAACTGCTAGAACATGACCAAACTGGCTAATGTCCAAAGATAGTCCTGGAAACATATTTCATTAGCTGTTGCTGTTTACCTGGTTCCCAAGTGGGCATTATTGGGAAAGGTAGAACTACTGAGAGTTGGGGCCTTATGGGAGGTTCTTAGGTCACTGGCGGAGTGCCCCTGAAAGAGACTTTGGGACGCTGGCCCCTTCCTTTTCTTCTTGGCACTCTGCTTGTGATAAGTGGTTGGTTCTGTTTCTTGCTCCTGCCATGATGTATGTCCTGCCTTGTCACAGGCCCAAAGTAACAGGACAGCAACCTCCAAAACTGTGAGCCAAAATGAATATTTTCTTCTTATGTTGATTATGTCAGGTATTTTGTTAAACTTTTTTAAGCTCTCTTAACTTTATAGGAAAATGCATATCAAATATAACTCCAAAACAGATGTCAAGTTAGTCTATTTCTATGTCCACCATTACTACTCAGTCAAAGCCACCTAGTCCATCTCTCATCTGAATTGCTGTTAGCCTCTAATCTCCCTAACTTTCACTCTTATCTCAGGAATAGTTTCTTACTGTTCTGTGCATAAACCCCAAATAGTATGCAAAATTCTACAGGATATTTCTTCTTTTTCCTACCATTCTGATTAACCTCTAACCCTGCCTCCCATTGACCATTATATGCTCTAATGCAAAAGAAATATATGCACATTTTCTTCATTTCTTTGTTCAAACACATTTCCTGACCAATCTATTTAAAACAGCATCAACTGTGTTAACTCCTGTCTTTATCCCACTCAATATCGATACCAGGTAATTGAAATCACAAGACACCACTAACATCTTCACCAGAATTACTAAACATTAAAAGACTAACGAAAACAATCTTTAAAAGGGAGAACTAAATTGAAGAACTTACCCTCTGACTGGAACACAAACTGCAAAGCTAGAAAATGTGGAACTGGCATAAAAGCTGAGACTGATGAACGAAACAAAAATATAAAAGCCCAGAAACAGCCTCATCTTATATAATCATTTGGTTTTCTATACAGGAATCAAAGCAATTTAATGGAGAAAGAAACATCTTTTCAACAAGTGATGACTGTCTGAGAAACTATATCAGGAAAAATAGATTAACTTCAGTCTATACCTCACACTGTATATGAAAATTAGTTCAAGATGAAATCAGAAGCCTAAGCTTAAAAAAAAAAGCTTTTAGAGGAAAGCAAGGACAAATATCTTTGTGACCTAAGGGTAGGCAGAAGTTTCTTAGGCAAGTTACAGAGTACACAAAACTTATGTAAAGTAAAAATTATATATCAGACTTCATTAAAATTAGAAGCATCTGTTCATCAAAAATTATTATGAAACCTAAGATGCAAATCACAGGCTTGAAGAGAATATTTGACAAATCACAGGTATCTAGAATATATAAAGAAATGCCACAACTCAGTAATTAAAAGACAACCTGTTTTAGAAACAAAAAATGATCTGAAATGATACCTCACAAAAAATAAGGTATACAAATGGCTGATAAATACATTTTGAAAAAGTGTTCATTTTTTCATTAGTTAAAGAAATGCAAATTAAAACTACAATGAGACACCAGTATATACACATGAAGATGACTAAAATTTTAAAGACCTGACAACATCAAATGTTGACAAGCACAGGGTATAATTAAATCTCTTATAAATTGTCAATGTAAATGTAAAGTGATATCCATTTTGGGAAGCAGTTTGGTAACTTTCTAAAAAGTCAAACATAAACCCATCACATAATCCCATCATCATACTTCTCGGTATCATCTAAGAGAAACAAAAGCACATATTCAGATAAAGACTTGTATACTAATATTCACACAAACTTTCTATCTGTGATAACTAAACACTGGAAATAAGTCAAATGTCTATCATAAACAAGTAAATTAATGAATTGTGGAAAGATGAAATATTATTTCTCAGTGCAAAGGAATTAATTATTGATCATATAACATAGAGGCTATAGTTTGGGTATGTCCTTAGGAATCCACATGTTAGAAACTTTAAAACCTAAAGTCATATTAATAGTATTTGGAAGTGGGGCCTTTGGGAGATAATTAAGATTAACAGGGTTATAAAGCTGGGCCCCTCATTATATAATTAATGACTTCATAAGACAGAGCAAGAGGAAGCTTGTTTAGTCCTGCTGAGATGCCCAAAACTGTCTATAGAGATTTTATAGATTACCCCATCAGGAAGGTTCTCACTGGTTTTGGCCTCTAGAACCATGAGCTAAATAAACTTTTTTTTTAATTACTTAGTATCCAGTCTGTGGGATATAGCTATAGCAAAAAAAAAAAAAAAAAAAAAAAGACTAATTCAGACTAGTTAAAATTGACTAGAAATCTTAAGTTATGTGGCATAAAAGAAGCTAGACAAATACACAAAATCTATGATCCCATTTATATAAAACTTAGAAAATGAATACATCTACAGTGACAGCAGGTACATTAGGGGTTGACGGGTGAGAGAAATTATAAATGGGCATGAGGAAAATTTTTGGAGTAAGGGTATGTTTGCTATCTTGTTTGTAGTGATGTTTTCTTGAGTCCATACATGTTAAAATTTACCACAATATGAGTTTTATACAATTTATCATACATGACTTCTATCTCAATTAAAATAGTGATTACAGAAAATGAGAACTAATGAAGTACTTTAATGCTTATGACTTAAAATCCATATTTAAGTATGCTGTAATTTCAGTATACATCAAATTTATTCTTTCCTAGTGTTTATATTTATTTGAAGAATAGGATAATTATAATAAATTAATGATTTAATAGCCTACTAAAAATCTGAAATAGTATTTCCTAAAACTGCTTCCACACATGTTCTATATTAAAGATATTAATTTAAGAACACAGATACATTAATGATAATATCAGAGGTAAATATCAGTTAATTTCATAAGAGTTCAACACATAAAACAATTTTTATATAAGACACGTGTTTGATTTCTAATTAGATAGTATACTAATGATTTTTGATGAATGTTGGTCAGATTTATAACTTTAAAAATCCTAGATTTTTACATTTCTATTACAAAATACTCCCAACCCCACACCCCCCGTTAGACTGTATTTTCTAAAACTCAGATATGTTATTGAAGAAAAAAAATGAAAAGAAGAAATTCTTTCCCAAAGTGTTCTGCGCTGTTTTTACCCTGACTCTTACAAAAAACACTGTAAGACAGGGCTTTTTAAATAACAATGTATTCTACCATCAATGTTCTACAAAATTATTTAAAGTAACTAATATCTATTACCTGGCCACATCCAGGGGCAGTGCATAGAAAGGGTTTGTCATCACTCATATTCCACAGGTCCTTGTATTGCCTATAATAATAGAACATAAGATGGTCACACATCTATAATATGTACATATTTTTAAATAAGGAATAGTTTAAAATATAAATCTCAAAATTTGACTTCTACTAAACTTAACTTTTTTCTATTTGTGAAATAAAACACTTTTACTGATATTTTAACTCTATTTTCCATTTCTTATGAATGTAGAGAAAAACATTGTAACATGAAGATGTTATACTATAGAAAAAAAGGTGAGGAACAATGGCTATCAGAATCTTTCCTGCTCAAGAGTGTAAAAGTACTCATGGTGAAATGAACGAAGTTCATTCATTCAAAAAAAAAAATTAAAATGAGCAACTACTATGAAGTCTTTTAAGGATCACACTGCATAGTAGTGGAACAGTGGAAGAATTTCTATCTTCAGGGTTAGGGATACAGTTCAGTGGTAGAATGTTTGCCTAGTTTCTATGAGGGCTCTGGGTTCAATACCCAGCACCATAAAAAAGGGAAAAAAAATGTCTTTCATCCTAAATTCTCGATGAATATTTATTTATTGGCAAAATGGGTCTATATAAATATCTCACCAAAACATCAGTTTGTCTAAAAAAAATCCTTAAATCCTACATCTCATTTGGGGGATTGAACCCAGGGGTGCTTAACCACTGAACTACATCCCTAACCCCTTTTTAAAATTTTGAGACAGGTCCTGACAATTTGCTAAGGCTGGCTTTGAACTTATGATCTTCCTGCCTAGGCCTCCTGAATTGCTGCAACCACGGGTATGTACCACCATGTCCAGCTGTTAAACCCATTCTTAAAATTATTTACTTTTCCTGTTTGCAAAGTGCTAGGGAATACTCTCAGAGCGGGTAAAGATATCCTAGGCTCAAGAGATCTCTCCTCCCAGTAAAGAAAATAAGATGGTAAGTCCACAGGAACTGGTTTCAAGACATCTTGCAGAAAACAAAATACACAGGTGCCTAAGACCCTCATATAAAATGGCATATTTGTATGTAACCTAAGCACATCCTCCTGTATACTTTAAATCCTTCTGAGATTACTCATAATACCTAATACAATGTAAGTACTATGTAAATAATATTTAGGGAATGATGACAAGAAAAGTTCTGTACATGTACAGACACAATTTTTTTTTCAAATACTTTGGTTCCTGGTTGGTTGAATAAGAGTGTAGAAGACTGTCTGTATTAATATAACAAAAATCTTTATTTCTAACTCTGATCTCTTTCTAAATCCGAATTTTCCAATTCTTTGTTAGTGGTAGATCTAGAATCAAAATCTAATCTTGATTCACAGTTCCAAGCCCCTGCCACAATTTCAAGCTCTTTCTTCCTAATGTATCAAAATTTTTGTCAAAGGTTTAATAGTCCTAATTTTAGGACATTCAGGATGGTTCTCAGTAGTTACTATTTAAAGTTGAACAAACAGAAAATCATCAACTTTTATATCCATCAGAAAATTGAGAGTAAAGTGCTGCCCTGAAAAGTGGAGTCAGAGAATAATCACTGATTACCAGGAACAGGAGCCTGCTGCAAGAGCCAGTACTGGTAAGAATACATAAGTTATAATGGACCAATTGCCAAAAACTGGGCTTAGACTAGCTTGAGAAGTAAAACTCCTGAAGCCCAGTCTTGAGTGGTGGTGGTGGCACAATTTCCTGAATTGTACCTACTGGAGCCCCATTAGAATATCAGGGTAAAGATTTGGAGGGGAAAAAAAAAAGTAGCAAGAGTAGGGGAAAACAACTATTTTGAAATATGCCTAGCGCACTTGGTTCTTTTAAACAAAGCACCATTCTCAGAGGAAACTTAACTGATCTGAGGACAGGAAATACTCAACTCTAGCCCCCAGCACTTTTAAATCACCTACTGAGAGTCACAGCCTATGGGTGCAGGTTCACTAAAGACTGTTGATAAGATCAACTGAGCAAATCAATGGAAGGATTTTAGAATGCTTTCACTCTTCTCATATTTTACTACCACCATCAAACAAGCTCTTGCACAACAGTGTAACACAGCTGCCAGCCACGCCAGTAATCCCAGAGGCTTGGTAGGCTGAGGCAGGAGGACTTCAAGTTCAAAGCCAGCCTCAGCAATTTAGCAAGGTGCCAAGCAACTCAGGGAGACCCTGTCTCTAAATAAAATACAAAATAGGGATGAACATATGGTTCAGTGGTTGAGTGCCCTGAGTTCAATCCCTGGTACCAAAAACAAAAACAAAGAAAAAAACCCTCACAACACTCACAACAAACAAAAAAACAACAGTGGGACACAGCTGAAAGATCTACAAAGCTCAGACCTTATTTTAGCAGGAGTCTCTAAGGAAACCAAAAGACAACAGGGGAAATAAAAGCAAGGATACCAGAAAATATTTTAGATTTGGACGCCTAGAGCCACAACAAATAATAAACACAGCCCAACTCATACCCAGATAAATACAAACCTTACCCAAAGGCTTATTAACCTCAATTCCTGTAAAACCAACCCTAAAACACACAACATAATTTAATAATTATGATTTATAAATCCTCAAAGTAGGGATATATAAATCCTCATGAAGTAGGGATGGTATAGTAACTCTTATTATTTTCCCCCAGTACTAAAAATACGTTCCCTTTAGTAATAAAAAGTTTACAGCTGCACAAAATCTTGAAGGACCAAACCGAGTACTGTATCAATAATTACAACTTCAAATAGTAAAAAATTCAATCAAAACAACTTCAACAGGGTAATACTGTTCATCTAATATACTGCCTTCTTCTGACAGTTGTATAACGGCAAATTCCTAACAAATTCTTAAAAATAAATCTAATGAAAAAATGACCTATACATCTAAAACAATCAAAAAAAATCCAAACTAAAAAAATATTTTCACAAGAAATTAAAGGCCTAAATAAATGGAGAATATAATATATTTACAGATGGAAGATTTGATGTTAGTTAGTTAATGACAATTCTACTCTAGTTAATCTATTAGAAATCAAGTATCTCAATCAAAATCTCAAGCTTATTGAGTGTGTGTAAACTGATCCTAAAATGTATAAGGAAACACAAAAGTCTGCAAGATAAGCAAGACAATCCTGAAGAACCGTAATCAAGCTAAAGTACTTACAATATCAGACATTATATTAAGATCCACTATAAAACTACAATGAGATACTGTGATATCAATCCAATGATAAACACAAAGCAATAAAAAAGAATGGAGTCCAGAAATAGACTCATATATAAGGTCACCTGATTTATACAGGTTTTTAATTTGTTCTAGAAATTTTAATAATAACAGTATTTGACTCAATTAATAATTGTGTAATATTCCCTTTACAACACCAGCTAATCAATCCTTTAGATCAATGTTCCCCAAAGCATTATAGAAAAAAGATCTGTATTCCACATAAATTTGGGAAATGCTGAAGTATGTGAGGTTCATCTTTAGAGTACTGTTCAGAGCCTTTAATGCTATGTCAACTAAGTACCCACAAGGAAAACTATGACCCTTAACTCCTATTTCACATCAAACCAAAAAAGTCACTAGCAGATCAATGATCCAAATGTGATAAGTAGAGCAAAAGATTCTGGAAAGAAAACCAGGAAACAATCTTCACGATTTTATAATACACAAAGTTTCCTTAACAGAATCAAAAAGGAAAAGACTTGATTAATGGATTTTACTCTACATGATATATTTTATTCTATTTTCATTGTACTTCAGCAAAATGCAATCAAAGACACACACACACACACACACACACACACACACACACACACGTTTATCTAACCAAACACTAAGAAATAAGACAAAAATTAAGTAGGTAAATTCATCTGGATACAGTATGCTCCGGGAAACCTTAGAGAAGCTTTGAGAGTTGAGAAGAACACATACTACAGAGAATATGAAAAAAATCAATAGAATGTTTTTCTAAAAATGAATGAACCTTACAGAACTTAAAGCAAAGAGAGAATAGCATAGTCAAAGAAAGTTTGGTATACAGCAAAATACCAATAAAGACAAGCAAATCATGCAACCCAATGTCTGAAACAGGTAAGAAAAGGGGGGAAAAAATCAGCATTTATTCTGCTATTTTTGCTTAAATTTGTATTTCAGATAACCAAATAGTTGACGAAAATAAATTTCCTCACAAAAAATTTATTTTAGTAAGTGCAGAAAGAATGAAATAATTAGAAAATCACTTTAACCCCAGTGAAATGAATCAGAGTAACTATCATCAATGTGTGATTTTTAAAACTATTAAGGTAAGTGAAACTTTATAATGGTTGGATTAGGCATATGACATGAATAAATCGTAAATCAACAACACTAAAATTGGATCAAATACACATTAAGTACCTCCTAATATGACCTAACAGGAAGCAATGATAAAGTATCTTTGAAGGGGTTGAAGGTGGTATCAAACCTGAAACTAATCAAGCCTTCATAGCTCCAACTACAAGGAAATACAGGAAAAACCAGGAAGCTATCAGCCAAAGTCAATACATGGGAAAATTTAGAGGACAAATTACCTGGTCTCTTCAACAAATGTATGTCATGGGGTAAAAAACAGAGTATGTCAAATTAAACAAATATTATGACAAGAAGTAATATATTATAAGAGGTAATAAAAATACATTCTTGGATCCTGATTCAAGCACAACAACTACAAAGAGAGATATTTTTGAGTCAAAGATTACTTTCTTTCTGACTTTAAAATTTCCACTTAAAGTGTTCAATTATTCCTTCAATTAACTTGCAGCATAGCACCTGTATTTCTTTTCTTTTCTTTTTTCTTTTTTTGGTTCTAGGGGTTTAACCCAGGAGTGCTTCACACTGAGCTACATGCCCAGCCCATTTCATTTTTAATTTTGAGACTGAGACTTGGCTAAAGTGCTTAGAGCCCAAGTTGCTGAGGTTGGTCTCTAATCTTTCTCCTTCTTCTCATTTAAAAAAAAAAAAAAAAAGTTTTATTGCTTTGCTAGTGAAAAAGAAACACTGGGGACTCCTGTCCTAGAGGCTGTGATTCTGTCCATCATGGGGAACAGGGTTTGTTTTTTTAAAGAGGTAATTCAAAGGCTACATTCCATATGCTCAGAGTTGGAGTTGTGATTTACTTGTTAATGTGGGAGACAGTCATTTCTGAGATATGAGATCTCTGGTACCATCCCCATTGTCTGGACTACTTTGTTCCTATGGTGTACTCAAGGACAGATAAATCTGCCTAAAATGGGGAAGAAAGGTAGTCCTGTTTTCCCTGAGTTTAGAGAGGAGCAGGGAGAGAGACAGAGAAAGAAACACATCCATTTTCAAAATAAGTTGCCAGTGGTAGAGCAGCAAGGGTTATATTCAAAGTAAAAAGTGGACCACTAATACATTTCCCCACTGTTAATTTCTAAATTTTATTGCTATAGAAAAAAAGGGTGAAGACCACTCCAAGTTGCTTCTTGCTGAAAGAGGGCAAAACTGGGGGAAGTAACCCAAGGTCCTTGTTCTCTATCAGGTAGGGCATGGACAGTTAGGGGTACTCAGCATCAGAGTAGTCCACAGGTCCACAGTGGCAGGTGGCAGGTATCTGGACAAGGCATACATAAGGCAAGGAGCATGCTAAGACAACAAAAAACAAGACATCAAAGCATTATCTTTTTTGTAAACAATTAGCAGAGAAAGCAATTCGTATTTAAGCTAATCTCTAAAAACCATGAAGACAGTAGCTCATAATCATATCAGTTTAAAAAAGAGTTTGTCAATGTGGGAGATAAGAAAGATTTGTAGGTCTATGAGATTGCAAAAGGGATTCACTTGATGCTTTGACTATATCCCTTGTCACTTTAAAACTTAACATTTTTCCCCCAATCTTCTTCTCCCCGACCTCCTCCCTGATCTTCTTTTCACTTTCACCTTATTTTCCCTAACCTTCTCTTCCCTGATTTTCTCCTTCCTGATCCCTCCTCCCTAATCATATTTTCTCTGAACCACCTCTTTCAAAAAACCCTGTTCTCCATGATGGGCAGAATCACAGCCTTTGGGACAGGAGTCCCCTGTGTTTCTCCTTTGCTAGCAAAGCAATAAGCCTCCCCCCACCCCTTTTTCTCAAGACTGTATCCTCATTATTGGATTGGCATTGGGGACAAGGATGGAGCTTTCAGCAACAAAATCAGGCTCAAATTAACTCAGGACAAACTGTGACTCTAGAGTCTTGTGTGATCATTATTATTAGGCACTCCTACACAAGAACTCTTCCTTTATGCCAGGTGAGCGCGTTATCACTTGAGCAACATCCTCAGCCCCCAAACTCTTCCTTTATGGCCTCCAGGTTTAGTTACTTTTCATAGGTCTGACACAAGTTAGCCTTAAGTTATGTTAAACAACAACAACATTGTTTTTCCTTTTAAATGTCCATGTAGCACTGTGCTTGCTATACTTTCCTGCCAGGTGTTTAAGACTAAGCTGGTCAGAACTAACCTTGTTCCTATCAACTCTTAACTGTCAGCTAAAAAGGAAACAATCAATAACGTGAAGAGAGACCCTAAAGAATGGGAGAAAATCTTTGCCACCTGCACCTCAGACAGAGCATTAATCTCAAGAATACATAAAGAATTCAAAAAGACTTAACACCAAAACAAACAAAAACAAATAAGCCAATCAATAATTTTCCTTTGTGAACAGACACTTCACAGAAGAAGAACTAGCCAACAAATATATGAAAAAATATTCAACATCTCTAACAATTAGAGAAATGCAAATTAAAACCACACTGAGATTTCATCCCACTCCAGTCAGAATGGCAATGATTAAGAATACAAATAACAATAAACGTTGGCGAGGATGTGGTGGAAAAAGGTATACTCATATATTGCTGGTGGAACTGCAAATTGGTGCAACCACTCTGGAAAGCAGTATGGAGATTCCTCAGAAAACTTGGAATGAATGGAACCACAATTTGACCTAGTAATTCCACTCCTCAGTTTATACCCAAAGGACTTAAAATCAGCATACTATAGTGACTTGGCCATATCAATGTTTATAGCAGCTGAATTCACAATTGCTCAGCTATGGAACCAACCTAGGTGCCCTTCAACAAATGGACAAAGAAAATGTGGTATATATACACATGGAATATTACTCAGTTATAAAAAAAATGAAATTATGGCATTTGTGTATAAATGGATGAAACTGAAGACTATCATGCTAAGTGAAATAATCCAATCCCAAAAACCAAAGGCCAAATGTTCTCTCTGATATGTGGATGCTAACTCACAATAAATGGGTGGGGGGAAAGAATAGCAGTTCAATGGTTTAGGCAAAGGGAAATAAAGGGAAGGGAGGGAAAATGGGGATAGGAAAGACAGTAGAATGAACCAGACATAACTTTCCTATATTTTTTTTTTTTTAGTTGTAGCTGGACACAATACCTTTATTTTATTTACTTATATGTGGTACTGAGGATTGAACCCAGGACCTCACACATGCCAGGTGAGTGCTCTATGGCTGAGCCACGACCCCAGCCCTCCTATACTCTTATGTGAATATGTGACCAATGTAATTCCATATCATGTACAACCACAAAAAAAAAGGGACGTTATACTCCTTGTATGTATGTCAAAATATATTGTACTGTCATGTATAATTTAAAAGGACAAATTAAAAAAAAAAAAAAGAGTCGCTGAGATTCTTTCACAGATCACTCATTAGGGATGTGTGCAAAACCTCTTGGCTCCTTTAGATTTCCTCTACCAGTATTGCCATCTGCCAGAATGGGTTAGAGTCTTGCTGACCATACGTGGCTTCCCTTGGAAGCATAAGGGACATATTCCTCTCCAACAACCCTCCTCTTGGAGAATGTATGAACATTGGTTGGCTTCCTATTCTATAGGGTACTCTCCATCTCCCTGATCAGAAGATTGGGTGACTCACTAAAGTTGCATGGCCCAGAGTAGGGTCCTGCTGTTCTACGGGTCCTGCCTGACCTTAGAGAGCAAGGGCAAAAATGTTGGCTGATTTTTCCTTGGCCCTTTTACTTCCTTGACTTTGATCTCCAAGTTTTTGGTTTTAAACACCCAACAGGTCTGTTTCACTAGTCTTAAAGTAGGAGTAACAAGTTACAATTTCAATATCTATAATTTTACAGTTGCCCCTTTCATTTAATTGGTATTAATGTTAGTACTGGAAGTCAGCATTGTATACTATCTGTCCTACAGATAATGGTTTATTATCTCAGACTTAAGTTGTTTTATTAGAAGTAGTACCTCTGCAAAACACTAACAGGCGATAGTTCTAAACTTTGGAAGGAAAATACAAAATGAAATTAACAGAGCAAAAACATATTCAGTTTGAGTAACAGCTATGAACCAAGAAAAATATTTTTATAATCTTAAGTCTTTACTTAGTTATGTATTACATCGCCTATTTGAGGACATAGCAATCTTTACAACAAAAATCCATCTTTTGAACACAACTTTAAGTGAGCTCAAGTCAAGCCCATTTTGGAGCCATTCTATCATGGAGTGAGCTGGGAGGCAGAGCCTTATCTCAGGGAAGGCAGGATCTTGACAAATAACACAATACAACATTACATCTGAAACATGAATCAAACAAAGGCTAAGAGAACTTGTAACTTAAATTTTGTGAAAAAAGTAGCAAATGCTTCTATTTTACAATGTCGCCTTTAAACAGATCAGGCTCTCCTTATTACTTTCCAAAAATATATTTACATTCTTATTTCAGTGTGAAGAGTAACAGAGTATATATATAACTTATTGACAACAGGTTATTTTATCCAGGCTATGAAACATCAAATGACATAAATACCAACCAAATTTGTTATTTATGTACAAATCTGAGACTTTTTGTTATAGATAATTTTAGTACACAGAACACCAACTTAGTACTAAGTGTTCTCCCTAAGCTTTACATTTAATTAAGTTTAACTTTTAAAATACAATTTAGAATCTATAGTGAACAGTAACAATAATCACAGATCTGCATGGGTTAGCAGTACTAGTAAAAAAATCAAAGGATAGCCTTATATCTTTTATACGTTTAGGAAACAGTGTTAATAATTAGAAATAGACTTAAGTCAAAGCAAACAGATATAAGACACATCTTCAAATGACAGTGTGGCCCTTCTCTGTCAGATAAAATGTATAGAGAGCACTTATTGGTTACTTTGCCAGTAAACCTAGATAAACTTTCATTTCGTAAACTTTGACATGGCTCGATAGATATAGTTCTCAGATGGATGCTTATATCTAGTCACATATATTTAGACTGTAAATTATATTGTTATAAATATTTCTTCACCTAACCAGTTACAAAGTTAATCATTTAAAAGACTTTAAAACAGGTACAAGGGCTGGGGCTGGGGCTGGGGCTGGGGCTGGGGCTGAGCAGCATCCCACTTGGCTGGGATGTATGAGGCACTGGGTTCTATTCTCAGCACCACATAAATAAAATAGAAGACTATCAACAACTAAAAAAAAAAAGGTACAAAACCTAATTCCTGCAAGACTTACTTTCCCTAAGTAACAAAACCTAATGGATAGAGGAAATTATCTTGAGAGATAAGACCAATGTTTCAGATTTTGCTTAATATCAGTACATTAAAGTTCAAATAACTTTGTGCTAATTATAGCCAATTTAATAACAAACACAAACTTTTTGAGACTTACTTTCTACAAAACTTCTACAACTTACTTAAACATTCACAACTTGCTTACAGCCTTAGTTTTGTCCTCTTTTCCATCTTGGACTTAAGCACAAGACTATTACTTTACCAGACAAATACTTTCTCATCCAGAAGTATTTCTTTTATCTTCTAATTTTTTGTACTAAAATATACTTCCATAATATTTATTTCCTATAACTTTCTTATCTTTTCTAGTTTTGGACCCTTTAAATTCATATTCTGAAACAATCCTTATGAATGTTATCTGATTTTAATTTACACCACAAATTTCATTAGGAGGGGTTTAGACAATCCAGCATATACAAAAACCATGCCTTAATCTTTTTTTCCCCAGGTTGCATTCAAAGGGTTGGAGCACAGGGTATTTTTGAGCCTGACCTGTCTCTCTTATCATTATCACAATGCCATCAACTTTAAGTGAGTTCCCCACTGTCAATTATACCCAGAGGATCCTTTGGGTCTTTTTCTTATACTAGGCATATTTATATACAATGGAGGAGGCTCTTTCTACCCTTTTCTTTAGGTTTTCTTGAAGATGCCTTTGCAGAGGCTGCCTACAAAACACAGGCTGGCCTTAGTTTCTGTCTTTTTCTTTTCTGGGTGCAGTTATTTATTCTGCCAGTCTTCCCAGGCATTGGGTTTGATGGGATTCTGTTATAGCAAGAACTGCTTTGCCCCAGTGATGGATATCCCTTGGCCAAATGGGTTGTCCTGTCAGATCTTAAAAGGGGTGACTATTCCTGTCCCCAGATTATAAACTAACAGTGCTAAAACCCACTGCCACATTCTTTATGGCCAGCAGCTTCCACCCCACCATGGGGCAAAAGGGGCTGGAAGGCAGGGTAGAGGCCAGGTTCTCTTTGGGCATTTTTCCAGAGCCCAGGCAGTTTTTCTGGGATTCCCCTCCACCCCCAAGTTTAGGGCTAGTGTCCTTGACCCACAGTGAGATAATCTGTGGCTGCCTGGGGCCAGGCTGAGAAGCTGTGCTGGGAGTGCCAGCACTGGGTTTAAAAGATTTAAATCTTTTTAACCCTTTCTCCTGATGTCCTGCTATCCTTGCACACCAGGGGCACTGCCTTTTGGCACCTTCAAATTAGCTCCAGACTATTCAGACCCCTTATCATGCAAATATACATACAAAATCTGTTTCATACACTTTACGGCTGACAGACCAACTTTAAGATTATATATAATATTGGGCTGGGGATGTGGCTCAAGCAGTAGCGCGCTCGCCTGGCATGCGTGTGGTCCGGGTTCGATCCTCAGCACCATATACAAAGATGTTGTGTCCGCCAATAACCAAATAAATATTAAAATTCTCTCTCTCTCTCTCTCTTCAAAAAAAAAAAAAAAGATTATATATAATAATCCAGAAAAACCATCCAGAGGCCAGGCTGTGTTACAGCAAACAGTTTTTCTCTTAGATAGGCTTATGCCTATAGGTAGCCCATTCAGTTAAGATTTCTTGCTTAAGAGACTACAGGTAAGATCAACACAACATGGCTCATGTCTTAAAGGACCAGTAACAGACACAAAAATACAGACAAAGAGAGAATCACTGAAACCAGGGCTAACAGATAGAAACCTTTAAAACATGTACAAATTGTTTCTACTTACTTTACCTTTGACAGACCAACTCCAATTGCAAAATTGTATAATAATTCAGAAAGTTATTTATTCAAAAGCCAGCTCATTACAGTAAAACATTATCTTAGATAGGCTTACATCTAGGTGGCCTTTTCTTTAACTTACTTTACCTCTGACAGACCAACAACAATTGCAAGATTGTACTAAAAAGAAACAGAGAGAGAGACAACCAGAGAAGAGCCCCAAAACCATGGCCCACAGACAGGAACCTTTAAATTGACCGGCCAAGATCTTTCTCAAGAGACTAAAATACAAGTCAATGCAGTATTGGCCACATGATACAAACAAAACAAAAACAGACAACCAGAGGGAATTCCCAAACCCAAGGACAACAAACAGATGAGAACCTAGAATATAACAGAAGGGAGTAAATATCCCTAGGTTCTCAAAACCCACGTAATCCATGATTCCTCTACCAGTGGTGCCACAGATGTCTCCACAAAGAGTGACCAGATGTTCCCATGAAGAGGAACCAGATGTGTGGAATCAAGGGTCTCAGTGTGCACACAGAGGAACTTACCAGATGGCTAAAGGTGTCATGACTTTACTGAGTTCAGTTTCCTTTTTCTCAAAGTGGACCACAATGGAGCAACCTACACCCTTCAAGGAGACAAAGCAGGAGTTCCCGAAAGCAAAAGGAGCTTCAGCAGCTGCTGGGAGAATCCCTTTACTCATAGGAATAGCTACTCTAGTTTAAGCTAAGGCAAACTCACCAGTCTCCTAAATCTTCTGCATTTGGCTCTCAACAAGTTCCCAGCCACCCTGCATCCTCAGCATGGATGTGGGTTCCTTAGAGAGCCAGGCCTACCCAAGAAAGCTGGAGTGGGGGCTGCTCTCAGGCCCCATCTGGGGTGCCAAATTTGTTATAGAAAGCTCAGTCTTTGTCCCTGATGCCTATCTAATAATGAGGATATGATTTTGAGAAAAAGGAAAAAGAAGTTTCATTGCTTTGCTATCCAAGGAGAAACATAGGGGACTCTGTCCTAGAGGCTGTGATTCTCTAGTCTCTAATTAGTAATCTTACATCTCAGCCTCCCAAGTTGCTGGGATTACAGGTGTGCACCACGTCTGCCAAAACGAAATATTTATCTAATAGAAACAATGTATGAAAAATTTACAAACTAAGGTATTAAAAAAAATGACTAAAAATACCAAATTTGTGCACATACCTGGCAGAATTCACATGTAACTTGAATTTCATAAGTTGAACAACTTATCACGTTCTCTTTTTCATGGCAAGGATACTGAAAAAAAAAGTGATTTCACACTATTAAAAATAGTTTTGAAACACTTCTCAAAACACAGAAAGTGAAAGCACTCAAATTATACTCTGTAACACTAGGAATATTCAAAACTCCAATCACTATTAACAAACGTTATAAATGACAGATCACTGCTCCTGAAATATGAACAACCATGTAAATGCCTTAACTGTAGGTATTAACATATTCAACTCTACCATAGGGGTTTAAAGAGCAAGAAATATTTAATTCAGCCCTTAGGACTATGGTTGAAGGACAGTCATTAAAATAGTAAAAGTTCTTACTTTATAAGTCTGACAAAAAAAAAAAAAAGATCTGGCATTTCAAAATTTCTACTCAAGAAGCTTCTAACTTAAGATATACTTAATGGTGGTAACAATATCAGTCTATTTTGTCAAAATGTATCTGTCCCACAGTGTAAATGATCCACATAAGCAGCTCCCCTTTCCATAATTTTGTAACTTGCTTATGTGATATCAACTTAAACACAGCATATTGAAACAAATAAGGTCATTTTCAAACTCTGCCAAAACTTTAACTTATATTCACTGAAACTCCATCTACTGGTAAATATAGTGTACTATATTATTATCCAAATAAAACCATGATATATAGAGGAAAATTATATTTTTCATAATTTTGCTTATAAATCTTGCTCAGAAAAACTGGATAATCCCTGAGCAGAAATGTGTAACTAGAGACGCAGTTCTGAGTCCTGAAGTAAAGGTCACCCTGATATGAATTAAGACAAAGGATCTTCTTTCCTGGCTGCAGGCAAAACTTAATCTGGTAGGGTTGCATTTTCCCATTCATATCCAATGGTGAGGAAAGGAAAAAGAATACTAGAACAATCCAAAGGAAACATAGAGTAGTCATGCTTCTGTCATTACCAGCAAATGTGAGCTCAGGAAGGGCAAGGAACTTATCTTTGGGCTATCTAAATCGATGTCTCAGTTAGTTAAGTTCAAGAAACATCTAAACATAACTAAATGCAATCATGAAAAACAACAAAGAGTTGTTTCCCTGCACTTGAAAAACTAGCAGAAGAAAGAGGAATACATAGGTATGATTTCAATTAATTCATAAGAATATAGGAAAGTTGGGGCTGGGTTGTGGCTCAGTGGTAGAGCACCTGCCTAGCATGTGTGAGGCAGCAACACATAAATGAATAAAATAAAGCCATAAAAAAAGAATATAGGAAAGTTAAAATACTATGAGAGTATAAGATGGGCACGGTGGCACATGCCTGTAGTCCCAGCGCTCAGGAGGCTGAGGTAGGAGGATCGCTTGAGCCCAGGAATAAGGCCAGCCTAGGCAACACAGAGAGACCCAACTGAAAAACAAAAAACAAAAACCAACAAAAACAAACAAACAACTATGATAATGTAAAGGCAGACCAAGGATCAATCTGATAGTTCTAGAAAAGTTTCTAAGGGAGTTAACCCTTGATACCTCTCTATATAATCTTTTCTACCCTTTTATCATAACTTTCCTTTTTACCTATACAAGCCTATTTTCTAGAGTCGATACAAATTCACATTCCTTTACTACCATTTTCTAATACCTAGGTGAAGTAGCTGTAGACAAACAGTTCAAGTCTGGAGATACAAATGGTATCTTTTTGTTCATCTAAATGAATCTCAAGCTGGTAAATCCAGGCTTATCTCCTTTTTTTCAGCAAGAATGGAAATATGCTCAAGACAGAAGGTTTGCAAGTGAGACTTTGTTACACAATACATTGTTGGAGAAGTACATGATTTCTGATTTTTTTTTTTTTTTTAAATGTAAATTGTGCCAGGAGCACATGCCTGTAATCCAGTGGCTCAGGAGGCTGGGGCAGGAGGATGGCAAATTCAAGACCAATCTCAGCAACTTAGTGAGGCACAAGGCAATTTAATGAGACCCTTTCTCAAAATAAAATATTAAAAAGGGCTAGGAATATAAAGCACCCCTGTGTTCAATCCTCAGTACCAAAAAGAAAAAAAGAAAGGAAGATTGTTAATTGTTCACATTACATTCTCTGGCAAGTGTCTAAAAACCTATATTTCTATTCCAGAAAAATCACTGTCATGAAAAATCACTGTCTTTGGGGTACCCAAGAGGGTTCTAGGCAAAATTTTAAAAATTCCCATTTCTTTGGTTTTTATCACCTCTAACTCTTCCCATACTTCTTTATTTTTCTTGATCTCATGATCTAGAGCTATAAAATTCCCCCTTTTCTTCTATCAAAAAATGAGTATACTTTGTGCTTGGCACTCTCCTGGATGCTAGGAATGAAGTGATGAATTAAAATATAATTCCTGCCTTCATGAAGCTTCAAGAATAGTAATGGAGTTTATACTTGCATCCGACTCAGACAACCTAAATTAAGAATCAAAAACTACCTCTGAATGCACCTAACAAAACTATGAGCTTCAACCCTTTAGGGTTTTATCTACACTCTTAGAGGTACAACCTGAACTGTCTTTTATTTCTAATCTTACCTCCTGCCAGAGATATTTCTAATACACCATGGCCCATTTAACAGTATCAGACTGCCTGCCATGCGTTGAAGATGACCCTCAATTTACATATTATTTTCACTATATCCAAAACATATCCTCCCAGATGAATGCCTGACTTCTTTGCTATTAGACAATCAAGGCCCAGTTCAAATGATACTTTCATGGCAATTCCTTCCCTATAATCCAAACTGAAATTTTCTTCAACTAAGCTTTTTGTATTGTTTATCCTCTGCTTACAGCACCCATATTAGATTTTGGAAAATAACAGATTATATAATCTGTATGCTTCTTTCACTCCACCCCAACTATGCCTTGAAGAATCATAATATACTATAGCAAAAGCAATCAAAACTGGCTCAAACGCAGGCACTTGGCACACACCTGTAATCCCATCCACTGGAGAGGGTGAGGCAGGAGAATCCCAATTTAAGGTCAGCCTGGACAATTTAGGCCTTGTCTCAAAATAAAATTAAAAGGGGGAAGGGGGTACTGGGATATGGCTTAGCGGTAGAGTGCTTGCCTAACACACTTGGGTTCCTGGGTTCATCCCTAGCACCTCTAGGAGAAAAATATTGGCTCAAAGACTAGTTGTGCCACTCCTAAAACAGGCAATCTTGGTCAAAGTTCTAAACTCCTTTGAGATGCATTTTCCCCACCTATAAAGTAGGGGTAATACTATCTACTTCACAAAATTGTTAAGTATTAAAAATAGTACAGGTGAAGTGCCTCACACAATGCTTGGCACTTATGAACTCCTGAGAAAAATGGCAGTGGTAATGTAATTCTATTTTGATTTTTGTTGTTAATATTGCAAGGCTTTCTATGTATCCTTATGTCTGCATAACATCTTATTTATAGCAAGCACAAAGTAAATGTTCAATTATTAATCACCCCCCCAAAACACATACAACTTGTAAAATGAATAGATATACATTTACTTCTTGCACAAGTGAAAACTCTATACTTCATCTCAAATGCTCTAAAATTTTAAAGGAATGGATAATATTAAACATTTTCATCTTTTTAACTGGGAAAGGACAATCAGATGATTTTTATGAAAGAAAAAACTAAATTTGGCTAACCTGAAATTCAAATATTATGAAGAATTTAAACATCACTTTTCCATTTCTCAGAAAATTATAAATGCTTCAAATCCAATGATTTACTACTAGTTAAGACATAAGTGCCTAGTACTTGCAGTAGAGATTAGAGATGAGCTACAAGAAGCATCTGTTACAGACTATTCCAAGATTCTTTTAATGTTTATAAGGGTTGAGGCGTGGTGAGTTAGAAAATAAAACTTTAGTTCTGCAGATTCTAAAAATGAAGTAAAATGCCATCTGTATAGCAGCAGCACTGGAAGAAACATGGTGACATTTTTATTTCTGTGGTAATGGGGATTGAATGCAGGGGCACTCTACCACTGAGCTATATCTTACATCTCCAAACTTTTCTTTTTTCTTTTCTCTTCTCTTTTCTTTTTGAGATAGGGTCTTACTATGTCGAGGCTGGCATTGAACTTGTGATCCTCTGGCCTCAGCCTCCTGAGTTGCTAGGATTACAAGCACATGCCTCTGCACCCTGCATGGTAATATGTTTAAAAGCAGAGTTCACATCTGACAGTGCACTGTTGTCATAGCCTACACTTTCACTCCATCACTGTGACATTTTGTAAATGGGAATAATAATATTTACACCACAGTTATTTTGATAGTAAAATGAAAATACTGTATTAAAAAGTAAGCTCAATAACTTTCTCATAGTGAGCATTCAAGTAGCAGCTGCTGTTACTTTTTAAAATACAAATGATATGCAATAAAAATGGCTTAGATGATAACAGTGATATATTACCTCAGTTTTCTGATTCATCGTTACCACTATTTAACACAGGCTCTAATTGCCCAGAAATAACTATTCAGAAAGAGAAATTAAATAACATACCCCCCTCCTTTGAGAATAAATAATAAACCACAAGAAATCGGAATTAAGTCTATTTAAGAAAGAAATTATCTTTAACTTCATGGGTAACTATGAAGCAATCACACACTACAGTAAAATATCTTAGTCCTGGAATGTTTAAAATGCCTTGTGGATTAAAAAGTATTAGCTAGAGTAAAATGTTGAAAATTAAAAGTCCCAAATCAGATTATCTTGCTATGCTTGATTTAAATAAGAACTTGGCCCGAAATGATGAAAGTATTCTTAAATGTACACAGAATCTGTCCTGAAAACTACTGATACATATTACAACACAGATTAATCTAAAAATCATTATGCTATGTCAAAGAGGACGATCTAAAAAATATCACAGAGTATGATTCCATTTATACAAATTCTAGAAAAGGCAAACTATAGGGACAGAAAGCAGACTAGTGGTAGCCTAGGAACAGGAGTGGAAGATTACAAAGAGGTCACAAGGGAGCTTGTGATGAATAAATCATCTTGATGGTGGTGATGGTTTGATGGATGTATAGATAAAAGTCAAAACTTATCGAATTGCATACTTAAAATATGTGCGGTTTATTACTAAGTCAATAATATCCCAAAAGCCATTGACTTTTTTTTTTAAGATTTATGAAATAACCTATCATAGTTACATGAACTTAATACCAATGGCTAATGACCAATCACAAATAGTATCTCTTATATAAGTGAAATTCACTCTACTTTTTTCCTTCCTCTTATCTCATCATGAGCTAGGTTCTTCATTTCATACCCTAAAAAAACTAAGAAAACACCAGGTGCAGTGGCTCATGCCTATAATCCCAGCAGCTCAGGAGGCTGAAGCAGGAGGATCTCAAGTTCAAAGCCAGCCTCAGCAACTTAAGCAACTCAGCGAGACCCTGCCTCTAAATAAAATATAAAAAAAGGGCTGGGGATGTGGCTCAGTGGTTAAGCACCCCTGGGTTCACTTCCGGGTACCAAAGAAACTCACTAAGAATCAACCTGAAGGTTTGAAATGGCAACTTGCTCTCTTGTCTCCCCTATGCAGTAGATAAATAAAGTGCCTCAAAACCTTTCTCCAAATTAAATCCAATGAAGCTTTACTTTCAACACTTTAAAATTACACCTACTTCAGGTTTCTTGTAATATAGCAGTATAGTACTTTAAAAACATTTTCTGGGGCTGGGGATGTGGCTCAAGCGGTAGCGCGCTCGCCTGGCATGCGTGCGGCCTGGGTTTGATCCTCAACACCACATACCAACAAAGATGTTGTGTCCGCCGAGAACTAAAAAATAAATATTAAAAATTCTCTCTCTCTCTCTCTCCTCTCTCACTCTCTCTTTAAAAAAAAAAATTTTCTGGTATGAATCCACAAAAAAAGTCTTAATATGTATGCCATATATGCTAGTTCAGAAAAAATGAGTATTCGTCCATATGAACTAGTATCTCAAACTTCATATGAAAAACATGACCAAAACTGCTCTAAGTTCAAGAGCAATAACAATTGCTCCTAAGATTAGACAAAGAGGTGGTGCAGAAAAACAGGAATAGTAAATTTCTAAAATATGTAAATGAAAGAAAATCTATATATTATAAGATTATAGACCTTAGTCATTTTGATACAGGCATAATAAACTTCCTATGAACTGAAGATATATGTTTGGTGCTCTGCTGCAGAAACAGACCAGTATAAAAGTCAAGTTTTCACTTTCTGGTTTTCTATGATAATTCTACCTATAAATATGTATCCATTCTTCATATTTTCTATATTTTATTGCCACAAAGTTTTATTAGAACCTAAACTTGTTAAAATTATACTTTAAATTTTATTTATGACAACACAGCCAGCAATTTCTATTATTTGGTATCCTGCACAAATGACCAAATTTATTTAATTCTAAAACAACCCTTAAAATTAAAGTTTTAATTGGAGTTCCAAAAAAATTCCCTCCTGAAAATATTAACTAAATTACTTTTAGTCAACTAAGACACTGTAAGGGACTTTAAATTTGCTCCCACAAAAACACAGAAGTGAAAAAAGAATCACCTGGAATACTACCACTCAGAGTTAACTACTATTAATATTCCGAAGTACATATTCCAGTTTTGTCAGTGTGTTTGTGTGTGTGTGTGTATTTTTTAATACCTTTATTTTTATTTATTTATTTTTATGTGGTGCTGAGGATTGAACCCAATGCCTCACATGTGCTAGGCAAGTGCTCTACCACTGAGCATATACACATTTATGTAACTTTAAGAAATGTAAAAACAGCATGAAAACTGACTTTAAAATACAATTATCTAGCAGGGTGCTGTGGCACACACCTATATGAGAAGTTGAGGCAGGAGGATCACAAGTTCAAAGCCAGCCTCAGCAACTTAGTAAAGCACTTAGCAACTTGAGGAGACCCTGTCTCTAAATAAAATACCACAAAGGGCTGGGGATGCGGTTCAGTGGTTAAGTACCCAGGGTTCAATCCCAGGTACCAAAAAAAAAAAAAAAATGTAATTACCTACATTCTGCCACATCATTAAATAATAATGTCATTAAAGATTAGATGTCTGGGCTGAGGTTGTAGCTCAGTGGTAGAGCACTTGCTTTGCATGCACGAGGCATGCACGAGGCCCTGGGTTCGTTCCTCAGCACCACATAAAAATAAATAAATAAAAATAAAGATATTGTGTCCATCAACAACTAAAAAATATATTTAAAAAAGATTAGATATCATTTTTTAAAAATAGTTTTTAGTTGCAATGGACCTTTATCTTATTTATTGATATGCAGTGCTGAGAATTAAACCCAGTGCCTCACACATGCTAGGCAAGCACCCTGTCACTGAGCCACAATCCCAGCCATAGATGTCATTTTAAATAGCTACATTTAAATACAGCTATATGATATTACACCATTATCAATGAATACTTTTGGGAAACAACTTTGTGCAATATCTATAATAATTTCCAAAGGATGAATTTCTAGAAGTGAAACTGCAATGTCAAAATGAAGGCATATTTTGAAGGCTTTGAAATTATATTGTGTTAAACTGTCCTCCAAGAAGCATTATTTATTTCTACTTTCCCTATATAAAAATAACTCATGTCTCTCAACACCTACACCAACAGTGGTACTATTGTTTTAAATGTCCAATTAATAAAATAATTTAAAAGCTGTGTATCTTGACATCCTAATATGGTGAACTTTCTCCATATACATAACAGTCATTTATACATCTCTGTGAATTGCCTTCTTTTGCCTAGTTTTAAAAAATAAAATGTTAGCTCAAAATTCTCTCTCCTGAATAAGTACTCTACCACTGAGCTATACTCACAGCCCACGGGGTTTTTATTATGTCATGGGACTTCTGACCACGTACCTCACTGTGTTCCCAGTGTAGACCTAAGTATTCACCCTACAAATGAGAAGACTGAAGTTGAAAAGTGTGAAATTACTTACTCAAGGTCAAAAACCAGGGCAAGGCCCAGCACAGTAGCACAAGATATTCCCCATTGGCTCAGGAGGCTGAGGCAGGAGGATTGCAAGTTCAAAGCCAGTCTCAGCAATGGCAAGGCACTAAACAACTCAGTGAGACCCTGACTCTAAATAAAATCCAAAATAGGGCTGGGGCTTGATATCAAATCAGAGACACGGCGTCTGATAGAAGGAAAAAGTTGGCTACGATCTACATACTGTGGGGTGGGGCTCCAAATTCCTCAATAGGACACCCATAGCACAAGAGTTAATAACAAGAATCAACAAATGGGACTTGCTCAAACTAAAAAGTTTTTTCTCAGCAAAAGAAACAATAAGAGAGGTAAATAGGGAGCCTACATCCTGGGAACAAATCTTTACTCCTCACACTTCAGATAGAGCCCTAATATCCAGAGTATACAAAGAACTCAAAAAATTAGACAATAAGATAACAAATAACCCAATCAACAAATAGGCCAAGGACCTGAACAGACACTTCTCAGAGGGGGACATACAATCAATCAACAAGTACATGAAAAAATGCTCACCATCGCTAACAGTCAGAGAAATGCAAATCAAAACCACCCTAAGATACCATCTCACTCCACTAAGATTGGCAGCCATTATGAAGTCAAACAACAACAAGTGCTGGCGAGGATGTGGGGAAAAGGGTACACTTGTTCATTGTTGGTGGGACTGCAAATTGGTGCAGCCAATTTGGAAAGCAGTATGGAGATTTCTTGGAAAGCTGGGAATGGAATCACCATTTGACCCAGCTATTCCCCTTCTCGGTCTATTCATTAAAGATCTAAAAAGAGCATGCTACAGGGACACTGCTACATCGATGTTCATAGCAGCACAATTCACAATAGCAAGACTGTGGAACCAACCTAGATGCCCTTCAATAGATGAATGGATAAGAAAAAATGTGGCATTTATACACAATGGAGTATTACTCTGCATTAAAAAATGACAAAATCATAGAATTTGGAGGGAAATGGATGGCATTAGAGCAGATTATGCTAAGTGAAGCTAGCCAATCCCTAAAAAACAAATGCCAAATGTCTTCTTTGATATAAGGAGAGTAACTAAGAACAGAGTAGGGAAGAAGAGCATGAGAAGAAGATTAACATTAAACAGGGATGAGAGGTGGGAGGGAAAGGGAGAGAGAAGGGAAATTGCATGGAAATGGAAGGAGACCCTCAGGGTTATACAAAATTACATACAAGAGGAAGTGAGGGGAAAGAGAAAAATAATACAAGGGGGAGAAATGAATTACAGTAGAGGGGGTAGAGAGAGAAGAGGGGAGGGGCGGGGAGGGGGGATAGTAGAGGATAGGAAAAGCAGCAGAATACAACAGACACTAGTATGGCAATATGTAAATCAATGGAAGTGTAACTGATGTGATTCTGCAATCTGTATACGGGGCAAAAATGGGAGTTCATAACCCACTTGAATCAAAGTGTGAAATATGATATATCAAGAACTATGTAATGTTCTGAACAACCAACAATAAAAACAAAAACAAAATAGGGCTGGGGATGTGGCTCAGTGGTTGAGTGCTCCTGAGTTCAATCCCTGGTACCCAAAACAAAACAAGCAACTTATACTGTGCGTACCAAGCTATGATATCTTTATTTTACACCTACCAACTACAGAGAAATTTTATATAAATCATATACGAAAATTGGTATCACAGAAAGATTCTTTGGAACTTCCAGAGTAATCAGATCCATTACCAAATGGAATCATATAAAAATGAAATGCCAGTAAGAGGACCAAAAAAAAAAAAAAAAAAAGAAAAGAAAAAGAAAAAGAAAAAAGTAAAAATAGATGAAAATTGAAGAAATTAAGTGTAAGAGTATCTGCATGACAAAGCTCAGACAGGCTATTAGGTTTCAGCATAGTGCAGAACCTGGGTGGGGTAGGGTGAGAAAGATGTCTCTAGTGAGGAGAAAGGAAATGAGGGTTAGGCTAGAAGGAAGGAGGTCAGCCCTACATGGGATACTGCAGTCTGAGTTGAATGAGGAAAGGTCTCTGTGTGGAGGGAAGTGTAGCCTGACAATTCTACATATAAGCATGTATTTGTTCCTCCTATTTTCTGTTTTATTTGCCACAAGCTGTATGATTCTGTTTGTTTTTAACTTCATAATACAGAATGTAGTTTTTCAATTTCTTTTCATTGTTTTGGTACCAGAGATTGAACCAAGGGGTGCTTAACCACTGAGCCACATCCCCAGCCCTTTTTTATATTTTATTTAGAGACAGGGTCTCACTGACTTTCTTAAGGCCTTGATAAATTGCTGAGGCTGTCTTTGAATTTGTGATCCTCCTGCCTCAGCCTCTCAAGCCACTGGGATTACAGGTGTGTGCCACCACGCCCAGCTCAATTTCTTGATATATCTAATAACATGAAAATTATACACAGAAACAAGAATAGACTTCTTAGAGAATCAGTACATTTTGTATTGAAGAGGTGGTCCAATTGGCTTAACTTGGTCAGGTATCTCCCCTAATTTACCCGAAACAGCTATGTCAGGGTCATGGATATAGGATTGTTCTCTATTGCACTGGTGGTGGGCTCTCTAAGAGGTGAGTGAGTGTGTGCTGAGGGGAGATGACTAATGCCAGCACACTCATGTTCCCACAGCATCTGTGTTTTATCTTTTATAATGATTATATATGTATATCTGTATAACTGAATTAATATCATTGTTATTATTACTTTCACTTGTTTACCTTCCTTTTTAGTCTAATTTTAAGGACAGAATCCATCTCTTATTTTTAACATGGATATGATAGGCAACCAAATGTTTTCCAAATGAAGTTCATAAAATAAATGAGGAAAGATGACCAAGTCCAGCACACTCATGTTCCCGTAGCATCTATGTAGCCTGATATGAGATGTTAATGCCCAAGTGGGCTAAAGAGGCATCCACATGAGATAAGAGACAAGGATGGCACTATTCTAGTATAGGATGTCAGGGCCAACTAGTAGAATACCTGCTTGATGGGGAAAAGTCTAGTGGTGAAAGGCAATTCATTACATACACACCCAGGGATTGATCAAATTTAGTAAATACATCAAGGATATGATAAGTGAAAGTAAATTCACATTATAGGTGACTATAGATCAAATGAACTATAAATATGGGGTGAACCTTTGTATTAAATGGGTTCTGAAGATAATGACATGAACTCATGACTTTCAAAATAAATATAAAGATACAGAAATAAAGATGTTAATGTCTATACATGTATGCATATATGTTCATAAAATTTATCTAGTTATGTCCACTGAGAGGGCCAGGAACATGGATAAAAAGCACATATATTGGGACCAGGACTGTAGCTCAGTGGTAGAATGCTTGCCTAGCATGCATGAGGCGCTGGGTTTGATCCCTGGCATCACATTAAAAATAAAAGTACTGTGTCCATCTGCAACTAAAAAAAAAAAAAAAAAAAAAAAAAAAAAAAAAAAAAATATATATATATATATATATATATATATATATATATATATTTAAAAGGAAAAAAAAAGCACATATAGCATTCCATATTTTATTGTGTAAATACCATTTTCCACCAAATGGGACCTCGGCTCCTTGAAATACTGGTTGATTTCAGGGATGGGTAGGGAAAAGTACAGGGCAGACCTTAAATATCTTAGGTAGAAAATAAAAATGAAACAAAAATCTTACAGATTTAGCCCTGAAAGTGACCAAATGTGGGACAATTTGAGAATCAAATCAAATGACAGTGAAGGATCAAAACAAATAATGATAGTAAAGTAAACCCTAAATAAATACAGTTCACAAATCCATACTGATACACAAGAATAAATTAAATGTTTGAACAGGAATAAAATATTTATTTCATCTCAAAGTACCTTTCTATAAAATAAAATGTAATAACTAAGGACAAAGAGTAATTTACAGTACAAAAATCTAGTAAACATCACCTTAATCAAGTGATCCAAGTTAACAATGTTAGAAATAAAAAGCAAAGTTGTGTGCCCTTTTTGGAATGCAATGAGAAAGACATGTCATCACTTCTACTACAATAATTCTGAGGATCAAATCATGAAGAAATATCAGAGAACCCCAAACTGAGGTAAATTCTGTAAAATAATCTTTGAAAATGTTCAAGTTATTGATGTCAAGGGAAGACTGAGGAACTGTCTGTGATCAAAAATTTCAATAAGATACAACAAATAACTGCAACATGAGATATTAGATGGAATCTTTTTGCTATAAAAGATTACTGGGAAGACTGGCAAAAATCTCAATGTGATCTGCAATATTCAGGTCTAATACAGAGGGTAGAAATAGACCTGTGTTGATTTCCTGATTCTCATAGTTATACTGTGGTTTTGCAGGAGAATGTCTTGTATAGAAATATAAAATTTGGTAATAATAGGTAATAATAAGGCATCACACTGGCAATTTAGTCTTGAATTAAAAAAAAAAATAAGGAAGGGGCTGGGGCTGAGTGGTAGAGCGCTTGCCTAGCACATGTGAGGTCCTGGGTTCGATCCTCAGCACCACATATAAATAAAGTTATTATATGAAACTACAACAAAAAATAAATAAACATTTTTTAAAAATAGGAAAAAAACTAACAAGATAAGCTTAAGTAATACATTTATAATATGTGCTAAAATAATTCACTACATGAGCATTATTATATAACTAACGTTTTTAGCAGTAGTCATGAGAAAAATACTAATAGTAAACAATAATACTAAAAATACTAATAAATAATAATAATAAATTGTACTGATTCTCTAACAATTCTCTCCTTTCTGGCTTATAATTTCAAGTTATAAAATACATCAAGGAATTGAAAAGCATATTCTATATTGCAAGGTTAAATAGAAAATGAAATTATACTATAGTAAAAGAATTTACCAATCTGAATGAACTTATAGAGGATACTAGATAATTATTTATCTTATTAGTTCCCTTTTTAAAAATATGAAATGTGGGCCAAATCTATTGCACAAATAAAAAAATCCTTCAGGCTGTAGTATCAATATTCCTATGCCATTTTAAAGTCTACCATTCAGATGATTAGCAGTGAAAATATTTATTTTCCTACATCTTGATCAAAAACAGACTAAGAAGGAAAATAATTCATTTCATAAAAAAATAGTGCTGGTGAATGCATTTCTAAAAACAGAAGTGGTGGATCAATTTCTGGTGACTCTAGAAATTTCTATACTTTAAAATGTGAATTTAACTGACAATCTACTTAGTTGGTTACAGAACTATAAAATTTTGTAAGCTCTTAGAATGCACTCAAATTTAAAGGCAAATTTCTAAAATATGGATAATAGTGTTACATATAATATATAGCATTCTCAAACATTTCTAATAAAAATCATTAACTTTTATGAAATTTATTTGGAAAACATTTGACTGCCTATTTTGCAACCATGTTAAATACAAGAGGTATGGATTCTGCACTTAAAATTAGATTAAAAAGGAGGATTAACAAGTGAAAATAATAATTTATTTATGTACATGTATAATCGTTCTTTTATATAAACACAGATGCTATGGGAACATGAGTATGCTGGACTTGGTCATCTCTCCTAAACACCTGCATGATCCCACTAGAGTGCCTGATCTGCCAACAATGCAATAAAAGGCAATCCTAATATCCATGATCCTGACATAGCTGTCTCAGATAAATCAGGGGAGACACCTGACCAAGTTAAGTCAATCAGACTACTTCTTTAGGAAATTGGTAAAAAGGAATAGTCAAACAGAAGTGGGCACAAGACATTCAGAATCATACTTGAGACTAGTGGACATTTTTGGTCATATTTACAGTAACACATTTAATAAAAAGAATGGAGAAGATACAGAAGAATAAAGTCAAGAGAAAGGAAAGTAATTTCTACGATTGGATTTGTGGATTTCCTGGAAGTTTCTAGGACTCTTAGAATGAGGATTTTTTTTTTTTTGGCTTTTTTTTTGCCAGGGTACTGGGGATTGAACTCAGGGGCACTCAACCACCAAGCCACATCCCCAGCCCTTTTTTGTATTTTATTTAGAGACAGGGTCTCACTGAGTTGCTTAGTGCCTCATCATTGCTGAGGCTGGCTTTGAACTTGCAATCCTCTTGCCTTGGCCTCCCAAGCTGCTGGGATTACAGGCATGCACCACTACGCCTGGCTAGGCCAAACTCTTGAAATAAAAAAGTTTCTCACATTTTTAAACAATGGTATAGAGAGTAGGCAAAGAAGAACATGCAACAGAGATCACATGTGGTTCCTACAAAGCCTAAAATATTTTCTTTTGGTCCTCTTCAAATTAAGAAAAGTTTCCCTAGCCATGTTGTTAAGAAATTGAAATTTTTTAATTTGGTAAGATCACTAATAGAAATGTGGAGGATGGATGAGAGAGAGCTACACTACCCAAGAAAACTAGAAGATACTGTGAGATTGAAGAAGGAATGATGGTATTAACTCAAGTAGTGCTAGTCAAAATGAGAGGAAAGGAAAGACCAGTTATGAAGAAAAATGCTCTTAGGACAAAGCCTCATGAACTGATGGCAGCCTTTCAGCCCATCGTACTCCAGGGTACAATGATTCAGACACGGTCCCTTGCCTTCATGGAACTTACAGGTTATGAAGAATACTTCTAACCTGATCATCAACTTGAACATTCAGATTAGTTAAGTAGCTTAAAACTATTTAATCCTTTTACTATTTAAGGATTAGTATATAAGAAAAAATTATCAAGTGTTACCACCCTTTCTTCCTTGTATTTGCTTTTTTTCACCTTTTAAATACATATACATTTCAATTATTTTTTAAATATTTATTTAGTGTAAATGAACACACAGTATCTTTATTTATTTTTATGTGGTGCTAAGGATTGAACCCAGTGCCTCACACATGCGAGGCAAGCATTTAACCACTGAGCTACAGCCTCAGCCCCACATTTCAATTATTTTCCAAATTTTTGACAAAATTAGAGTAACTCCATTTATGCATTTTTTTTTCTTTTGATTTGGACCTCTGGGTTTAGGTACAAAAGCACAGGCCAATTTGCTCATATATCTTGATATATTTGCAAAGTCTACCATTAGACTGCCATGTTTTGAAAGATTCTGCATGCCAGATCACTTTATTAAACTGATATTTTTCCTTCCATTTTATTTTAATTTTAATGAGGAGGGGGAGTACTAGGGATTATACTCAGGGGCACTTTACTACTTAGCTACATCCCCAGCCCTTTTTATTTATTTATTTTTTAAATTTTGAGATAGGGTCTCCCTAAGTTGATGAGTCTGGCCTTGAACTTGTAAACCTTCTATCCTGGCCTCCAGAGTTGAGTTGTTGGGATTGCTTTCCATTTAAAAAAGTTATATTTAGAAACTATAAATGGCTTGAGATCAAAACCCACTGTATCTCATATCTCTAATATCAATACCATATGGCTAGCACATAGATGTTCAAAAATGGTATAATTCAAGGACCTTATAATGTCAAATTAATATTTCTGATCAGTATGAAATAATAATGGTGATTTACTTGGCTGAAACAAATCAATACAAAAGCAAATAAATCTAATGTTTAATTTGCTTGTATATAGAGTATGTAAACTTTTTGCCACAAATATTTCTGAAACATAGAAAGTACTTCATAGATTTACTACTGTTACTAGTCATAAAATCCTAGGAGAATTGGGATATTTATGTTGGGTCTACTTGTCTCCAGTCAAATAAATTTAGGAGCCTCTGAATTAAACAAAATCTAACACTTTAAAATCAGTCTTAGATGCACTTTAATATGCTGACACATGTTCTATCTCCAAAAGGACATTTCCAACTTTGCTGACACTCAGAATCTTTTTTTTTAAACTAAACATTATCAATATGGTAGCGTTCTAAGTAATACTGTATAGAAACATCAGTTAAATTCAATAATATTTGGAGACAGTCAAAAGTAAAAAGAATGCTTTTGCAATAAAAGCTTAATTAAGATTTCTTACCTTTCTAGCTGGTAGGCCATGAGTTTTATTCACTCTGTAGTCAGGAATCCCTCAGCTCTTACCAATAAGCACAACTTAAGTTTCCATCTAGTATCCCTAGGAAAAGAAGAGGCAGAGAAGTGTGAACTCATTACCCTGTGTGATCTGAAGAATAGCCTCATGTACTTTAACTCCATAATGATAAACACTTCAAATGTTTCTTTCATATCAAAAACACACATCTGAATTTTGCTTTCCATCTATATGTTTTAATAGAAAATTAAAGCTCCCTCCAAAATCCTCAGTGATTCAGGAAGACATTTATCCAGTAGTCTCCAATAATTTTTGGTACATTATCACCCACTAGAGGTATAACAGTTCCTATAAAAGTAGGACAATGGACCCATGATGAAAAGAGAAAATGATTTTTACCATAATAAACCTGAGGTGGGGAGGGAATCATGGATAACAGGTGACATGACATGATGCTTAGGCATCAAAATTCTTCATAGTGGAGATTAATAGTTTTTGAGTTCGTCAGCGCTACACCATAACATCCAAGGGATCCAGTTTGTGTGCTTCTTATTTGAAAATAGCTTGACTTTTTGTTTTGTTTTGTTACAGGGAATTAAACCCAAGGGTGCTCAACTACTGAGCCACATCTCTAGCCCTTTTTTCTTTTCTTTTTTAATTTAGAGATAAGGTCTCACTAAGTGGTTTAGGGCCTTGCTAAATTGCTGAAGTTGGCTTTGAACTCATGATTCTCCTGCCTCAGCTTCCTGAGCCACTACCAGAATTATAGGCATGCACCACCGCACCCAGCCAGCATGACTTTTTAATATCTCTGTTAGGATTAGATTCTGCTGTTAATGACAGAAAACTCAAACAATGGCTTAAATTATTCAGAAATACATTCAATGGAAATGTAGGCAGTCCAGAATCACTATCATAAGGAACCCAGCATTGTTCTATTTTGTTTCTCTGCCTTCCTCAATGCATGGCTTCCCGTTCATTGTTTTAAAAATGATTGCTCAAGCTCTAACCATAACCTCTACTGATTAGAAAGCAAGAGAAGAAAAGTTGAGCAGCAGCTTCCCTTTAAGGAAAATTTTCAGAACTCTTATAGGAAACTTCTGTTCACATTCCATGGACCATAACTTGGTCACACAGCCAAAGCTGGCAGAGAGGCTCCGACATATTTATTTCACCACAAACTTATTAATTAGAAATTGCAATATCTATCACTAACCAGAAAGAAGGGAATGAATACCGATAGACAATTAGTTATTTATGCCCTCACACCCATTTCATACTACAATGTAAGATGGTTAGATACCTCATAGAAATGAGTTGGCAGTCTACTAAAGGGAGCTTTTAAAAGTAGGTCTTGCCAGTGACAAAGACCAACATTCTACCAATAAAAGGTCAATTTGCATGTGACAAAGGAAGAAGGGAAAAAATCTGAAGACCAGGATGACAAAGCCCCTAGTGCAAAGAAACAACTGGAATCATTGTTTGGGAGACTAAATTCACAAAACACAAAAATTATTAGAACCATTAAATAATGGAGTGCCCAAGGTGAGACTGGAGAAACACTCTGCAGAAAGCTCAGCTACTAACTGCATTAAGAAAAGGTAATGAAGTTGGAAGTATGATGGTCAAAGGAGAAGTATTTTCTTCTACCATTATCACAGGACTATGTTCCCACTATCAGGCCAAGAAAGAATTTGGGAGATTTTTCTATTGCAGACTGTTGTGAAGAAGGGCTATAAATAATTAAAACAACAAAGACAAAGCTATGAGAATAAAGAAAAAGAAGAAGGACTACTACACTTTAGCTTATTAGCTTATCAGATTGTCTAAAACATTCTATTATGCTTAAAACTTGGATGGAAAACTGGGAAGACTCAACTCAAAGGTGGCAATTCTGCTTTAAATAGGATATTTAGTTATACAAATAGGATATTTAGTTATACAAATGTAAAATGGGACTATAAATGGAACAGCAATTCAAAGGACAAATGGCTCTGTGGGATAACATAAATGTTTACCTATTTTAGGGGGAGATAAATTTTTTTCCAATTGTTTTCTTTCAGAGAAATGTTTATTTGGTAAATTAGGCTCGAAGTTTTCCTATTTGTATAATTATATAGAAATGATAATTTGAAGATTAAAACTACTGTCTTTTTTCTTTCTTACCTTGAAAGGCACAGATGTAGGAATCTCTCCTTTTACACAAAATATCCTACCTAAGGTACAGGCATTTCTTATAATTAGATATAACTAACCTGAGGGTAGAATCTCTACCAAAAGGTACATATACTGCTAATTGTCATGGTAAGAGATAAGTATTGTGCCTGCAAACAGGCCTAAAAGATATGTATTAGTGTTGAAAGAAATCAATCCTGTACAAGAAATCAGAAGAGTCTAACATACCCAAGTACAATCCTGTGTGGTAGAGGAGGGTGGCATCTGTCCTTTGGGAGAGGAGGATCTAGACAGTAGTGAAAAAGTCTTAAAGAGGCAGTGTTCAAACTAAGTTATGTATTATTAAAGGGTCATGATTGTTTTCCAAGGGTACCTGGGCATGCACATCTTCAACTTCTCTTTGCTTCCCTAAAACTGATGTGCCTATTTTCCCTGAATCCTCATTCTCACACATTTCAAAAAAGCCAAAAGCAGGGTTAGGACGGTAGTTCTATGTTAGAGCACTTGCCTATCATGTGCAATGCCCATGGTTCCATATCCAGTACTGTAAAACAAACAAACAAAAAAACAATACTTCTCATCCACCTCAAATCTTTTTTTTTAGTTGTATTTGGACACATTATCTTTATTTTATTTATTTATTTTTTTATGTGGCACTGAGGATCAAACCCAGCGCCTCCCACTTGCTAGGCGAGCACTATACCTTTGAACCACAGCCCCAGCTCCCCCACCTCAAATCTTATTGGAATGTATTGCCCTGGGTTGTAAAAACTTTCATTAAACAAAACAAATGGATAATTTAAAATAAGAATGTCTTAAAGCCTCTACTGAGGAAGGCACCATTAAGCCTCAGGCTCATGCTTTTTCCCATTTCAGATAAATGCAAAGCACTACGTTAAAAATGGTGCCTGTCCTGTGTTTAGAAATGTTCTGAATTTCAGATATACTGTATACTGTGATGACACTAACAATAATCTTTAATTACTGTTTCTTTCATTCTTGAAATATTATCAAAAAATGTAGCCTTGAGAGGGAGTTCCATAAGAATGAAGAAAAGAAGAAATTATAGGATACAAATCAATATACAAATATCAAGTTTTCCTACACACCAATAATGAACCTGCTGAGAAAAAAGCAGAAAAACAATCCCATTCACAAATAGCCTCAGGGGGTTAAAAAAAAGAGAGGAAAAACCTAGAAATAGGCGAAAGACCTCTACAATGAAAAACTAAAGAATGCTGAAGAAAGAAACTGAAGAAGACACTAGAATATGGTAAGCCCTCTCATATTCATACGTGGGCAAAAATAATGTAGTTAAAATGGCTATATTACCAAAAGCAATACACCGATTCAATGCACTATCCTTCAAATTACCAAAGATATTCTTCCTAGAACTAGAAAAAACAGACACATAGACCAATAGTACAGAAGACACAGACAAACCCACAGAGACAGTCATCTGATCCTTGACAAAAGTGCCAAAAACTTGTTGGAGAAAAGTGCCTTTTTAACAAGCGGTACTGGGAAAAATGGTTATCAATATGTAGAAGAATGAATCTAGATCCTTCTCTCTCATCTGCATCAAAGTCACCTCAAAATGGATCGAAGACCTAAAAATTATACCAGAAACTTTGCAACTCCTTAAAGAAAATGTGGTATACATACAAAATGGTATTTTATTTAGCCGTAAAGAAAAATGAAATTATATTATCTGCAGGAAAACGGATGGAACCTCAGAGCATTATGTTAAACAAAATAAACCATTCAGAAAGTCAAGGGTCATAAATTTTCTCATGTGGAAGCTAGAGAGGAAAAAGAAAAGAAAGAGTGGTGGTGTCTCATGAAAATTAAAAGAAGACCAGTAGAGTAGAGGAAAAGGACCAGGGGGAGGGAAAGGGGATAGCTTGAGAACAATTAAATTATATAGTTACACCATGTGCCTAAGTGCATAAAAATATGTAAAAATGATTTGCTATTATATATAATTATAATTCACTAATAAAAATATGGAAAAAAGAAATCAATGAGAAATTTTGAAAATTTGAATATGTATTTGTTATAAAGTATGATATTTTTATTTAAAACATTAAAATACACTGGATTCAAATAAAATTATATTGAAGGAATGGAAAAAATAACATTTTAATAAGAAAAAAGGAACAATGAAAATTTCCAACTGTTAATTAATTCACATTTTAAAAAAACAATTGTAGTATCAAATCATTATGGCAATTGATATTATAAGAGTGGTATCTATATCTAGAAAAGCTAGGGATATTGGCCAAATTATGTTGTTTTGTATGCATATAACAACAAATCTCATATTTATGTACAACTATAACGCACCAATAAAAATGTGGAGGAAAAAAATAATAAAATGCATTAGAGTTTTCTTTTTGCAGTACTGGGATTGAATCTAGGGCCCCACATTTGCTACCTCTGAGCTATATCCCCAATCCTTTTGTTATTTTGGGGGACAGATCCTCAACAAATTGCCCAGGCTAGCCTTGAACTTGCAATCTTCTTACCTCTGTTTCTCAAGTATCCAGGAATGCAAGTGTGGACCACTGTGCACAATCAGAATACTTTTCAACTATCCAAACTCAGATGAAAAATTTTAGGAAGCAATTTAGGAATGTACAGGTATAGTTTATGGAATTTCTTTGCAGAATATGTGTATAGTAGGTAGAATAGCCCCCATGATGTCCATGCTCTAATTCCAGGAACCTCTGAACAGATTATATTACATGGCAAAAAGAACTTTGTAGATGTACAAGATTACAGATTCTAAAATAGAGAGAATATCCTCAGTTATCTAGGTGGGCCTGGTCTAGAGCACAGAACTTTGTTGATCTGGAGTCGGACATACAAGCAGAAAAAGAAATCAGACAAGTGAGATGCATGAGAGGACTTGATCTGCCACTATTTGAGGAGGGCACATGAACAGTATTTCAGCTTCTAGAAGCAAAGAGCAGCCCTTGGCTGATAACAAGCAAGGGAAGGGGGATGACAGTCCTACAACTGCAAGCACTGGAATTTAATCAACAACCTGAATGAACTTGGAAGCGAATTATTCCCTATAGACTCCAAAAAGGAACATAGCACTGGCAACACATTGATTTTGGTTTTGTAAGCACAGAATGAAATTCTGTCATTCATGACAACATGGATGGAATTAGAGATCATTAGGAGAGTAAAATAAGACAAACTAAAAAAAAAAAATTACAAGTACCATGTGATCATGCTTTTTGTGTAAACAAACAAACAAATAAAACCCAAAAAATCTCCAAACCAATCTCATAGAAGTTGGGAACAAAATGTTGGTTACCAAAGCATGTAGTGCAGGGTGGAGAGAAGGATGGTGAAAAGTTGATCAATGGGTACTAGTTACAGTCAGTGATAGGAAACTCTTTGTGTGGTACTGCACAGTAGAATGACTACAGGTAATAATTAGTATCTCAAGAAAGGATTTTGAATGTTTTCACCAGGAAGAAAAGATAGATGACCAAGGAGACAGAAATGCTCAACCTGACTTGAATGCTACACAATGTACGCATACATCAAAATAACACATGGTACCCCATTATTATGCACAATTTTTTTTAGATATCAGAAAAAAATAAAAAGATCCCAAGCAGATGACTCAATTGAGCTTACCAAGGCTTCTGACCTCCAGTAGCTATAATATGTTTGTATTATTTTAAGATGCTCAGTGTGTGGTAATTTGTGAGGCGGGAATAGAAAATTAATGTAGGAAGATGGACTTGTACTCCACAACTTCAAGGACAGCAGTACCATAGAGGCAAAAGTTTTCCTCTGTGCTTGTATGTATATATGTATGTATGTATGCATGTATGTATTTATTTATTGTGGTGCTGGGGATTGAACCTAGGGCCTCACAAATGCTGGGCAAGCACTATATAAATGAGCTACACTACAACTTCTTTTATCTTGGTTGAATGCCAAAAAATGCAAGAAATAATCCCAGAGCTCACCTTGGGAACAGCAATGCGGTCATAATAGCAAATCTAAACCCAGGAGTTTGAAAACCAATAGTCATGACCTAGAAACATTTCACTCTTCCTTTCAATTATCTTGGACTTCCTACACTAGGGCAATCTAAATAGCATAATTACACTGTGATCTCCAGTAAGAAACAACATGCATTTCAAGGTTGTCAAAAAGAATTAAGGAAAACAATATATGCAATTATTGGTTTATATTAAGTTTTTCTGCAATATTTTTCTTTTAGTTTCCTTTCTTCTTTCTTTCATTATTGGGTCCTCTAAAACTGAACTGTACCCCCTGCTCCCTCCTTCCTGCTCTCTGTTTTTGGTACCAGGGATTGAATCCAGAGGCACTTAACCACTGAATCACATCCCCAGTCTTTTTATTTTGAGACAGGATCTTGCCACGTTGCTGAGGCAAGTCTTGAATTTGCAATCCTCCTGTCTCAGTCTCATGGGTCACTGGGATTTTAGGCATGTGCTACCGTACCTGGCTGGTCTCCCTAAATTTGGAGGCTGGCCTTGAGCTTTTCAATCCTCCCTGCCTCTGCCTCCTGGGTAAATGGGATCACAGGAACAAACCACTACACCAAGCTTACTTTAACTTCAAATGTACATTCTCCTAATGCCTAATTAATACCTAATCTTACTCTCTTTTCATTTTTAAGGCCAGAAACTAGTAACTACATATTATAGCCATAATGTACCAATTTAAAAAATGAAGAATATTTTTAAAACTATATAATATCAAAATCCTCTGTGAAAATTAAACTAATCTTTAACACATTGATTTATTCATAAAATTTATGTTTATTTCATTAATAGAAATAATACAAATGTTAGAAAAAGTTAAAGCTCATTTTAATGAGGAAAGCAATTTCCACTTTTTCTTCACTCACAGAAGACGTGACAGATGTCTTTCACATATATCACAATCCTTAAGAGTATACTAAAGTTTTGATGAAATTTTTCAAAGCTGACGGGACACACAAAAATGTCAGATTTCCTGAGACTATATTTGAATATGTGAATATCCCAATATCTCAAAAACTTTCTTTAATAAAAATAACAGTAGTCCAATTTTTAACTTCATTTTTAAAGTGAGTTGATTATTTTCAGATCTCTAATCCCTGTTTTATTGAAGGTAAGAAAGTTCTTGCTTTACAGTTTAAAATTACAACAGAATAACATTAAAAGCATATAAATACAAAGAACTTACAGATTAGGAGTTATGAATATAAATTATGAATGCAAATATTACTATATCACTTTAGATTTGGTAATGGAATCAGTCTCATAATGTCCACAGCATACTTTTACCTAAAGGTAGATGAATAAAATATATCTTTGTTGCGTTTTGCCCTCCCTCACTAAAAACTTAGCTTTTTTGGTAAAAGTAAAAAGAAGCTGGGTGCAGTGGCATACACCTGTAATCCCAGTGGCTCGGGAGGCTGAGGCGGGAGGATTGCAAGCTCAAAGCCAGCCAAAGCAAGGCGCTAAGCAACTCAATGAGACCCTGTCTCTAAACAAAATGCAAAATAGGGCTAGAGATGTGGCTCAGTGGTCAAGTGCCGGAGTTCAATCCCTGGTACCCCTCAAAAATTAATAAAAAATTAAAAAAAGTAAAAAGAAAATAGAAATTCATAATTCACTAAGAACTACAACAATTTATAGTCACCACCACTACTAATAATACATCAATTAAAATTTCTCATTTACAAAGAGAGCACAAACAAGATAAACTACACTTTATATATAATTCCCATCAAAACACTAATAAGCTCACCTCTCTCCCTTCCTCAAAGTATGTCCAAGTTCAAGTAAGTGAATGTGATATTACTAATAGGAAAAACCCTTAATCCTAATCTATATTTCAACAATCATTAAAATCTGCTTTACAAACAACAAAAGACATCAGTAACTCTTAACACTGTGGATGAGAATTGATAATGTAGTTATATTACTTGAATAATTACTAAGGACTTTAAAAGAACAACCATCAGGACTGTTATTTTAATTCATCATAATCTCCTATGAGGAAGAAATAAAAGGTCTTCACTAGATTGTTTATGGTGAAATTGGCCTAGAAGAAAAAAAAATGGATTTTATGGAAATTACAGTATAATTGTATCACCTCAAACATGTGCATGCTAAAATACTAAAAATTTGATATAGAAAAAGTCTGATTTGGGAAAAGGGTCATACATGGAAAAAAAATACATGATACTCTCTTAAATGGATTTATGAAAATTCTAAATTAGTAAATTCCAGTACAAATAAGTTCCTGGGGAAAACCCAACGATGTTGTCAAAACTACCAAATAGATGGATGGTATATTATTTTCAAGCAACATCATAAACATCCTTCAAGTGGCTGTACTACATTAGTATTTCTGAATAAACTTCATCAATAATTATTATATTATATGTTGAGTTCTCATTAAGTTCCTGACACAGTTTTAAGCATTCTATAAACATTATCTGAATACTTACAAGGTTTACAGTTAAGTGTTATTCTCCTTAAAGGAAAATGAGGCACAAAATAAAAGACATAATTTGTCCCACAACATAATACAGCTCCTAAGTAGTAGACTCATGACAATCTGGCTCCTAAAAAAAAAAAATCATCCCCAAATCCTGACTACATACTTACTATGTGCCAGAAGAAGATATCAAAGAAACAAAACCTTAATCAATTTGGCTACAACACACACAGACTTTATTTGAAGGATTATCTATAGGAAAATGAATTTGTCATTTTGAATCTCAATAATTATCAATAATTATTAATCATGAATTATTAAGATTCAAAATGACAAATTCATTAAGACAGAAACCCTATGGAACCTATAGTTAAAAGTCTATAATCTTAATACCATGAATATGCCCAATCTTGTCTGAAATCTATAGTTCAAAAAGCAGAAAAAAAATGAAAAATATTTATCAAACTACAAAAACATATAGTTGACTAAATAATTTCAAAACTACTAAATAATATAACTTAGTGCCATTAATAATTCCCAATTAAGCAATCACATTTTATTTAATAAGCACAATTCCAAAGTCAGCAAAATTATGGCAAAGCTACTGCATTCATAGTCTCATGACAGTGTAAACTTGGTCAACTCTACTTGGGGAGAAGCAAAAATTTAGCAACTGTAGAAACATTTATATCCTTTCAGCAGTAATCCCAATTGAGATTAGTATCCTATGGAAACAGTCCAAAAGAAGAGAAAGCTACATGAACAGAGCTGTTCAATTTAATGTTATTGAGAGGAATAAAGTACAAACAATTATTTCCCTTTGGGGTCCTTAGAATTGAGGAAATTTTAACAGTAATTTGGCTGTCACATAACCATCAAATATTACAAAGGTTAGAAAAGTAAAATAAACAATATTTATGATATTATAAATTCTGCAAAAAACATATAGTATGTATATGCAAATTAGAAGAAAACAGTAATAATGAAAACAATTATTTGTTAGTATGGTAAAACTGGAGTTGATCTCTAATAACAGTATTCCAATAAATGTTCAATAAACAAAAGGAAACATTAGTGTAAGGAGTAAAATTAAGAAAAAAACAAAGCTAAAATTGGAAGAACAAAGGTATAAAGTTGGAATACAAAAGATTAGGTTCCACATAATAAAAAAATTTCAAAAATATTTATAAATTTAAGGTCAATGTTAAGAGATGAAGATAATTATGCAACACCAAATAACTAAAGTTCATTTGGTATTTTGCCAATTACAATTCTCACACTTTATTCAACAATAATAATTATCACACTATATACTGAGTTCTCATTAAATTCCTGACACTATTGTAATGATTGTATAAATACTATTTGAATGCTTACAACAGGCTTTCAATTAAGTGTTGTTCTCCTTAGAGGAAATTTTGTTTACATCCCTTTTTGTTGAACAAAAATTCTTAAGTTTTTAAATCACTTTACTACCATTGCCAAAATGTCATATCCAGCCCCCCAAAATTGCATTTAAGTAAGGAAGACTTTACTACTTTGTTTCCAAGGGATATTTTAATAAGAAAAACAAAGAGAAAGAAATACCAGCTTATAGACATATTTCATAGGAGGAAGAGCTTGAAGAAAAAAATGAGTGGAAATAGCATATATGGTGGAATTGTTTACCTGATCTAGCAATTCAGTTTAGTAGCAAACAACATAAATCATTGAAACTATTGTTTTTTAAAATACAAAAATTCAGGTAAAAAATGTAGATAATTTCTTGAGAGTAAATGCTAGTTATAAGTAGAAGGTATTTGATGGATAGAATGTATTTTTTAAACAATACTTACATAGTTTCCAAATTCTGAATATTAATAAAAGCACCCTTCTGATTATTTGTTAAAGAGTGACATAACCTTTTCTACTATTAATTTAGTTTAAAAATACTAAAATAGAAAATACTCCAAACAAAAGAAGTTACAGGAATTTCTGGGTTACATATTTAATAAGAGAATAATATAATGCCCTTAATACAAAATAAACTTTTTTCATAAGGTATTTAAAAAAGAATGACAGGAAATGCAATCAGATCTACAGAAGGTATTATGTACCTTAAACATACACAAAAGTTCCTGAAGATCCTTAACTGATAATTAAAATACAAAACACCTAAGTTCTAAACTACCACAATATTATAACTTTTAAAAACTCAACAGCAGTAACATCCTCAAAGCAAGAAGAAACATGTCTTAGAAGACAGCATAACACATCACTTGTAAATCCGGAAGAGTCTTAGGAGTTATTTTACAAAAACTATTACACGATTATCAATAGCCTTAAAGATCATGAACTGTCTTAATTCTTGACGTGAACGTGACCATTTTTTAAAAAAACATACTTGTTTAAAAATGATCATTAATGGCAATGGCAACGCTGGTGGTTAAAGTCTTCAAATACAACAAAAAGTGTGCTCAGAAGAAGTCAGTGTGTGTTCTGATTTCAAGTATATACATAACACGCATGTATTATGACTGTCTCCATAATGTATAATCCCTAAGAAATTATTAGCTTTCACATTATAATTAGGGATTAGTCAATAAGGCCTAAGGTTCATCAGGAGTATTTCCTTTTATTTCAATATATTCATGATAGTTTTGTTATTGACCTCATCAGTTTCAAGACTCGCCAGTAAGGAAAGACAATTTTATACTACCTAGAGGCACAAAAATAATACTCAGCTCCTCCTCCTCTTCCTAGCTTCGGTTCAACGAGCAAGCATGGAAAACATACATACATACACACACACACACACACACACGTACACACAATCCCTGGGTCCTGGTCCCTAAGGCATTGATAAAAAGCACAGATAATTTCCCTACAGAAGCTCTGCAGTTCACTCTTGCAGGTAAAAAAATAGGAGAAAATACTAGAGTCAATCTGCACCCACACTTCTGCCCCGCCCCACCTGGAAAAAGTGGGGGATGGCGGGAGAGTGAGGGTGGCAGAAAGGACAGAAAAGGCCGAGGGCTTCAGCTTTTAGGTTCTCCATACCATCCGTTACACCAGTTTCCCCCGAAATCTGGGACCCAGACCTTTTTCCACCAGCGCCTCCCGATCTTCCCAAGCCATCACCAACAGGGTCCTTCAACCGCTTGAGTCCTGGGTGGGGAGAGCACAGTGGGCCTTTTGCCTGCACAATCCAAGGATTGAGGAGGGAGATCTCCTTGTGTACTGGACCAGGATCCGTTGTGCACCCAGGGACCTCTAAAGTGACCACAGGAGGAGACGGTAAATCGAAGGGAGGGGTCTTAAGAGGAGCCGTTATTCCTTTTTCCTCTTCGTTAGGAAAGCGCGCGAGAGGGAGGGGCCGGAACATCGAGAGCCAGTTACCTAGCGGTCCGGTCCCGCCGCTCAGGCTCCTACAGCAGACAACGCGCGCCACAGAGGTAGCGGCACTTTCACCGCTGCCCTAAGGGGTGGGATCGCGGCAGCAGCGCCCGAGGGGATGAGAAGCGGGGGGTGGGGACTACGGTGAGCGACGTCGCCATGTTAGCGCCTTCTTTCTCCGTATCCCTATAGTCTCCAGTCCTGCGGCCCTCTCCCCATTACTACTCACCTTTCCAGGTCACTTATTCATGATCCTTTCCGTCACCCGGGAGCCCAAAGCGCAGCCGTGTTTACAAACTACCCCTGGAGGAAAGGGCTGAACCACACTTTAAAGGCCACGGGCTCCCACAGGCTTCCGTCCTCTCTCGCGAGAACGGACTGACAACCCGTCTCTCCGCCCTACTCCCGGCATCCCCCCCTTTCTTCTCGCGCCCCTCCCCTCCACGCACACGCCCCTTCTGGCCTTTCCTCAGAGGGAGTGCCTCCGGGTCAGGTGATTCCGTCAGGCTTAGGGAAGGGGGCGGATCCTCCGGAAGGCGGGTAGGGAGAGGGCGGGAACCAAAGAATACTTGGACGCTGCTGAATGGACAAGCAGCCTGAAGGGCGGGAAGCTGCTCTGGAGGGGGAGGGAACAGAGGGCCGAAGGAGCGTAGGTCTGAAGCCAGGGGGCTGCGGAACACTGTGATTGGCAGCCAGCCAGAGGCTGCGAGGTGCCGGGGCGCGGGAGGAGGTGGCTGTGGAGGGCACCGGAGGAAGTTCGCGGTGAGGGAAAGAAAGGTGAACTCTGGAAAGGCTGCAAGTGACTGCAGTGAAGGCACGAAGTGTCCTCCAAGCCCATCCCTGAGACTTGGGTATTAACGTTTCTTGTCACTTCCCAGCCTTTTCTAGGGATATGGGTAAAATGTAAGGAGGCGCGCCCCTAAACCCACCCCAGGCACCCCGGAATCTTTGAGATGGGAAGCTTCTGTTAAACTGGTTTGGGAGGGCCGGTTTTGCCAGTAATCCCCACACCCCAACAAAAGAAAAACCGGAACCGACACGTCTAAAAAAAGAAGAAAAAAAGATCAGTTCTAAGTAGAAAAGAAAAAACTGTTGTTCTAAATTGGTTTTGCTCAAATTTTACTAAGCTAAAACTGGTCCTGATTCTTAAGAGTTTTTCCCAGCACCAAGTGCGGTGTATGATATTAGCATATGATTAGGCTTGGTACCATAATTTAAAACAATGCAACAACCTATTTCTGAGAAAATACTTTATATAATGGTGTGTCCTATTTTGTCAATCATCTTTTACTTGGTTATAGATAAAATATATCCATTTCAGTAATGATCATGTCAATCTTTTATAATTTAAGTAATCTCATTGATGATTTAAAGAGGACCAAAGAACACCACATTAGAATATCGCACAAAAATGGCACTCTTCCAACATATTATTCTCCTGCGTACTAGGTTGTTGCAATGCCTAAGAAATGTCTGGTAAGTTTGAAAATAATTTTTTAAAAAATGGACCAGAAAGATCATTTGATTAATATTATAGGACAAAAGAGAGCATATTTACAACTCGATTTGACACAGATACACTCCTAAAAGCACAGAAAAAGTATGCTGTTGAAAAATATTTCTTTTTAATATTGTTTTATGATTCTCTATACAAATTAAAGATCTCAGAGTTAATTGTAGGGATATTGGTTGTTCAACAAATAGGCACAAGTTGACAAATGTGATTGGGAACACTGAAAATTTGCAATAATTATCAAAAAAAAAAAACAAGCTTTTTTCAATGCCTGTTTTTTCCATTTGTTAAAGGTTGATTTCTAGCTTATAATAGAATTATTATTATCTAGTCACAAAATGCACTCTCAATCTTTCCACATCAAAGTGAAATAAATTGTTAGAAGAGTTTGAGGAAGAGTATTTAAGAGTTAATGAACCTGCAGTTCAATAATGATATCTGGCATGAAAGTGAAATTCTAATGGCATTGGACCTTTTAATAGGTTTCTGGCTTGTATACATGTATGTGAGCCAATTCAATCTTCTTTTAAAACCAATTTTAATTACTCGAGAAATATGAAAGAAGCCAAATTATTAACACTGTTTAGTTCTTAAAATTAAAGCACCATCCTATAATATCAGTAACATTGCAGTAGTGTTAGTGTAGTATAACACTAATTGTATCAGCAAAACATCATCTGCTCAGATTACTTATGGTGAAAATGATAAACAAAAATATGTGATTGACAGATCACAAATAGTTAGGTATAGAAAACATTCACTCAAATGGTGCTTCTCTCCATCTGACAAAATATCTGAGGAAAAAGAACTATAAATTTAAGGCATTTCAAAAAAACTTTGAGTCAATTAGAGTAGTTTTTAAATAAAAGTGTTTTTCCATTTGTATATATTAAAAATTTTGAATTAATTTCTCCAGCTTGATTTATTTTTATTTTCAGTTGGCAATACCTCTTATATTTAATTTTTTTCTCCTTATTCATCCTTCAATCTGCAGTCAAATAGTTAATTATCCACACAATGCACTAGATGTTATTGTGTTTGTTTGGGGTACTGGGCATTGAACCCAGAGGTGCTCAATCACTGAGTCACATCTCCAGCCCTTTTTTTTATTTTTTATTTTGAGACAGGGTCTCACTGAGTTGCTGAGGCTGTCCTTGAACTTGCGATCCTCCTGCCTCAGTCTCCCAAGGTGCTGAGATTACAGGTGTGCACTACCATGCACATAACTTTTAAAGTTATTATTTTTGCAGTCAGGGGATTGAACCCAGGGCCTATGCATCCAAGGCAAACACACTGCTTCTACGATATATCCCAAGCCCTCAAGAAATATGTTTTTAAAAATTCTTTTGTGCTAGCATGCCTGTAATCCCAGTAGCTCAGGAGGCTGAAGCAAGAGGATCACAAATTTAAGGCCAGCCTCAGCAAAAGTGAGCCACTCACATCACTGAGGTGAGACCCTGTCTCTAAATAAAATACACAATAGGGCTGGGAATGTGGTTCAGTTTTTTTGTGCTCCTGAGTTCAATCTGGTACACCCCCAAAAAAATTCTTTTAGGAGTTTTATTAGATAGGAGAAGAACCATTTAGTAATATGAATAGTACTCTGATCTATTTTGAAAATTCAGTTTTAGCTATTTTTTTTAAAGAGAAATAATGCTTAAAGTGAGAAGAAATAAAGGTGTTGAGGGAAAAACATGGAAAGTATGCAAGAATATTATTTGTATGAATTAGCAACCTGGCAGTAAGCAAAAGTGACTCACTTTAGCTATATACTTCTAGCTAAATTACTATAGTTTTTCTACAAAGAGAAAAGCTAGATGAATGTACTCAGTTCTGATCCCATTAACCTGTACAGCTCAGTAATCCAAATCCTCATAAAATTCTTCCTTTCCATTTTTCTTTTTTAGTTCCTCATCTTCAATATCCCCAATAGTCCTAGAGTTCTCTGAAATCTTCTGTTTACAAATGCAGAAAACTTCTGGGCTCCTTTGCTTGTCTAATGGTTCCATAAATGCATCCACCCAGTTTATTTTTAGGAGAATTAGTGAAGATCTGTTGAATTTCCTTTAAGAACCCAGCATGAAATGATGCTCAGTGTATACATATGTATTTCATTTTTTGTCATGTCCTCTATGTTCATGCTTTCTATTTTTCTTATTTGGTGTCCTGATATAAATGTACTGATATGTCTGAAATATGATTATGTGAGTGTATATTGATAGCCTCTTTTGTAAGTGCCTCAGGACATTGTTTTTCTCATGGATGTTCCAGATATCAGAGCTTACATCTATTAGTAATTGCAAAATGTATATATAAACAACAAAAATAAAGTTTTGTAACAAAAGTAAAATTCATGATTTATGGATAAAACTAGCATCCCTTAGATACAAAGAAGGCTGTTTGAAGAAAACTCATTTCAATCATGAAAATGTTCATTACTAAATACTGTAAGAACTCATGGTTGCTTCTAAATGCTCTCAGAACCTTCCAAATACCATGGAACGAATGTGGTATTTCAACCTTAATTGGAAGTATGACAGGGCTGTCAATCCATTAGTCTATTATTGCTCATTAAATTTTACTAAAAGCCTGCCGATGTACATATAGGAGGGGAAATAATTAATTTATAAAACACAGTCTCTGTTTATCTGCAGCTAAACAAAACAAAAATACTCCAGAGCCTCGTGTCTGCCTTGTACAACTAGTCTCAGGTTCAGAGAAAGAATTTCCACATTTTTATGGTATCCTCAAGATGTAATCCCATGCAGTGGATTGGCTGGGATTTTACCAGTGGGATCAAGACAAGTGTATGTGACGTGGTATGAAGAGTTGGAGCAAGTGAGGCATGACTCCTCACTTGATAATGGAGAGATGAGATATGAACTATGTGGTCCAAAACATTTCAGTTGATTTTTTGGTGGCTTCTACATCATAACAGATTTTCTTTTCTTGCCCATTGCTGAAATTGCTGAAGTGGCCTGTTTCAGTTAATTTTCAGCACCTGGCCTTACTATGTATGGTTTTTTATTCAGAACATTTAAAGCACAGGGATATCCACTCTCCAACCCAAATCATTGTTTCTCAAAATAGTTTATAATGAATGGTGTGCGGCATTGTGGAGAAAAAAGAACTGTGTTTATCTTCAAATCTTAACAGTTAGCTTATAAGACCAGAATGGAATTTAAAGGTCTTGTTTTCATCCTTGATAACAGTGTCCCCTTTCACCTCTCATATAACTCACCAGAAAGAGAGGTTGTCATTATATTCTGCTCCCCACACATTCTGAAGTTGTCAATAAAAGCAGATGGAGGGGCTGTAGCTCAGTGTTAGAGCGCTTGCCTCGCATGTGTGAGGCACTGTGTTCGATCCTCAGCACCACATAAAAATAAATAAATAAAGGTATTGTGTCCACAAAAAAAATTAAAAAATAAAAGCAGATGGAACCATTCCTAGTATAGTGTGTTCTGGCATTCCACTGTCTACCTTCATGGCTCTCCATAAGAAGTCTATCACCGTAAGGCCCATTATAACAAAATCATGAATTATTATTGTAGAAACCAAGGAGTCTCTCCGGTTATATGGATCAGACCCTCCGTGGACTAACTAACACACTACTCTTTTCAGTTATCCTGTGTTGGACACAACCTCTGAGATGAACTGTCAACTGAATGTCTCTTTACTCATAAAGCATCATTGTTTATTGAGCATGAGCATTCCAGGCACTGCTCCTGGCTCTGAGGCTACAACTAAATAAGACAAAAGTTCCTTTAATAGACTCTTGGGGAGTATATCAACAATAAGAATTTAAATAATGTGAAGTACTATGGTGGAAATAGAGCAGGGTGTGCTAATGTGCAATGTAAATTTGCTCTTTTTATACAACTTCAGAGTAGCAGACATTTTAGGCAACTCTAGAGAGGTGGAAAAATTCTGTGAGCTCTTCTTTAGATAGTGTCCAACAGTTGAGATACACCAGCCAACCTATGTAGATGTCTGAGGAAGCAAACCTTGGGGCTCAACTCGAAGAGATCCTGGAATCTTCATAGCTGGTAAGTGCTAACTGTTGTTGAAAAGTAGCCACTGCCAATAACTATGGGTCCTCCCAGGAGTCTCTGTCAAGATCAGTTGTAGGATGCTAGCTCATACTAATAAGAGGAACAACTCAAAGCCCTTGGGTTTATGAATCCCTCTTGATTTTGGGTCTGTCAATTCTTCACTATTTAAGCTCCTTTGAGAAAAAAGTATCTTAAGTTACTAAACATCTCAGAATAGACACATTATTTATGTCAAATCAGGATAAAAACAAATTCTTGCCAGGAAATTAGGTCAATTGTTTATAGTTGAAAGAATGTGAGCTACTGAGAGATAGGTTTACCCTCAGTTTATAAAATTGACCTCTATAGAGTTTTAAGTGCAATGACATGTATTAGAACCTGTCTTTCTCACTGAAAGATTAGACCAGTTGTTCTCAAAATTTTGGTTTGGGGATGCTGGGCCCTAAAATAACATATAAATAGTATTTTTAAAAAACTACACATTGCAGAACAAAAATAGAATGGCATCTTTTTTCATTTTTGTAAGTTGCTATGTCATGCTTAATAGAAACTGCTGCATTCTTGTATTTGTTTCTGCATTTGATCTGTCTGTTGTGGTATGATATTTTGAAGTACATAACAAAAATCTAGACTCACAGCTATGTAGGTAGGAAAGAGTCTTGAGACCCCTCAGAAGTCATTAGACCACACTTTGAGAATCATCAAGTTAGCCAAACATTCCAATGCAGGAGGAAAAAAGCTCCCAAATGAATGAGTTAACAGTTTTAAAAGTTAAGGAGTCTGAGTCATGGCATGCTGGGAATTGCAGTATTCTAGTACAGTGCTTCTCAAAGTTTAGTATGTACACAAATCTCCTGAGATCCTTGTTAAAATGCAGATTCCACTTGTATAATTTTACCTCTTGTTTAAAATTACATAAAAATACAAAATTCATCATTTCCCCAAATCAGTTTTGTCCTTGTTACCTTTAACTTACACTACAAATCAAAACATTGGCCTAGGCCCGCTTTACCTCTCAGCAAAGCTACTATAGTAATCATTGGTCATTGCTGACTCCCAGATTGGCCTAATTAACCTTAATGAAACACAGCTCTAAACTTTCAATGGCTGCCTGTGGTCACATGAATACAATCTATACAAAATTTGGCCCCAATCTACCTTTTAGTTTTAATCTCACATTACTTCCGTCCTATGCCAAGCAATGTTGTTTTTTGCCCCCCTCACATACCAATGTGAAAGATAAAAGAGGGCCTATCTAGGATGTTGGCATTGAGTATTGTAAAGAGGACTGCAAAAGTAGTGTCAATAGAATTCAATGCTTAGATCTCCAGGAGGAGTCAGGAGATGAGAACTTGTGCATTCCCTATACTAGATGAGTGCTATTCCCTGTACTAGAAGCTTTCTGTATACTGTCATTTAGTCTTCATGACCTACCTTTATTTATGCTATTCATTAGCCAAGATACTCTCTGCTGAGTATCTGGCTTATCCTCATTATATAGTTCCTCAAAGTTAATCTTAAATTATAGACAAATAGCACTTTTTCATGTGATCATTTTATTGAAATATTATTGAATTTGCATGCATGTATAGTGTTCCTAGCTAAATAAGATTTTCTCTTTAGTTCAAAGACAGATTTCATGCTGAAATCTATATTTTGAATGAACCCCAAAGACATAAAAATATCAAATTTCTACATAAAGGAAAGGGACAAACATTACCAAATAAAACGTATGCCTGAAAATTTGAAATGCCTCAAGGAACAACAATCTGGGTAAATATGGTTGAATTGGTAGCCTATCACCCTAGAGTACTCTTGCCCATTGGAGTTTTTAAATAAGCCAACTACAAAGGAAAACTATTTCATGTTTGTTTGGTGTTGAAAGTAACATCTCTGTCAGCCTCTGTTCAGAAACAAGTAAGTTAGTAACATTTCATTTACCATTTACCATTAGTATTTATTAGCAAAGCTCAAAAAACTAAGGAAGGTAGTATTTGCTATAAAAATAGTGAATAAATGTTTCTGCTGACACAGTTGATATATTCCAGTTACATACTTCCAATGTCAGAAATCTGTTACAAGAAAAAATAAAATGTAAGTTAAAGGATATATGCCAGGATAATTGGAACTTCAATGCAGTATTTGGTTTCTCCATCTAGGTAAAATAAATAGCCTATAGTTATACTTCTAAGTTACACTATTTTCTACTCCTCATCCCCAGCCCCCGCCCAGTAACCTGGGGACCACTTAGCCACAGCTTGGGTATTTATTTACTTATATACTGTGGATTCCCTCAGCTGTGGGATCTCTTCCAAGAAACCTGTTCTAGAATCAGTTTCAAGGTTTCTGAATAACCAAACCAATACCAAGAGTAGGTCATTAACCAAGACTGATTGATTAATTTAAAATGAACATGGAACAAAGGACTAGATAATAGAAGTATTTCCCTATTTTTTTTAACGTGTGGATTTTACTATGTACTTTGTTACATAGGTTTTTAATTGTAGTAAAATACACGTAAAATTTGTCATATTAGCTTTTATTTAATTGTACATTTCAGCAACCTTCTAAGTGACTGTTGTGCAATCATCAGTTTAGCCCTAACATTTTTGTCACACTCCAAAATGAAATCCCATGTCCTTTGAGTGGTTATGCCCGTTTTCCCTTCCCCCTAGTCCCTAGTAACAACTGACAGGCTTTGTCTCTATGGATTTGTCTCTTCTGGGTATTTTTATAAAAATGAAGTCATACATCCATGGCTTTTTTGTTTCTGGCTTCTTGCATTTAGGTTTAGCCTCTATTAGTACTTCATTTTTTTTATGGTTGTATAATACTCTTACTATATGGAAATACCACATTCTGCATGTCTATTCACCAGGGCCTTGCTAAATTGCTGAGGCTGGCTTAAAATTCCTGATCCTCTGGCCACAGCCTCCCAAACTGCTGGGATTATAGTCACGTGCCACCACACCCAATGTGGAGAAATTTTTGTTTGAATACCTATATTCAATTCTTTTGGTTACACATCCAGGCATGGAATTATTAAAAATTCTACTTACATTGTTGAGTTCAAATACTGGGTAATGCTGTTCAAGAAAATAGTCTAGGCTTCAAGAATCTTGCATTTGATATAGACTACATGATTACTCAACTAAATGTGTAGTTGTAGTAGCTTTAGCAGTCTTCACCTTTTTTATTTGGCAGTTTTGGGGATTCAACCCAGGAGTTGCTCTAAGCACTGACATGTCCCCACCAACCTCCCCTCTCCATTTTTTAAAATTTTGATAGGGTTTCACAAAATTGCAGTGGCTGATGTCGAACTTGAGATCCCTTCTAAATCACTGGGATTAGAGGTGCATGTCATTCATGTCTAGCCCTCACTTCACTTTATGTAAAGTAACAATATATGGAAGGGTAGTGATTCTCAAAAAGTATGCACAAAAATTACCTAGGATGTCTTTTAAAACAAGAACCCTAGGGGCTGGGGTTGTAGCTCAGTGGTAGAGAGTGCTTGCCTTGTAAGCGTGAGGCCCTCAGGTTCGATCCTCAGCACCACATAAAAATAAAGATATTGTGTCCATCTACAACTAAAAAAAAAATATTTAAAATAATAATAATAAACAAGAACCCTAGGTGATTTCTTAGGTAGTCTTTCCACCATGCTTCAGAAATTCTTATATCTGACTATTTTTTCTCAGTTGATATCAAATTAGGAAAAGAGAAGTAAATGGGTATAATGCAGCTTTCCTTCAAACAAACCCTGACAATCATAAATAATATGATGGTACATTTTATTTGCTAGGGGAAAGACTCTTTCTTATAATAGCACCACTTTCTTCCTTAAAAGTCTGACCAAGGAGTGACATGCAATGTTAGAAGCAAGGTAATGGTGAACCAAGTGTCACTTCCAGGACTCCCACTAACATGCTAACAGTAGCGATAAACATTGCTTTAGCAGCTTTTGGCTTTTAAAGATATAACCAATTCAGTTCACTTTTTGATAATTTATTTTTAATAAGTAAGAAACTAGCTGCCAGTTGATTGACTCCCTTTCTTAGATAACAGATGGTGGTTCATTACAATTACTTAATGTGAGATTTACTAAAAAATAAAAATCTCATTCCTTTCCAGTTTGTTTTCAAGTCCTAAAAAGTTGATTTATTTTTAGATCCAGCTGTGTAATACCACCCGAGTCAACTTGAAAAGTGATTCTGTTTCCAAGTATTCCAATTCATGTTAACCTTTAAAAAGAAAATCATCAAGGAATTAACTATCCTGTTTTCATTAGTACATTTCATAGAAACTCAAAGGACTAAAATACTTATATGAATAAACAAAAGGCCCATGAATTACAATGTGCAGAACACTATATAAAAGAATTTCCATAAAAATTACATTAGGCTCCTTTTTTAAACCACTGAGACTACTACTATAGCTTCCTCCAAATTGGATGGCATCTACCTGAATGCATCTTCTTTGTGATGATCTAAATTTAGGTAAGTACAAATCACAGCAAAAATTAAAGTTTTCATCTTTAATGAAATGACTTTGGAAATAACGTACACTTCCATGACACCAACACTACAGTTTTTCGGAGTCACAGTAAGATACACAGAATTACATCCATAATTACTATGAATGCCAACATTTCAAGCAGTAATTTCTGTTACATGGCAAACAAGATCAAGAAAGCGACCATCAAACAAAAGAGACCCATAGCTTCAGACAAGGCAAATCCCAGGATAGCATAGGAGAACAGCTGCTGCTTCAGCGAAGGATTTCTAAAAGAGATACAACACATATGACTGTTACTTTGAAATATTAACTTTAACATACTTGGTAAATGTTAAAGAATCAAATTACTAGTGTGGTGATCTTATAAACTGGAAAGTCCACCTAAAGGGTATTTGCCTAGGTCTCTTTTGCTTCTTTCTACTTTTTGCCCCAACCCTAATCATAAGGCATAAAGGTAGGTAATTGCTAAGGATTAACCCCATGGCATTTGCAAGCAAGGCAAGTGCTCTACCACTGAACCACACCCCTAGTCCTTCTGTAGGTCAGTTTACATTAATTTGAGTCCTGACATTTTTCTTATCCTTCTGGTTAAGTGAGATAATGGATATAAAGCTACAAAATAAAACATTAGATATACAGTGGGCACTTAATATAAAGAGTTACTATTATCCCCCTAGCTTTCTAAGTTTCCAACTATTTCTTTTAACTTATTAAAGTATAGAAATGATACCTGGCATAACCAATGATAAGGCTGCCAAAGACTGTTCCAATACCAGCACCAGAACCAGCCACTCCTACTGTCGCAGCACCTGCACCAATAAATTTGGCAGCAGTATCAATGTCTCTGCTGATTACACTGGTCTGAAACTCCCTTCGGATTAGCTGACGTTCACCATTCTGGGCCCCATTAAAAACTGTAGAGCCCTAGAGAACAGGAAGTAAAAGCAAAGGTCAAATCAGTAGTCACAATTATTTTAATTATTGTACTGTCAAAATGATAACTATTTCACTGTATTGCAGCTGAGTATGAACAGTGGTATGGCACAACAGAAATATAAGAGCTTAGAATAATTATAAACTTGTAGAATACTGAAAATAACATCTATACATTATAAAGTTGTTAAAAATTAAGAAACAGATATAAATATGCTTTGTGTAGTAGGTAAAGAGTGTACTCAGGTGAACCCTACCACTGAGTTAAACCCCTAATCCTTTTTATATTTTATTTTTGAGACAGGGTCTTCCTAAATTGCTGAAGTTGGCCTCAAACTTGTGATCCTCCTGCCTCAGCCTTCCAAGTCACTGGAATTTCAGGTGTGTGCCACCAAGCCGGGCTAAATATGCTTTTTAATACAATAGGTTTCTCAGTAACTGTGACTATTATAATCTTATATATTGGTAACTCAAAACTAGAGGTTTACATATATTTTTGGATAAAAGAGTAGAAAAAGACTGCCCTCAAACCAATAGTAATGAGACCCCCAGCAAAACTGTTAAGATTTATTTGGTAGTGTTATCTAATTTCTATTACTACTACTCTTACCTTTCCAGGTCTAGTCTCTGGTCGAGATAACACTGATACAGAAATTGGTCTGTAAGCAACTCTGGATCCAGCTCGGATCTGTTAATGAAAAGATTCCAAGTATTAGAAATGCAGACAATACTTCAATGACCTTTCTTGTACCATGAGTTCTAAGAAAGCATGTATTAAAAATGGATTAGATACATATCTATCTGTATTAACTTTTATCTTGACTGCTTGATCATTTTCAATACATGAAGCAATTTTAATAAAGTTTCATGCTAATAAAATTGCAGACTTGCTCCATAGTTTATAATTCTCTGAAAAAAAAATTCTAAGAACAATTAGTTTAAAAGAATGAGTACTGCGCCAAATACTTCAATTATTGTAGTGCCTCAATTCAAGGAACACCCCACACTCTTTGTGAAGTTTACATGGATTAACAGGTATATTAGAAGAGTCACTAATATAAAGTTATCATTTAAAATAGCACAACAGTTACTATGAACTCCCACTATTTCCAGGATGCCAACTAATTATAAAATTACACAAGAATTTAAGCAATTTTACATCAGTTTAATAATCAGTGAATCTCTCATCATAAGGGCATACTCTAGTCCGGCTTCTCTGCCCTCAAGTGTCCACTACACTAAGGTCACAGAAAACCCTTTCAAAACCAAGACTTGATTCTCTAAGACAAATCCTCCAGATTTAGACTTCACCTAATGCCTCCGAAATGGTTATAGAATTAATATCCCAGCGACAGAAAGACTACGGTTTCCCCCACCACCTTTCTCCACCCACGCACGGTAAGGCAAAGTCCCTCCCTCTGCAGCAGCAAGTATGACCTACAGACAAGCAATGGAGAGCGCTGCTGCGGGGAACTAGGCCTCAGCGTCCCTCTCCTTTGCCTCCAGTTTTCCAACCATAGAGTCCACCACAGCCCGAATGAAGTGGTGGGGGAGGGGCATTCCAGGTGGAAGAGCAAGGAGGATTTGACCTACACAAAGTGAGGCCTGACCGCTAGGCCTGGGCTGCTCTTCCCCGCCCTAATGGAGGAGCGCTGAGGTCTGAAATGTCCCAGGATTTAGGAGGAAGGCAAGAAAAGGGCATCAAGTTAAGGGGTGCGGGGACTGCTGTTCTTGGGAGGGCGGTGTGCCCCGCCCGCAGGTTGCCCCATTCAATAACCGCGGACTCTCCAGGCCCGCAGTCCTGGCCCTCGGTCCCCCGGCCCAGCCTGGGCTACACACCAGAGCGGGGTTGCAGGCGAGCTTGGCGCAGGCGAACATCTTAGACTCCTTGGGGCGGCGGGGTTGGAGGATCTAGGTGACAGGCGACGTGGGCTCCTCTCCCGCTTCCTCTCTGCGGAGGCAAACAGGCTTAAGGTCATGTGCTCTCCAGGGGCCTGTCCTTCCCACCCAGGCCCCGAGGGCCCCCATGCACGCCGTCAGCTTGGGCCTCGTGCCCAGCTAGGCAACAGCAGAATGAATGGGTCCCTTCTGGGCGCTGCTCCACCCTGGCCAGGCCCGGCTTCCGCGCCCTCCACTTACCTTCCCAGGAGGTGGCGGCGGCAGCGGCGGCAGAGGTCGAAGGAGTGGGGCTGGGCGCGCAGGCGCGGGGCGGCTCTTATCCACGCCACAGCACCCGGATGGAGAAGGCGGAGTGTCGGGTGCACAGGGGAAGACGCTCAAGGTCACTTTGTAACAACTTTATTCGTAGCCAGCTGGGAAGGACAACCCTAGCCTTCCGGTGAAGGGCTGGGGAGTTAATGATATTCCAGACTAGCGCTGAAATTGCGGACCCAACAGGTGTTTCACTTTTGATCTGTCGGGATAATAGTGGGGCTTTTTTTTTTTTTTTCACATTCACACTTTGTGAGATTTGGTCTTTTACCAGTTGCTACTTCTCTTTAGTAAAGGTCTCCTTCCCGATCATTCTTCTCTGTGAAAAGGGGAAGGGGAATGGGGGTGGGCGGGGTGTGTTCATTTACTACTTGACAAGAAATTAGTGAAGCTATTTCTTTCAAGGAACCTGGAAAAGGGTTCCATAAGTATGGTTAATTTTCTAGCTGAAAGAGGGACGAATTCAGGGATTATATTGTTATTGCATGTAGAGTTTAGACTAAAGCCACTTATTTTACCATCTACTTTTGGTAACTTTGGACAAATAATTTTCTTCAGATGGAAGCAGATATCTCAGAAAAACGACTTTTACTGAATTTCTCGTGTTGTTATTAGATCCTTGAATTATGTAAACTTAATTTCATAGTTTTAATAAATGACACCTGGAAGTGATACAAGTCCACAAGAAAGTTTACACATTCAGGAGCTGAGAATGTAGTTCAGCGGTAAAATACTTTCCTACCACGAGTGAGGGCCTGAGTTTTACCCCCAGCACTGCAAAAGAAAACAACAAGAAAAACAACAACAACAAAAAAAAACCCAGGATGTACAGCTAAACTAAAGTACACTGAACTTTGCCTGGAGCCCTAGCATGAAAAAAACATGAATCAAGAAAATCAACCTATAGCAATATAGTTAGCACAAAGATGCAATATCATCTACCAGCAATACTGGGGAGAAACCCTTAGAACTGAAACATGAAAAATAAGTAAGTCTTTACTGATCCAACATCAGACGCAAATTATTGAAAATAACATGAATGCTAATATTTATTCTCAGTCTTTGCCCATAAAATAGAGATAATTCACATGTGCAGTTCAACAAGTGATTATTAGTATAGTTTCTCACATAATTCTAACCTGAAGTATTGTGTTGTCCTATGTTATCTACAGTAGAAAAAGCAGCAAGGCCCTATACGTCAACAATAGATCCTCTATAGGATAAATTATTCTAGATATATTTGTGTGCTAAGTTGGATTAAGTACCATTCCTGTCTCTTTAGCACAAAAATAATAGCAGGAATTTTTTTGAAGAGGGGCAGGAGAGAAGCTTGGATCCCTAACAGGGCTGCTTACAAATTACCTGTGGACTAGATACCTATGGCAGGGAGAGACTTAAGTTCTGAAGCTCAGCTCACATAGTTTTATGATTCCATAGCTCTAGTCAAGCCTTCCCAGGAACAGAACTGAGCCATCCCCAATGAACTTTACCCAAATTCCTGACACAGAGTCAAGAGCAATAAAAGGGTCATTGTTTGAAGTTATTAAGTTTTAGGGTAGTTTGTTACAAAATAATGGATAAATGACAGATAGATCTCTATTCCTGGTTAAAAAATAACAAACTTCTCTGATTCCCTTACAGTTAGGAATGCTGAGGGAGGGAGTGATAGGAGAACTGAGGTTTTTTGACAGCACCCCTAAGACATAGATTCAAATGGATCATTTCTTTGTTTCATTACCTTTTCTTTTTCCTGCTTGGAATATGGATGCAATGCTGGGAAGTGAAGCAGCAATCTTGCAACAATGACAACAAAAGTCATACATTAAAGATGGGGAACCTCAGAACTAAAGGAACCTCAGTTCTTAATTTTTTTTAAATAGCACAACAGCTCTTAACTAAGTATTTATGAATTTACATTACATGAAAAAATAAATCTTTATTCAGTTAAGCCACTGAGGTCAGTTTTTGTTATATATACCTGAATACAACCCTACCAATATATAATTCTATAAATTTACATCTCTGAAGCTCATTGGTCTTTCTACTGTGATTACAGCTTAAGTGGCTTCTTCCCATATAATTCACATTAATTTGCATCTGTCATTTCTTTCTTATTCAATGATGTATCTGCTAGAACTATCAAGACAGAAACCATACTTGTAATTTGAAGAGGAAAAATTCAGTGTAAAAGTTGCTAACCAGTGAGGGGTGTTTAACTACTAAAAGGCATAGAGTGGCTCTATGGGATACAGTGGTAATAGTATAGGTACACCTACTACCTATGTCTGTCAGAGAGTGAACAGCAAGCAAGAAACAGATATTTAGAGAAGAGGGCTTGGCTGCCAAAGGAATGTGTGTGGTCCACCCGTGGTGAAGAAACTTGCTGGAAGTGTGGACCAGACTGGTTCATGAAGACTGCTGAGGTGAATACCGCTAGGCATCCCTTACAAACTGATGCACTAGCTGCGCACACCAAACAGAATACCAGAAGCAAGGAGAGCTCTTTCCTTCTGCTCTGGTCTCCGGGTATTTAATTTTAAAAAATAATATTTTGCCAGTTGTCAAAGCAGAAAATGCCTCCAGGATCCATCTCCAGAATAACAAAGGAGGGCAAAAAGAGTAGATTTGTAACCTAAGTTAATGTTAAAATTCTCAAAGGCAGGGATTATGTCTGATTCATATTTGTGTCTTCCATGGCACATAATAAAAAGTGTTAAACATAGTATTCACTCAAATATTTGCTCAATAATAAAAGTTATTTGTTCAAAGTTATTTGCAATAATTTTGTTCTCTTTGAACTAAGATTCAGTCTCTTGGTGCAAATTAGGATTACCTCTAGAATTTTCTTTTTTTTTAAATGGGTATTTCAAAATTTAAGCATAGAGAACTCAATAAATACTTAAAATTTTGTGGTATGAGTTTATATAAAACCCCTGAACATTAAAAAGAAAAAAAAATCATGTGTGATGCTGGAGATCCAACTTAAGGTCTTGTACAGACTAAGCATGTGCTTTACCTGCTTGAACTTTTCTTGTGTCTATGATGGATTCTGTGTTTATACTCTCATGTGCCTGAAGAATTTATTAAAAACAATATTAAAGTCTTTTGTGGATAATTCCATGATACAGTAGAATATTGGCAGGAATGAAACATAAGTTGAACCAAATCTAGGCCCTAGACCTGCGTGTTTGGCTACAATTTTCCTTTCATGTTTTTCAACAATGTCTTTGATCCACCCCAGGTAACTTACTCTCTGTAAAGGTACTTGCGATCTTCATGTTGTCTCTTTACTATGTAAGACTCTCCATGGTAGCACCTATTAAAGGCCATGTCCAGCTTCTGAATTTTTACCTATGTAAAATTTTATTTTTGTTTGTTTGTTTATTTATTTATTTATTTAGGTACTCAGGATTGAATGCAGGGATACTTTACCACTGAGCTACATCCCCAGTCCTTTTTAAATTTTATTTTCTTTCTTTTTAAAAAAATTTTTAAAAAATATTTATTTATTTTATTTTTTTTTTTTAGTTTTCGGTGGACACAACATCTTTGTATGTGGTGTTGAGGATCGAACCCGGGCCGCACGCATGCCAGTCGAGCGCGCTACCGCTTGAGCCACATCCCCAGCCCCAAAATTTATTTTCTTGAAGTAGGATTTCCCTAAGTGCTGAGACTGGCATTGAACTTGGGCTCCTTCTGCCTCAGCCTCCTGAAAAGCTGGGATTACAGGCATGTCCCACCTTTCCTGGACAATATACAATTTTAATGTAAAATTTTAGCCTTAGTGCTTGTGTCACCAACACATATAACAAAATTGTGGTGTTATAGAGAAGACTAGCATAGTCCCTGTGCAAGGATGTCACAGATTCATCAAATATTCCTTGTTTGCCTGCGTGTGGTGGCACACGCCCTGTATTCCCAGTGGCTTGGGAGCCTGAGGCATGAGCAATTTAGCAAGACCCTGTCTCTAAAATATATATATGTGTGTGTGTGTGTGTGTGTGTGTGTGTGTGTGTATATATATGTGTGTGTGTGTGTGTGTGTGTGTGTGTGTATGTGTATATATATATACACACACACATATATTATATGTATGTGTATACACACACACACACACACACACACACACACATACACATATCGCTGGGGATGTGGCTCATTGGTGGAGAGCCCCTGGGTTCAATCCCCAGTACGAAAGAAAAAAATATTCATATTTGTATACTATGCTACCATTTATCTCAGAAGTAGAAGAAGAGATATATTGTATCTAAGAAGTAGAGAAAATTTCAAAACTATTTCCTATATGTAAAAAAAAAAAAGGAGGTTTATAAGTAGCTATCTGTCTATGAGGGGAAGAATAGGTCAGAGGAAACAAAAAGAGAAGCTAGACTTCTTTGAATATACTTTGTAGATTTGAATTTGGAAACATGCAAACAATTTGTTTACAAAAGTAATACTTTTTAAATCCATATAAAATAACAATAATGGAGCAAATTAATTTAACTATATGTAGTTGGTAGTGTAACTAAACTGGAAAAACACAAAGAGTTTTACTGAAGGTATAAAAGGACATTCCTTATTTGCTCTGCTTCCTGCACACTGGCCTCCTTGCTGTTTCTCAAACAAGCCAACTGCACATCACCTCAGAAAGCGGTACTTTTTGTTCCTTCAGCTTAGATATTCGCTTGCTGCACACCTTCAGTTTATTTAGTTCTTTCCTCAAATATCACGTTTTAGGAGAAGCCTTCGTGGATCACCTATGTTGAATTTTCTTCATAACTCTTAGTGCTACCTGGCATAATTTGTTATTTGTTTATTTCTTGCATTAGACTGTTAGTCCACGAGGACAGGGATTTTGTTTTGTTCATTTTTGTATCCACCAGTCTAGAAAATGCTTGGCCTGTTAATAGGCATTCAATGAATTTTTGAGAAATGTTATTGTAAAAGGAAGAAACTATTAACTTTTTCTTTACACATCTCTATATTATTTGATGTTATTGTAAGCATGAATTTCTGTAAAATAAAAAAGGAATGTTAGAAATGTTTTAATAATTGATAATAAAATTGATGCATGTATATTCTCCCCTCTGTTGTACTTACGCTAATTAAGCCAAAGGGAAACATGAATAAATGTTGAATTTCAGGTCTTGGTGATAGACTTGCATATACTTTAGGCAGAAACACTATCATGAACTCTTTGAATTAAGATTCAAAACCTTTTTTTTTTTTATATACCTGGGATTGAATCCAGGACACTCACCCACCCAACCCCTTTTTCTATTTTTATTTAGAAACAGGATTACTAAGTTACTGAGGCTGGATTCAAACCTGAAATCCTCCTGCTTTAGCCTCCCAAGCTCCTGTGATTATAGGCGTGTGACAATAGAAGCACAGTAGAGTGGTGCGTCCTGAGAAAGACACTGGAAACTATTACTGGCTCTGAAAATAAAAAAAGAAGCCTACCCCCAAGGATTGCAGGCAGCCTCCAGAATCTGGAAAGGCAATGAAATAGAAAGAGCACAGTGTTTCCAACACCTTGATTTTAGTCTGCTGAGACCCATTGCAGACTTCTGACTCAAGAACTATAAGATAATAATAAATCTGTGTTGTTTTAAACCAAGTTTGCAGAATTTATTTATTTATTATTTTTACAGCCACAGCAGAAATCTAATATAGTCATCAAACTCTTGTCTGATTCCAGGCATGGATCATTAATCTGGGAGTACAAATCAAGGAAATGGGATGTGATCTTGATTTTGAAATTCAGGCAGCTGGTGTGTCTCATGTCATGTGGGATGGCTCATTCATCATGGATCTTAGTTTAGCACAAGGTCAGGATTCAATCAGCAATATCATGCCCTGACAAATGATGGCATGATCTCCAGGAGTGTGGTAAGGTATATCAGCAAGTTGGCTGGATCATAGGACTAGTCCCATTCTGGGCACCCAAAATTTGGGAGGCTAGGTACAAGATAAGGTACCCAAGAAACTGGACAAAAGTTGTCAGGATATCCCTAGGCAGCTAGACTTGGGAAGCTTGCGGCTAAAATGCTCTTGAACTAAAGTAACAGAACACTTTCTGAATGACACTGACTGTTAGAAGAAGAGTTAGAAAAATATTTCCATGTTGGGCTCCTGTGGTTCCAAGTTGCTGTTAGGTTAGACAACCCTGCAGAAGTGGGGCATCTAGAGGAGAGTCATCAATGATATAGTATTGAACAGAAATGTAATAGAAAGAGGGCATGGAAATATGAAGTGGTATCACTTTAATGATGGGTCAGTTCTACTCATAGCTTACTGGAGGGTAAAATTCATGGCTTCTGGATTTACACTTCTTGACCATAAAGGGGTCTTGTTCAGGTGGTCCTGGGGAGAAAGCCTAGATACATCTCTTTCCTCTCCTACTGAAACCATTCTATTTAGGACAATACTTTACTGGTATTGGTTCTCTCTCTCTCTCTCTCTCTCTCTCTCTCTCTCTCTCTCTCTCTTTCTCTCTATCCATATCAAGGATTGAACCCAGGGGCACTTAACTACGAGGTACATCCCCAATCCTTTGTAAAATAATTATTTTATTTAGAGACAGGGTTTTGCTGAGTTGCTCACGGCTTCACTAAGTTGCTGAGACTGGCTTTGAACTGGCAATCCTCCTGCCTCAGCCTCCTGAGCCACTGGGATTACAGGCATGTGCCACCACACCTAGCATTCTACTCTTATTTAATTTACTTGTCTTGACCTATTCTCCTTTAGATTAATATGACATTTATGTATTCAACAAGCATTTTATTCATTTATTTTATTCAAATACAAGACTGCTTTCCTAAGGTAATCCTTTGATGAAAAAGAGGAAAAAAATGTGTACTTATTGATGTAACTTAAGAGCTTTCCTTTTTCTATCCTGCCCCTCCCCCTACTCCAATGGCTTTTTTGTTATTGGAACTCTCAGATCTGGCCACTCTGAAATGGTCCACTTCCCATTGTCCAACCACCCATTCAACCATAGCATAAAGAAACTTTATGTAACTTTGGCTATTTTACTCTAGTAAAATTCACAGGGACCTCTGAGTCTTCAGTTTCCTTTTACATATATCAGTAAAACATATGCTACCCAAATACAGCTAATGAGTAAAAAGAGAATAAATGGGGTCGGAGGGAGTGGCAGAAGGGGGAAGGTTAAGAATTAAGACCAAGTTTTCTTTACCGTTTCTATTTGCTACTCATAGTGGCAGATTATCTGTATAAATAGCATTACCCTCGAGATCTGCTAATTCTTTCCCACACTACAGCTCTCCTGCCTCAGAGTTTTTATTTAATTTGGATCTTTAGCCTGCCAAAATATTGACTCTTAGCTTAGTTGGCCCATACTTTGACATCTGACCAACTTTATTTTAAAGCCAAGCAAAAGAGACTTTTTAACATTGCATAAGTAATGCATGAGTACATGCTTGCAAACAGTTTTTAAAAAATAGGAAATTACATAGAGCAAAAAACAGAGCTCTGGCTGGGAGTATATAAATCAGTGATATAATATGTATTTAGCCTGTACAGGCCCTGTGTTCAATCTCCAGCCAAAACAAAACATGTCCAAAAACAAAAACAAAAACCACAGCTCTTGTGTACTACCCATTATTATTATTTTTTCTAGAAGTAATGATTATTTACATTCATTTAGTATGTTCCTTTCTGTATATTTCACATGGAAACATATGAATACAGTTTTTTTGGGGGGGAGGGGTACAAGGAACTGAACTCAGGGGCACTCAACCATTGAGCCACAATCATAGCCCTATTTTATTAGAGATAGGGTCTCATTGAATTGCTTAGCACCTTGCTAAATTGCTGAGGCTGGCTTTGAACTTGTGATCCTCCTGCTTCCGCCTCCCTAACCGCTAGAATTACAAGTGTGTGCCCCAGCACCGGGCCATGAATAAAGTTTCAATTTTCTTAAATAAAAGCTTATACCTTCTTTTTAACAAATGGTGCTAGGAAATTGGATGTCTAAAATTAGACGTGCAAAATTGGATATGCAAAATTATAAGAATATGGAAAAGTTAATTCCAAATGAATAAAGATCTAAATGTGGGATCTAAAACTATAAGACTCTTAGAACAAAACATAGAAATAAATCTTTGTAACATTGAATTTGTTGATGACTTATTGGATATGACACTAAAAGTACTGAAAACAACAACAAAAAGAAGATAAATTGAACTTTAGCAAAATTATTATTTTTTTAAAAAAAAATTTTTTAAAGAGAGAGTGAGAGAGGAGAGAGAGAGAGAGAGAGAATTTTTAATATTTATTTTTTAGTTCTCGGCGGACACAACATCTTTGTTGGTATGTGGTGCTGAGGATCGAACCCGGGCCGCACGCATGCCAGGCGACCGCGCTACCACTTGAGCCACATCCCCAGCCCAACTTTAGCAAAATTAAAACTTTTGTTCATCAAAGGATACTATCCAGAGAATGAAAAGACAACCCACAGCATGGAGGATAAAGGATTAATATCTAGGTATGTAAAGAGTTCCTACAATTTAGTGACAATGATAACTATAACAAAACAACTCAATTTAAAAATGTACATGGTCTTATATAGATGTTTCTCTAAAAGAGATATATAAGTGGCCAATAAACACAGGATGCCAATCATTATTTATCATTAGAGAAATGCAAATAAAAAACAATGAAATATTACTTCACATCCATTGGGCTGACATATATATATATATATATATATATATATATATATATATATATATATATATATATAAATAAGTGTTGATGAATACTGGAGAAATTGGAACTCTTGTTCATTTATGGTGGAAATGTAAAATGGTGCAGCCAGTTTTGAAAGTAGTATAGTGTGGGCTGGGGTTGTGGCTCAGTGGTAGAGTGCTTACTTCGCATGGGTAAGGCACTGGGTTTGATCCTCAGAAACATATAAAAATAAATAAATAAAATAAAGGTATTGTGTCCATCTATAACTAAAAATATTTTTTAAAAAAGAAAATGGTGGAGTTGGGTTTGTGGCTCAGTGGTGGAGCACTTGCCTGGCATGTGTGAGCACTGGGTTCGATCCTTGGCATCGCATAAAAATAAATAAAAATTAAAAAAAAACAAAGTTATTGCTTCCATCTACAACTAAAAAAAAAAAAAAAATAAAAGAAAAAGAAAACAAAATCGTGCCAGGTGCAGTGGTGCATGCTGGCAATCCCAGTGGCTCTGAAGGCTGAGTTCAAAGCCAATCTCAGAAAAAGGGAGGCATTGAGCAACTCAGTGAGACCCTGTCTCTAAATAAAATACAAAATAGAGCTGGGAACATGGCTCAGTGGTTGAGTGCCCCTGAGTTCAGTCTCTGGTAATGGCTCCCCACCAAAAAAAAAAAAAAAAAAAAAAAAAAAGAAAGAAAAGAAAATGGTATAGTGGCGCCTTAAAAGATTAGACATAGATTTCCTCTGATTCAGCAATTCCACTTAAAAGAATTGAAATAGGGACTCCATGGATACTTGCATGCCAATGTTCATATATAGCATCATTTACAATAGCCAAAAAATAGAAACAACCTAAATGTCTATCAACAAATGAATAGATTTTAAAATGTGGTATATACATACAGTAGAATATTATTCAGTCTTAAAAAGGAATGAAATTCTCATACATGCTACAATATAAATAATCTTGAAAACATTATGGTAAGTGAAATAAGCCAGACACAAAAGGTTAAATAGCATATGATTCTGCTTGTATGATGTAATTCATAGAGACAGAAAATAAAATAGAGATTACCAGGGTCTGGAGAATTGGAGGAGATGGAGAGTTACTGTTTAATGGGTAAAGTTTCTGTCTGGGATGATGAAAATGTTCTGGAAATGTACAGTGGTCATGGTTGTATGACACATGAATGTATTTAATGCCACTGAAATTTACACTTAAAAATGGTTAAAATAGTAAATTTTATGTTTACCATAATAAAAGCTTTACCTTGAGTTTCCAACAATACATATTAGTAATATTTCAATTTCAGGAAATACCTAGTTAAATAAATATTTTAATAATAATGTTTTCAGTTTTATAATGGAACTTTAAAAACAATCAAAAGTAAAGTAAGAAATGTTTGCCTATCCCGAGATTCAGTGGTTATCAGTGCATGGTCAATCTTGTGTGTTCTAGTCTCCCTCTCTTCCACTCCCTTTCCCCACTATCCCTTGTTATTTTGAAGCAAATTCCAGAAATAATAATATTTAAATTGTAAATGTTTAACTATAATCTCCATAAGGATTCTTCTCTGAAATACATAACCATATAACCATTATCACACCTAAATGTTTGCTTTAACTATTTCTTGATAATGATAAAATATCCAGATACCCCTGATTGTATCTTAATATTTTTAAGGTTTTGAAATTAAGGATTTGAACAAGTATACATGTTGTAATTACTTATACGTCTTTTTCTTTTTCTTTTTGACAGTGCCAGGGATCAAACCTAGAGCTTCAAGCATTCTGTGTAAACTCTCTGCCCCAGTTATATGTCTTTAGGTCTCTTTTAGTCTGTAGATTCTCCCTCCCTCCTCTTTTAAATTTATCAGTTGAGGAAACTGGATTTTCATCATGTAATTTCCCATAAACTGGATCTTACCATTTTTATCCTCATGATGTCACTGAACATGTTCATTGAACTCTGTATTTCCTGTACATTAGTAGTGATATCTATAGGTGTGATCAGCTTTCAGTTTTTACTTTGTCAAAATACTCTTTTAGGTAGTGGTGGATATTTCCTCTATGCACCAATTAGGATATATAATATTTGATTCTTTTTCTTTGGATGTTAAAATTGATCAGGAAGTTCAATCAAATTTATTAATTGTAAAGTTCCCTATCAGTTTTTCACTTAGTGATTTGAGTGGCCATTGATGGTTTTTGCCTATCTTCATTATTTCATTAGAATTGGAAAATGTCAGTATCTTATTATTTCTTCCTTTTTAGCTGGAATTATTGCACAAAGAAAAATTTTCCCTGATTAGCATTTTTTTGGAGGGGGTGGTTACCAGGGATTGAATTTGGGGGCACTTGACCACTGAGTCACGTCCCCAGTCCTGTTTTGTATTTTATTTACAGACAGGGTCTCACTGAGTTGTTTACTGCCTTGCTTTTGCTCAGGCTGGCTTTGAACTTTCAATTCTCTTGCCTCAGTCTCCTGAGCTGCTGGTATTATAGGTATGTGCCACTGAGCCCAGCTGGTTAGCAATTTTTATTACCTTGTATTTAAGTTAGAACAGAAAAGGTGTGAAAAATTGTTGGTTCTTTCTCTTATTTACCAGTTTTCAGAATGAGTCATATATAATTTTAAATCCTTAGGTAATGAGTCAGAAATGACTTATCCATAGAGTAATAGTGGGCATATATTCTTAATGGAATTTGGATGATTTTTCTGTCTTTAACAGAAATCTAGACTAGGTATTCTCCAAGGTCAGATCTTACAAATCAGATCTCTTATGAACTGAGTGTTTCTCACTATGGAAAAATATTTATGCTTTAATTCTCAATTTTCAAAAAGAATATTAATATAAGCCAATGTTCTTTAGAGGACAGACATTACATTAAAATATAGTATACTTTATTTGCCAAAGAATTTGTAATAATTTTGTGCTTTGTCTCATAGTTCTGGATAGTTAGCTAATGTTTTCTTCAGGGACTACTTTACTATGTTTTTGAAATTTTGTGTAAATTTTTTTAAATTTAGATTTTAAAATTTTAAATCTTTAAGTTTTAAACAATAGAAGGTTATAAGAAAAGTACAGGGAACTCCTGCCTGTCCTTTTCCTTCACCAATTTTTATTATTTACTGCACTTTATAATATTCTCCTTCTCTAATCTCTCTCTCTCTGTCTGTCTCTCTCTCTCTCAAACACACACACACACACACACACACACACACACACACAGTATTTTTTATATACATAGTCATCTATGGGTCCATCTATCATCTTATTATACATATTTTAAAAATTATTTCTAACCATTTGAAAGATTGCATGCATCATACTCCTTAATATTTCTGTGCATATTTCCTAAGAACAAGAAGATTTTGTTATACAACTATGATACACTTATCAAATTCAGGAAATTTGACACTGATATAAAATTTATCTCATCTATAATCCTTATTGCAATTTTATCAAGTATTCTAGTTAAATTCTTTTATATACAATTTCCCTGCTAATAGAGGATCCAATCCAAAATCACATGTTAGGTTTAGTTGTGTCTCTTTAGTCAATTATAATATAGAACATTTCCTTAGCCTTTCTTTATATCTCATGGCATTGACATTTTTAAAGAATAGAGGTCAGCATCTTTTTTCTTCACTGCTACAATCATATACATGGCACCTTGCTCAGTTATAAATAATAGAAATTGCCTCTGGCTAATTTAAATAGGAGAAGAATTTATTGAAAAGATATAGGGGAGCTTCTGGAACTTTAATATATCTATATATCTTAATGAATATATTTTATTTTGAAATGTGATATATAAAATGATATTATTTACAAAAATATGATAAATGGTAATTTTTGAGTACTTATAATGTGTTGGACACTGTCCTTATTACATTACAATCGTTGCTTATCTAGCACATAACCCATGAGGTAAATTCTTTTTCAGACATCCCTAAATTCATTTTAAAAATGAGATAACTATTTTAGGGAGGTTCAGAGGATTGCCCAAAGTCACACAAGTAACAAGGGCTGAGACAGTTTGAAAGTCAAAGCTATGAAAGTCAAGCTTTGAAAGTCAAGCTATGCATGACACTAAAGACCATACTTTTCATAGTCTACACTTTCATACAATAGCATAACTTGAAAATTTTTATAAGGTATTTACTAGAAAAATGAATGACTGAAGGTAAGCTGAAATTATATTGCTTTAGTTAATATATATATATATATATACATATATATATATAGAGATTATATATATAATCTAGATATACAAAGATATATGAAAGAATTTACACTTATTAACCTTTTCTCATCTTTAAAAGGACTTACAGACATTTTACAGACTAATGCTAAAGCACTGGCCAGAAAATCCTCAGCATGCACATCAAAGTGTACCCACTTGGGGGCACCCACAATGCAGCTTTTCTGCTTGTTCTCCTGCCTAGAAGCTTCAAGTCCCACAGAGCTGGAGTTGAGCCAGCTGACAGGTTCAGTCTGCTCTGTAGGACTCAGACAGCCAGATCTGATGTCTCAAGGAATTGCTCCCTTCTATCTTCAAATCTGGGGAATATCTTAGTTTGTTGCCCTCACAATAAACTATTATGTGCTGTTTAAAACATTAATAATTTGCTACAGGCCAAATGTACTAGATATATTGTTTGTTAGGATTTAATGACTAAGAAATTTTTTTAAATGCTGATTAAAAATGATATGTTTATTCACAAGATTATTTTGGATTATGCTATGCCAAAATTAGAAACATCATAATTTACCAGTGCAGGTAAGAAATGCACCATAAAATCAAATATTTTAAATTGTTCTTGTGTTGTATTCTCACCTGAAGCATGCTCTGTGGTGTGGGCATATGTTGGTGGTCCCTAGAGCAAGGGAAACCCCTAGGTTAGTTATGATTTGTCTTCAGCTCCATTTGATAGTAGAGATTCTTCTGAAATATACTCATGTCAAAATTAACACTGGCCCAGACATAGTTGCTGTGATTCTGCATAGAAAAAAGGTTATTATTCTGGAGCATAAGAACAGAAGCTATGGAAAATGGTATTGTATTGGATGTGGCTATCACAGGACCTCTGCTAAAGAGGCAAGGGAGAAGCTACATGTTTTTTACCATATAAATCTACATTTCATATGGTTGATTGGAGTTGAGAGCACCGAAATAAAGTTTAGGGAACAATTTTTGGTTTGTTCTGACTCAAAAGGCTCTACTCAAAGAGGGACAAGTTGGATAAGTATCGTCTCACGAGAATCTGATTTGGGAAACAGAATATGAGGAAGTGAATAGTAGACACTGATATGAAAGAATATATAAAGAGACAAGCGTGGTGGTACATTCCTGTGGTTTGGGAGGCTGAGGCAGGAGGATTGCAAGTTCAAAGCCAGCCTAAGCAATTTAGGGAAGCCCTGAGCAGCTCAGGAAAACTTGTCTCTAAATAAAATATTTTTTTAAAAAAATGTCTGGGAATGTGGCTAAGAGCAAACCTAGGTAATGAGGAAGCCAAGCTCTGACGAAGGCAAGATAACAATTAAGCAGAAGCTATGAGAAGGAAAAAAGATAAAGAAGAGGACTCCAGTTCTTAGAGGGAGGTGTACCAAGAAGATGTGAAGAGAAGCAGAGATAGAGAAGACTGAGCTGTTTCTGGTGAAGCACTTAAGAGAAGAGTCAGCTTTGGCTCCTGAGGGTGAATGAGTGCGGTCCCAGTTTCTCTTCCAACTTTGGACCCTGCTCATTGATTGCCCTGCAATCCCTGTTTCTTTCTATCTATCTATCTATCTATCTATCTATCTATCTATCTATCTATCTATTTTAAATACATATTTTTAGTTGTAGATGTACACAATATATTTATTTTACTTATTTATTTTATGTGGTGCTGAGGATCGAACCCAGTGCCTCACAGGTGCAAGGCAAGTGCTCAGCCACTGATCCACAATCCCAGGCCCCCTGACTCCTGCCACTCCCCCATTTCCATTGTACGTCTTGTAATAAACAGCTATATTTGTGGAAATGAGTGAATATCTGTTTCTTTCCAACCCAAATAACTAACTAAAAGAATAATTTTAGGGAATAATATCACTGCTCTCTGTTTCCAGAGACTTAAAAAATTGTGGTAAAATATACATAATGGCCCTGAATATTTCCAATACCTTATATCCTATGGTACTGCCCTCACTAAACACCACTGGGTCCTTAGGGCCTGGAGACATTGTGCTAAACCCAGCCTAAAGCCTCATTGGTGAAGCCAATGATGCCTTGAAAGTTCCCTGAACTTTACTGTACCCTGCTCTGTCAGAATCATTGAATGTCTGGTTCTTCAGTAGATCAGTCAGAAGGTTAAGGGAGATAGAGACAAGGGAGAGGCTACGAGCTAATCAATCCACTCAATGCCATGGTTAAATGTTATTGCTGTTAACAAGAATTTTAGCGACCGTTTATGGTTCACATTGTGCTTTTATACATTCATTCATTTTATTTTCATATTTATCCTACAAGATATATACTATTATTTTTACATTGTATAGGCAGGGAAATTGAGATTAAACGTGACCAAGTTACTTGCCAAAGGCCACATGGCTGGTAAGTGACATAATCTGAGTGACTCCCATTGCCAGAAGGTGAGTCCAGTCATTTCACTTTCTTTCTTTTTTTTTTTTTTTTTTTTTTTTAGAGAGGAGAGAGAGAGAGAGAATTTTTTTTTAAAGAGAGAGTGAGAGAGGAGAGAGAGTAAAGAGAGAATTTTTAATATTTATTTTTTAGTTCTCGGCGGACACAACATCTTTGTTGGTATGTGGTGCTGAGGATCGAACCCAGGCCAAACGCATGCAAGGCGAGCGCGCTACCGCTTGAGCCACATCCCCAGCCCTTCACTTTATTTCTAATCAGTGTTAAAAAGTTGAACCTCAGTAGTGTCAATAGTATTATGAAGGGCCATAATTGTCATTATAATAGATTTGTTGATGAAAAACTTGAAGGAAACAAATATTTATTGTCTCATGTTCCATAAAATCCTGTTAAAAATTCATCTGTGTTTCTTGAGTTTTTAGCAATTCAGATCTTCTCAACATTGGTGTATGAGTTCTTGATCTTTTGCCCTCAAAGTGGCCAGGTGGTCCACAACCTCTCCTGTTCACGTCACTGGGTTGTACAGATATTATTTCTATATGTTCTGTGACATGAAATAGAATGGGACATACCAGCAAATTAGTTGATATTCAAGTTTTCCCACTCTTGCCTTCTTAGACAAATATTTATGAATACAAAATATTTTGGGTAACTTCATGGCTTAAATGAGACTTTTTTCCCCCTTTTTATTATCTCAATTTAGATTGCTTAAAATTTAAGTTTCTGATATCAGATGTTTCCAGGCTGGGAAGAAGGCAAAGGTCAATATCTGGGAGACAAAGGAGTGGGATACCAGTTCAATGAGATTAAAGATGAGCTTCATGAGGTGTGGAGACACATGCCTGTTATTTCAGCTATTCAGGAGACTGAGGCAGGAGGATTTTGAGTTCAAGGCCAGTCTGAGCAACTTAGTGAGACCCTGTCTCAAAATAGAAATACAAAGGGCTGGGGATATAGCTCAGTGGTAGAGTGCTTGCTTAGCATATGCAAGGCGCTGGGTTCAATCCTCAGTACCACCAAAACCAAACAAAAACAAATATACTAAAATCAGAAGCAAACAAATAGGATGCTATGAGAAAGGGTGATCTTAAAGGAAGTGACTCATAAGGCAGATAGGGCTTTGATGAAAGCCAAAAAAATGATATGAATTTCATCTTATCTAAGGGCTTAAAATAACCCATCAATCAAAGAATTATTTAAGAAAAGGTCTCTACACACTACATAAGTGCTTTTACTTAAACTTGCTTACGTTTATGAAGATTTAAACAGTTCCCCTGGAAGCCTGTGCTAAGCATTCTCATTAGTGAGAAGACTGCGTCTCAAACTTTGCCACACATTAGATTTACCTGGAAAGATTTTTAAATGACGCATCCTATATCAACAAAATCAGAATCTCTGGAATTGAGACATAGGCATCAGTATTTTAAAATATTTCTAGTGAAATTCTAATGTCTGGGAATCAGTGGTTTAGAGTAGGTTTTCAAACTTTAGTTACATTAGAGTCACCTGTCAGCCTTGTTAAGCCACATGTTGCTGAGCCCCACCTCCAGAGTTTTTGATTCAAGTAGGTTAGCAGTGGGGCCTCAGAATTTGCATTTCTAGCAATTTCCAAGATGACGCCGGAGCTGCTGGTCCAGGGAACAACACTTTGAGAAGCACTGGTATGGATAATTATTTATGTAGTTATTAATGCCACTTGAAGACATGAAAGTCATAAATTTTTGCCAGGCAGCCCAAGTGGATGCAACATCCTTGGAAAAGAATCTAACCACAGTTGTGAACTCATTGCACACACTGATTCTCTGGCAGGGTTACATTCAAGCCCATCTGTTAGGCTGGCAGTATGCCCACAGAGGATGTGCTCTGCCAATTTCAGCAAGGCATAGGTGCTAACCAAACACAGTTTTAGAAGGGTGGCTTTCATCACACAGCAAGCGCCATTTCTTGGGCCAGGCAATCCTGCTGTTTGCAAACAGCTTCAGTCTGAGGCCACATGCTTCCTTACATCTGTAGATGCTTGAGGACATGATTAAAAAATAAATAATCAACAAATGGTTGATTATGTTTCTCCCTTACAATTACAGTCTGCCTTTGCATTGTAATTTGGCACGTAGAGAAGCACTCTCCCTTCAGTGAACTGGAAGCCATTCTAAAGGACTATACGCTTGCAGTGCTTTCAAGCGGCAAGATTTGGGTCAGCTGTATTTGTTCCTTTGAAGATGTTGTTAGTGTTTTTTGCTTTTTTATTTTTACTTAGGCTTTTGTTCTGTTTCTGAGCTAATTCTCCCCTGTATCCCCCATTTTAATACTAGTATTCTGAAGTATTTATTTGTTTGATTTTTTAAAATTGGTTTAAATTTAGTGAAGCCCTGAGTAACATAGCAAGACCCTGTCACAAAATTAAAAAATAAAAAATGGGCTGGGGATGTGGCTAGTGATTAAGTAAGTGCCCTTTGGTTCAATCCATGGTACAAAAAAAAAAGTTATAGTTATACACACACACACATACATACATACATATATAAATATACACACAAATATAAATATATATAACATTGACACATATATACATACATGTATGCAGATATATTTTAGAGAAGTTTTAGGTTGAAAACCAGTGGAAGGCACAGACATTTTCTTTGTCCCTACACATTTATAACCTTCTCTGTCATCATCAAACCCCACCACAGTGGCACATTTGTTACAATCCATGAACCTATACTGATACATTAATGTCACCCAAAGTTCAAAGTTTACATAATGGTATACTTTTCATATTATCCATTCTATGAGTTTGGACAAATGCATAATAATATATTCATCATTATAGTATCATGCAGAGTAATTTCACTATGCTAAAAATCTGTGCTTTGTTCATATATTTCCTTTACCTGTTTCTCCTGTATTGTCTTTATAGTTTTGCCTTTACCACAATGCCATACAGTTGGAATGATACAATATGATGGCTTTCACTTAGTAATATGTATTTTAGTTTCTTCCATATCTCTTCATAGTTTGATATCTTATTTCTTTTTAGTGCTGAATAATATTCCATTGTTTGGTTGTTTGGATATACCTGGATGCATCACACGTTATATATCTTCCATGTACTGAAGGTCATATTAGTTATTCTTAAACTTTGTCAATAATAAATAAAGGTGATATAAACATCCATGTGCAGGTGTTTTGTGGACATAAAATAAAAGTAAAGCATGCCCCCCTCCAAAATAAATCCATTGATTTATTACAAAGAAACCTATTGCTTTATCAGACTTACAAAAAACCCTCTTTTCCTTTATGAAAGCATACTGATTATGCTGGGACCGTACATAGTAAGCTGGAGCTGAGAGAATGGATAGGAAAGGAGAAACCAGAAGATCCAGACCTCTTCCTTAACCATGGTTGGATGTTATATTGGGTTAAGTGGGATTGAAAGGACAGTTAGAAATCTGAAACTCTATATACCCCCAATTCCAGGTAATTGAAAATAATTTTTATCAATCATTGCTACTTGATTGGATGAGAAAAGTTATACTTAAAAGTGGATTAAGAAATGATAGAGGGATTCCAACATGGCGGCGGGTGCGGAGAGATCAAGTCTCTGACCTCTTCAGCTGTGCGGGCATAGGGAGTCGTAAACAATCTAAATTCTGTTTGCTCAGGATCACTAGGCAATGCTGAGCTGATGTGGATCTGGGGCGAACAGTCTGGGCCTCTCAGAACACACACTGAGCCCGGATCAGCTGAATTCAAGCTCCTGTTCGCCTGTTTCCCGCAGACAAACAGCTGTGACTCAGCACTAATCCATCCGGCTGAAACAACTGGTCAGCCCTTCTGATCCTACGGAGGTAAATGCCAACCGAGCATTCATAGGTAGTGGCCACAGGTTTGAAACGGGGCTTGGGAGAGACAGTAAGGACCCACCCGTTGCATTGGTCACCCGGCAAAGGGAAACAAACTGTCGCCATTTGCAAGAGATACCACCATGGCAGAGAACTGACGTCACCAGACTGTGGCGGAGGAGATAACTTCATTGAAACCTGCGGCTACAGTGACTTCTTCCCTTCCCTTCTAATACCTTTCCTCCCAAGCATCAAATAAATTTATAGGAGTAAACAGTAACTCAGCAGTCAAACAGAACAAGAAGTAACATGAGCAGCTTGAAAAAGCAAGGAAGAAAAGGAGTACAAACAATGCAGGACAGCCTAAATATTCAGGAGGACCTAGAGTCATCAGAAAAATGGTCATATAAAGAACTCAAGGAACACCTTAGAAAGATGGAATGAAACCTTAAAGAGGATACGAGACAGCAAATTCAAGCAGCGAAAGAACACATTGAGAATGAAATACATAAACAGATAAAATAAGAAGTTAAGCATCTTTATCAGGAGATAGAGATTATAAAAAATAATCAAACAATAATTCTAGAAATGAAGGAAACGATAAACCAAATTAAAAACTCAATTGAGAGTATCACTAACAGAGTGGAGCAAGTAGAAGCCAGAACATTAGATAATGAAGACAAAATATATCATCTTGAAAAGAGTCTAGCCAACTCAGAAAGGCTGGTAAAAAATCACGAGAAAAACATCCAAGAGATATGGGATAACATAAAAAAACCAAACTTACGAGTCATCGGGATAGAAGAAGGTACAGAGATCCAAACCAAGGGAATGAGTAACCTGCTGAATGAAATAATTACAGAAAACTTTCCAGAAATAAAAAAGGAAACAGATATACAAATTGAAGATGCATACAGGACAACGAGCACACAAAATCACACTAGACCAACGCCAAGACACATTGTTATGAAGATATCCAATATACAGAACAAAGAGAAAATATTAAAAGCTACAAGAGAAAGGAGGCAGATTACATTCAAGGGTAAACCAATAAGGTTAACAACGGATTTTTCATCATAGACGCTGAAAGCAAGAAGGTCATGGAACAATGTATTTCAAACACTGAAAGTCAATGGATGCCAACCAAGAATTCTGTATCCAGCAAAATAAGCTTCAGGTATGACAACGAAATAAAAATCTTTCATTATAAACAAAAGTTAAAAGAATTTGCAGCCAGAAAACCATCATTGCAAAGCATTTTGAGCAAAACACTACATGAAGAAGAAATGAAAAACAATAACCAAAACCATCAGTGGGAAGTGACTCCGTAAAGACAGAGGGTGAGGGGAAAGATAATCATGGAGAAACAAACTAAATTTTTTTAAAAAAGGATAAGTAATCAAACATGGCTGGAAGTACAAACCATATATCAATAGTAACTCTGAATGTTAATGGCTTAAACTCTCCAATAAAGCGACATAGGCTGGTATCATGGATTAAAAAAACAAATCCAACAATATGCTGCCTCCAGGAGACACATCTGATTGGAAAAGACATACACAGGCTGAAGGTGAAAGGATGGGAAAAATATACCATGCACACGGTCCTTGTAAGCAAGCAGGGGTGGCCATCCTCATATCGAATAAAATTGACTTCAAGACTAAGTTAATCAAAAGGGATAAGGAAGGACATTACATACTGTTAAAAGGAACCATTCACCAACAAGACATAACAATTATCAATATTTATGCACCAAATAATGGTGCTGCGACATTCATAAAACAAATTCTCCTCAAGTTCAAGAATCAAATAGACCACAACACAATAATTATGGGTGACTTCAACACACCTCTCTCACCATTGGACAGATCCTCCAAACAAAAGTTGAATAAAAAAACTATAGAACTCAATACCACAATCAATAACCTAGACTTAACTGACATATATAGAATATATCAACCATCATCAAGGGCTGGGGATGTGGCTCAAGCGGTAGCGCGCTCTCCTGGCATGCGTGCAACCCGGGTTCGATCCTCAGCACCACATACAAACAAAGATGTTGTGTCCACCGAGAACTAAAAAATAAATATTAAAAATTCTCTCTCTCTCTCTCTCTCTCTCTCTCTCTCTCCTCTCTCACTCTCTCTTTAAAAAAAAAGAAAACCATCATCAAATGGATATACTTTTTTCCCAGCAGCACATGGATCCTTCTCAAAAATAGACCATATATTATGCCATAGGGCAACCCTCAGTAAATATAAAGGGGTGGAGATAATACCATGCATTTTATCTGATCATAATGGAATGAAACTGGAAATCAATGATAAAAGAAGGAAGGAAAAATCCTACATCACATGGAAAATGAACAATATGTTACTGAATGATCAATGGGTTACAGAAGACATAAAGGAGGAAATCAAAAAATTCTTAGAGATAAATGAAAATACAGACACAACATATCGAAATCTATGGGACACAATGAAAGCAGTTTTAAGAGGGAAATTCATCGCCTGGAGGTCATTCCTCAAAAAAAGAGAAAACCAACAAATAAATGAGCTCACACTTCATCTCAAAGCCCTAGAAAAGGAAGAGCAAAACAACAGCAAATGTAGCAGAAGGCAAGAAATAATTAAAATCAGAGCGGAAATCAAGGAAATTGAAACCAAAGAAAGTATTGAAAAAATTAACAAAACTAAAAGTTGGTTCTTCGAAAAAATAAATAAGATCGACAGACCTTTAGCCATGCTAAAGAAGAGAAGAAGAGAGAGAATTCAAATTACTAACATACGGGATGAAAAAGGCAATATCACAACAGATGCTACAGAAATACAGAAGACAATTAGAAATTATTTTGAAAACCTATATTCCAATAAAATAGAAGATAGTAAAGACATCGATAAATTTCTTAAGTCATATGATTTGCCCAGACTGAGTCAGGAGGATACACATAATTTAAACAGACCAATATCAATGGATGAAATAGAAGAAGCAATCAAAAGACTACCAACCAAGGAAAGCCCAGGACCGGATGGGTACACAGCGGAGTTTTACAAAACCTTTAAAGAAGAATTAATACCAATACTTTTCAAGTTATTTCAGGAAATAGAAAAAGAGGGAGCTCTACCAAATTCATTCTATGAGGCCAACATCACCCCGATTCCGAAACCAGACAAAGACACCTCAAAGAAAGAAAACTACAGACCAATATCTCTGATGAACCTAGATGCAAAAATCCTCAATAAAATTCTGGCGAATTGAATACAAAGGCACATCAAAAAAATTGTGCACCATGATCAAGTAGGATTCATCCCTGGGATGCAAGTATGGTTCAATATACGGAAATCAATAAATGTTATTCACCACATCAATAGACTTAAAGATAAGAATCATATGATCATCTCAATAGACGCAGAGAAAGCATTCGACAAAGAACAGCATCCCTTTATGTTCAAAACATTAGAAAAACTAGGGATAATAGGAACTTACCTTGACATTGTAAAAGCTATCCATGCTAAGCCTCAGGCTAGCATCATTCTGAATGTAGAAAAGTTGAAGGCATTCCCTCTAAAATCTGGAACAAGACAGGGATGCCCTCTCTCACCACTTCTATTTAATTTAGTCCTTGAAATACTAGCCAGAGCAATTAGACAGACAAAAGAAATTAAAGGCATAAAAATAGGAAAAGAAGAACTTAAATTATCACTATTTGTGGATGACATGATTCTATACCTAGAAGACCCAAAAGGGTCTACAAAAAAACTACTAGAACTAATAAATGAATTCAGCAAAGTGGCAGGATATAAAATCAACACACATAAATCAAAGGCATTTCTGTATATCAGCGACAAAACTTCTGAAACAGAAATGAGGAAAAACACTCCATTCACAATATACTCAAAAAAATAAAATAAAATACTTGGGAATCAACCTAACAAAAAGAGGTGAAAGATTTATACAATGAAAACTACAGAACCCTAAAGAGAGCAGTAGAAGAAGATCTTAGAAGATGGAAAAATATACCCTGTTCATGGATAGGCAGAACTAACATTATCAAAATGGCGATATTACCAAAAGTTCTCTATAGGTTTAATGCAATGCCAATCAAAATCCCAACGGCATTTCTTGTAGAAATAGATAAAGCAATCATGAAATTCATATGGAAAAATAAAAGACCCAGAATAGCAAAAGCAATTCTAAGCAGGAAGTGTGAATCAGGTGGTATAGCGATACCAGATTTCAAACTATATTACAGAGCAATAGTGACAAAAACAGCATGGTACTTGTACCAAAACAGGCGGGTAGACCAATGGTATAGAATAGAGGACACAGAGACTAATCCACAAAGTTACAACTATCTTATATTTGATAAAGGGGCTAAAAGCATGCAATGGAGGAAGGATAGCATCTTCAACAAATGGTGTTGGGAAAACTGGAAATCCATATGCAACAAAATGAAACTGAATCCCTTTCTCTCGCCATGCACAAAAGTTAACTCAAAATGGATCAAGGAGCTTGATATCAAATCAGAGACTCTGCGGCTGATAGAAGAAAAAGTTGGCTCCGATCTACATATTGTGGGGTCGGGCTCCAAATTCCTTAATAGGACACCTATAGCACAAGAGTTAATAACAAGAATCAACAAATGGGACTTACTTAAACTAAAAAGTTTTTTCTCAGCAAGAGAAACAATAAGAGAGGTAAATAGGGAGCCTACATCCTGGGAACAAATTTTTACTCCTCACACTTCAGATAGAGCCCTAATATCCAGAGTATACAAAGAACTCAAAAAAATAGACAATAAGATAACAAATAACCCAATCAACAAATGGGCCAAGGACCTGAACAGACACTTCTCAGAGGAGGATATACAATCAATCAACAAGTACATGAAAAAATGCTCACCATCTCTAGCAGTCAGAGAAATGCAAATCAAAACCACCCTAAGATATCATCTCACTCCAGTAAGATTGGCAGCCACTATGAAGTCAAACAACAACAAGTGCTGGCGAGGATGTGGAGTAAAGGGTGCACTTGTACATTGCTGGTGGGACTGCAAATTGGTGCGGCCAATTTGGAAAGCAGTATGGAGATTCCTGGGAAAGCTGGGAATGAAACCACCATTTGACCCTGCTATTGCCCTTCTCGGACTATTCCCTGAAGACCTTAGAAGAGCATGCTACAGGGATACTGCCACTTCGATGTTCATAGCAGCACAATTCACAATAGCTAGACTGTGGAACCAACCCAGATGCCCTTCAATAGATGAATGGATAAAAAAATGTGGCATTTATACACCATGGAATATTACGCAGCACTAAAAAATGACAAAATCATGGAATTTGCAGGGAAATGGATGGCACTACAGCAGATTATGCTTAGTGAAGCTAGCCAATCCCTAAAAAACAAATACCAAATGTCTTCTTTGATATAATGAGAGCAACTATGAACAGAGTAGGGAGGAAGAGCAGGAAGAAAAGATTAACTTTAAACAGAGACATGAGATGGGAGGGAAAGGGAGAGAAAAGGGAAATTGCATGGAAATGAAGGGAAACCCTCATTGCTATACAAAATTACATATAAGATGTTGTGAGGGGAATGGGAAAATAAACAAGGAGAAAAATGAATTACAGTAGATGGGGTAGTGAGAGAAGATGTGAGGGAAGGGGAGGTGGGATAGTAGGGGATAGGAAAGGTAGCAGAATACAACAATTACTAATAGGGCATTATGTAAAATTGTGGATGTGTAACCGACGTGATTCTGCAATCTGCATTTGGGGTAAAATTGGGAGTTCATAACCCACTTCAATCTAATGTATGAAATATGATATGTCAAGAGCTTTGTAATGTTGTGAACAACCAGTAAACAAAAAAGAAATGATAGAGAAGCTGGGCCCAGTGGCACATGCCTGTTATCCTAGTGGCTCTGGAGGCTGAGGCAGGAGGATCACGAGTTCAAAGCCAATCTCAGCAAAAGTGAGGCACTAAGCAACTCAGTGAGACCCTGTCTCTAAATAAAATACAAAATAGGGGTGGGATGTGGCTTGGTGGCTGAGTGCCCCTGAGTTCAATCTCTGTTACCCCCCCCCCAAAAAAAAAGAGAAATGATAGAGTATCAGCTGAGATTCTTATTAGTCTCTGTAGCCCTTGAAACTATCTAGAAGCCACCATCAGAATTTTCAGAGATGTCTCTGATGACATCTTCCTGATTTCTACATGTAAGAATTTTTTCAAGGGCAATTTTTGAAGTTAGATTTAAAAAATTTTTATAGTTTAACATTTTTATGAGTAAAATTATTCATCATGAACATTTTTCTTTCTTTTTTAATTTTCAAGGTCAGATTTGTGAATAATATTTGGAGAAATAGGCCCAGCTAATGTGCATCAAACATATTATTTCTTTGAGAAAACATGACCCAAGAGTGAAATACACAGCTTAAAATTTCAAAAGTCAGAAGTTATCTGATAGGACAGTTGCAAGGTCTAAAAACTAATGGTGGCTTTTCAAAAAACAAACTTATTGGGGTATAATTGACATGATAAGTCACACATATCTAGTGTGTTATTTGATGGGTTTTGACACAAATATACAGCTGAATCCATCACTATACGCAGGATAGTGAACATATCCATCATCCCTGGAAGTTTTCTCTGTGTGTGTGTGTGTGTGTGTGTGTGTGTACGAGCACGCACACGCACACACATTGATGTGGTACTAGGGTTTGAACCCAGGGCCTCGTGATGCTTGGCAAACATTCTACCACCGAACTACACCTCTTTGTATTTTCTGGAATTTTATATCAATGAAGTCACAGTGTACTCATTTTTGTCTGAATCTTTCAATTGGCACAAGATTTATCCCCAATTGGTGGCTTTTAAAAAATATTTTATTTTAGTTATAGTTAGACACAATATCTTTATTTTATTTTTATGTGGTGCTGAGGATCGAACCCAGGGCCTAGTGTGAGTGAGGTACTGAATTTGATCCTCAGCACCACATAAAAATAAAATAAAGATATTGTGTCCACCTACAACTAAAAAATATTTACATTTTTAGTCAATTCATTTTTTGTAAGTGTACAAGACAATTCAGAGGTGAAGGAATAGTATTTTCAACAAATGGTGCTGGAAAAATTGGATGTTTACATGCATAAAGAATGAATTTGGATTCTACCTCGAACCACACACAAAATTTAACAACAACAAAAAAAATAGAACAAAGACCCACATTTAAGAGATAAGACAATTATTAGAAGGAAACATAGAAATAAATCTTTGTGATCTTGGATTAGTCAATGGTTTCTTAGGTATGACACCAAAAGCACAGGTAATACCACTATTCACAATAGCCAAGGAATGGGAGCAATCTAAGTGTACACTGATGGATCACTAGATAAAATGTGGTACATATTCACAATGGAATACTATTCAGCCACAAAAATAATAAAATCCTGTCATTTGCAACAACATGGAAAGAAGTAGAGATAATTTTGTGAAGTGAAATGAGGCAGACACAGAAAGACAAGTATTGCATATTCACACTTGTATGTAGAATCTAAAACAGTTGATCTCATACAAGTTGAGAATAGGATGGTGGTTGCCAGAGGCTTAGAAAACAATGGGAAAGGAAGCAATGGGAAATGCTTGATTGACAAGAACTAAGTTACAATATAATAAAAGCAAGAAGTACCAGTGTGCTATTGCACAGTGGGGTGATTATAGATAACAACTATGTACTACCGTACATTTCAAAAATAAAATAAAGGATGAAATTTTTATGTGTGTTTCAAGGTGCTCTAACAGAAAGTGAAAAATAAACTCACAGAACAGAACATATTTGCAAATCATGTATCTGATAAAGGACCAGACTATATAAAGAATTCTTGCAATTCATGAATAAAAAGATAAATAGCTCAATTAAAAATGGACAAAGTAGTTAGGTGCGGTGGTACACGCCTATAATCCCAGCAGCTTTGGAGGCTGAAGCAGGAGGATCTCAAGTTCAAAGCCAGCCTCAGCAAAAGTGAGGCACTAAGCAACTCAGTGAGACCCTGTCTCTAAATAAAAATAAAAAAATAGGTCTGGGGATGTGGCTCAGTGGTTGAGTGCCCCTGAGTTCAATCCCTGGTACCTACAGCCCCCCACCACCAAAAGGCAAAACATTTAAACAGACATTTGTCCAAAGAAGATATACAAATAGCCAATAATTATTTGAAAAGATGTGCATTAGCTAATAGAGAAGTGTGAATTAAAGCCACAGTGAGATAATACTTCTTGCCTTGAGTTGAATTGTCTTCTAAATAAATATTTTGAAGGCTTTATTTCTGTACCTGTGATTATGACCTTATTCGAAAACAGAGTCTTTTCAGATATAATCAAGTCAGGATGAGGTGATACTGGATTAGGGTGGATCCTAACCCAAAATGACTGGAGAATAAGCTCAGAGACATAAAGGAGAACACTAAATGGTGATAAAGGTAGGGACTGGAAACATGCCTGTTTAAACCAAAGATGGTTAGGATTTTTGATGACAGAAGAAACCAAGAGAAACCTTGGAACAGCTTTTACTCAGAGCCTTCAGGCTGATACCTTGATTTCAGACTTTTAGGTCCCAGAAACACTGAGAATAAATTTCTATTGCTTTAAGTTCTCCATATCATGGTAATGTTACAACAGCCTAGGATACAACTACACCATTTCTACCATTATGATGGTTATAATAAAAAATATAGACAATAACAAACATTTGTGGGGACCTGGAGAAATTGGAACCCTCATACATTGCTGGTGGAAATGTAAAATGGTGCAGCCATTTTACAGTTTGACAGTTCCTTAAAAAAGTGAACAGAGAGTTACCATATGACCCAGAAATTCTAAGTATATATCCATGAGAGATAAAAAACGTGTTTCCACACACGCTATTATTAATAGTATCTACAATGTGGGGATAACCCAAATGTTCATCAGTGGAAAAATAGATAATTAAGATGTGGTATAATGATACAATGGAATACTGTCTGGCAATAAAAAGGAACAAAGTACTGATTCATGTTATAACATGGATGAATCTTGAAAATATTATTCTGAATGAAAGAATGCAGTTGCAAAAGATCATATAGCTTAGGGTTCCTACAATATAAAACATCCAGAAGAGATAAATCTGTGGAGGTAGAGAGTAGGTTAGTGGTTGCTTAGGGCTGCGGTTGAGGATTGGGGATAACTGCTAATGGGTATGGGATTTCATTGGGAGGGGTAATGAAAATGTTCTAAACTTAGACAGTGATGATGATTGTACATCTCTGTGAATATATTAAAAACCACTGATGTGTATACTTTAAATGGGTGAATTTTATGATAGGTGAATTATATTCCAATAAAGCTACTAAAAAAAAGTCCATTTTTCTATGGGTGCTTCTCATTTTATCAATGCTGAACTCACTCTGATTTCCCACCTCTGAGTACTTATGCATACTCTGCCTGGAGTATTCTTCCCAACTTTTGTATGCCTGGCTCAGTCTCATTTAGTCTTCAAAACTCAGCTTACACATCCCCCAATCTGTGAGGCTTCTGTCCTTCTGGGACATTTATCTGTGTTGCCTTTTGCTTTGGGACTAAACAACAGTTGCACATGTTTTCTTTTTGCTTTAGTCTCTTGTAGATTGTGTTTCTCCTCAGCACAAAGATTATATCTCACTGCATTTGATCTATCTCCAGTGCTCATCCTGGAGTTTGGCACAGAGCAAACACTTGGTATGTACTTGCTAAATGGAATGGAACAATTAGAAAGTATATGGAACAAAACAGGAATAGTCAGAAAAGAAAGGATATAGGTTGTGGTCATGAGCAGCATTTCCTAATTGGAACATTAAGAATGGCAACATGGGGCTGGGGATGTGGCTCAGGCCGCAGCGCGCTCGCCTGGCATGCGTGCGGCCCGGGTTTGATCCTCAGCACCACATACCAACAAAGATGTTGTGTCCGCCAAAAACCAAAATAAATAAATAAATAAATATTAAAAAAAAAAAGAATGGCAACATGGGGGCTGGTGTTGTGGCTCATGGGGCTGGGGTTATGGCTTAGTGGTAGAGAACTTGTCGAGCATATGTGAAGCACTGGGCTCGATTCTCAGGACCACATACATATACATAAATAAAATAAAGTTCCATTGATAACTAAAAAAAGAATGTCAACATGGCATTTGAGGCACCAATGGTTATAAAAGTTTTCAAATCTATCCTATTATCCTAGTTGTACTTCCAAAAGCCAGCTAGCTTTTAGCTTTCATTCCTACATCCCTCCTACTTTGTATCTCTTTCTTCCTTCCTTCTCTTCTTTTTATTCCTTAGTCAACATATGCATATTTTTTCCTATTTAAAAGAAATTTCACTTCCATTCTGAAATAATTTTAGGCTCATAAAAAAGATTACAGAGATCAAAGAATTATCATATGTCCTTCACCCAGTTCCTCAAATGTTACTATCTTACAAAAATTGTAGTATAATGATCAGAACCAGAAAATTAACACTTATATAATATTATTAAATAATCTGCTGACCTTATTTAAGTTTTGCCAGTTGTTCCATTAATGTTCTTTTTCTGGTCCAGGATCCTATATAGGAATTAGTCTTGCCTTCTTGAACTCTTTAAGTTTTCAATCTGAAACATTTTGTCTTTCATGCCCTTGACACTTTTATGAAGCATAGTACAATTGTTTTGAAGCATGTTCCCCAATTTAAAAAAATTTATACCAGTAACTTTGTGGTTACTGTGCTAAGCTCTGGAGTATTTTAATCTAAGCTCAGACTTTGCTCCCAAGAGCAAAGGAACAGAGATGCACAGAGTAACAGCTAATTACAATGCAGTGTAATAAATACTTTAATAGAGGTACATACTGAATATGGAGAGAATATTTGAAATATGTCCTGCAGGAGCAGGAAAGACTTGGAAGAGATGACATCTAAACTAAGAGCAGAAGTATGAGGACGGGTGAGCCCTAGAGAGAAGAGTATTCCAGGCAAAAATTTAATCCATCAAGTATAGCAGAATAAGGCAGTCATTTTAAGGAATAACCTAAATACTCCTTATAAAAATCTTTATAATCAGGACCACATTTGAACATGTTGAAGAAATCTGCTTTGACCTTTTCTGTCTTGTCAGAATTCATTTAAAAACCCTTGACATTCCGACATTCATCCTTGTACTTTGGCAATTTCAGAAGTTCTGTTGATAAAATTGACTTTAAGAAGCACAAAAAATGTGAAGCTAAAGAAGAAGAAAAAAAGATTTTTTATTGAGGTGAATTAATACAAGTAAATTCTGAAGTACATGAGCCTCTGAAGAGAATGATTAAGGATGATATAAAAGGAAATTAATTTATCTGAGGGACTGTGTTCTTGGTCATTGCCAAGAAGCAATCATATAAATGTCATCATAAAGTTAGAGAAAATCATGCAATTGTGTAACCTTTTTGTGTCTTGTAATATCCAACGGGAATAGTCTCCATTTGGACACAATGGCTATAATAGGTTGTATAAAAGGTAGTTGGTCTCACTCATTTAAAGCTGGGAATCTACAAGTTGACCTATGAACTGGAAGTTTCCATCGCTCAGATTCAAATGTTTTCAGTTAGGAAACTTTGAGTAAGTTTCTTGGGGGCTGGGGTTGTGGCTCAATGGTGGAGCGCTTGCCTCACACGTGTGAGGCACTGGGTTCAAATCCTTAGAACCACATAAAAATAAATAAATAAAATAAAGGTATAAAATACACAAATAAACAAAAAAGATTCTTGACTGTGACTTAGAAACAAATTAAGAATGGGACTATAGGTAAGTTCTATACTTGGGGTAAACAATTTCTTCTTCCTTTTCCTTTTCCTTTTCTTCCTTCTTTACCTTTTGTTCTTTATTTTCTCTTCTGGTAATAGCCTTTTCCTACCTTACCCCACCTGCCAAAATTGACCAATCATAATCCTTTGTGTCTTTGGCCACATAAATTGGCTTGAAGAATTGGAACAATACTTCAGCAGGGCCAATCAGAGACTTTTCAATCTGTATCTGGAAAGAAAAGCCCTATTCCTCTCTAGTTGTGAGGTTAAATGGGTAGAAGTCTGGAAGCTCTGAGTAGCCATGCATGTCCACTGTTTCCAACAAGATCTGCTGGGCTGGGTCTGGGGCTCAGCAGTAGAGCACTTGCCTAGCATTTGTGAGGCCCTGGGTTCGATCCTCAGCACCACATAAAAATAAATAAATAAATAAATAAATAAATAAATAAATAAATTGTGTTTAACTACAACTAAAAAATACATTAAAAAAAATATCTGCCGCAGATGTAGACAAACAGAAGTTAAGGAAAAGCTCTAATTGTCATGGGCTCAACCATTCTTCATTTACATTTCTTTTTTTCTGTATTTTTCAACAGCTTTATTAGGATACAATTCACTTAATCATGTAGTGCACTCATTACAAGGGAAGAATTCAATAGTTTTTAGTATATGAACAGTATCATGGAACCATCACTGCAGTCAGTTTCAGGATATTTTCACAGGCCCCAAGAGAACTCTCAATTAGTAGTCCTCACTTCTCCCTCACCTCCCCAGCTCTCAGCAGCCACAAATTTACATTCTGTTTCAGTATAAATTTGCTTATCCTTAACATTGTATATAAATGGAATCATCGACTATCTGATCTTTCATGACTGGCTTCTTTCACTGTAGCATAATAGTTTCAATATTCATCCATCATGTAGCATGTATCAGTACTGTATTCCTTTTTATGGCTTAATATGTCATAATATGAAGGACAGTTGGATTGATATCACTTTTTAGCTATTCTGTATATGTTTTTCTGTATACAAGTTTTTACAGAGATGTGTTCTTATTTATCTTGGAGATACACCTCACAGTGGAATTGCAGGGTCATAATGCTGCCAATGTTTACTTTTTGAGGTACTGTCACACTCTTTTCCAGTGGGGCTGCACCTTTTTACATTTCATCCCCCCAAACACTTGTCATTGTCTGTTTTTGGATTGTATTTAGCCATCCTAGTGAGTGTAAAGGGCTATCACATTTTGGTTGAACATCTTTTCAGTTGTTTATTTGCCAGTTTTATGTCATTTTTAGAAAGTATTTATTCAGATCATTTGCCTATATTTAAACTGGTCATTTTAAAATTAGTAGATTATACTCTTTAGAACAGTTTTAGATTTATTGAAGAAAAGAGTAGTTTTAAAAATCATTTTACTATTATTGAGTTGTAAGAATTATAGATTCTAGATTCTAGTAACTTATCCGTTTAGTCATGATTTACAAATATTTCCTCCCATATTGTGGGTTATTTTGCTCACTTTCTTGATGTTCTCTCTTGAAGTATTATTTTAAATTCTGATGTTAAATTTGTTTTTCCCCCATAGTTGTTTATGCTTTTACTTCCATATAGTCCTGGGTCACAAAGATTTATTTCTACATTTCTTCAAGGATCTAATTGTTTTAGTTCTTACACTTAGCTCCGTGATCCTCTTAAGAGTTAATTTTTGTGTAAGAATGAGAAAAGAATCATTCTTTGGCATGTGATTACCAGTTGTCCTAGCACTATTTGTTGAAAAGACTGTTCTTTCCCTATGAATTATCTTGGCATTCTAGTCAATAATTGGGCTAGGTGGGTAAGTCAGGGTTAGAGCGTTTGCATAGCATGCCCAAATTGGGTTGGGTTTGATCCCTCCTTCTTCCAAATCAAGTGACTACAAATCTCTGGACTCTCCATTTTATTCTTTGTGACTTATGTGTTTATCTTTATGCATATTTCTTTTGGCCCATTGTTTCACCTATTTCTGTTGGTTATCATAGATTTTATTATACATATATAAACAAAGCCTAAAGTTACACAGTATCTTATCTTAATCTCCCTTTGAATAACACAGTCATTTAAACTATTTAACTTGTATCATATCCTCTTCCCTTCTAACATGCAATTATAGAATATTATAGTTTTGTCTTTTTTATTTTCTATCCTTATAATTTAGACATTATTATTACTATTGTTATTATTTAAACAGACAGTAATTCTAGACATCATTGTCATTTTGTTTCTTCATAGTCCTTTTCAAATATCAGCTAATACTTTTTTTTATTGGTTGTTCACAACATTACAAAGCTCTTGACATATCATATTTCATACATTAGATTGAAGTGGGTTATGAACCCCCAATTTTACCCCAAATGCAGATTGCAGAATCACGTCGGTTACACATCCACAATTTTACATAATGCCATATTAGTGACTGTTGTATTCTGCTACCTTTCCTATCCCCTACTGTCCCCCCTCCCCTCCCCTCCCATCTTCTCTCTCTACCCCATCTACTGTAATTCATTTCTCTCCTTGTTTATTTTCCCATTCCCCTCACAACCTCTTATATGTAATTTTATATAGCAATGAGGGTCTCCCTTCATTTCCATGCAATTTCCCTTTTCTCTCCCTTTCCCTCCCATCTCATGTCTCTGTTTAATGTTAATCTTTTCTTCCTGCTCTTCCTCCCTACTCTGTTCATAGTTGCTCTCATTATATCAAAGAAGACATTTGGTATTTGTTTTTTAGGGATTGGCTAGCTTCACTAAGCATAATCTGCTCCAGTGCCATCCATTTCCCTGTGAATTCTATGATTTTGTCATTTTTTATTGCTGCATAGTATTCCATTGTGTATAGATGCCACATTTTTTAAATCCATTCATCTATTGAAGGGCATCTGGGTTGGTTCCACAGTCTAGCTATTGTGAATTGTGCTGCTATGAACATCGAAGTGGCAGTATCCCTGTAGCATGGTCTTCTAAGGTCTTCAGGGAATAGTCCGAGAAGGGCAATAGCAGGGTCAAATGGTGGTTCCATTCCCATCTTTCCCAGGAATCTCCAAACTGCTTTCCAAATTGGCCGCACCAATTTGCAGTCCCACCAGCAATGTACAAGAGTACCCTTTACTCCACATCCTCGCCAGCACTTGTTGTTGTTTGACTTCATAGTGGCTGCCAATCTTACTGGAGTGAGATGGTATCTTAGGGTGGTTTTGATTTGCATTTCTCTGACTGCTAGAGATGGTGAGCATTTTTTCATGTACTTGTTGATTGATTGTATATCCTCCTCTGAGAAGTGTCTGTTCAGGTCCTTGGCCCATTTGTTGATTGGGTGATTTGTTATCTTATTGTCTATTTTTTTGAGTTCTTTGTATACTCTGGATATTAGGGCTCTATCTGAAGTGTGAGGAGTAAAAATTTGTTCCCAGGATGTAGGCTCCCTACTTACCTCTCTTATTGTTTCTCTTGCTGAGAAAAAACTTTTTAGTTTAAGTAAGTCCCATTTGTTGATTCTTGTTGTTAACTCTTGGGCTATGGGTGTCCTATTAAGGAATTTGGAGCCCGACCCCACAATATGTAGATCGGAGCCAACTTTTTCTTCTATCAGCCGCAGAGTCTCTGATTTGATATCAAGCTCCTTGATCCATTTTTAATTAACTTTTGTGCATGGCGAGAGAAAGGGATTCAGTTTCATTTTGTTGCATATGGATTTCCAGTTTTCCCAACACCATTTGTTGAAGATGCTATCCTTCCTCCATTGCATGCTTTTAGCCCCTTTATCAAATATAAGATAGTTGTAACTTTGTGGATTAGTCTCTGTGTCAGTTTTTTTCTTGAAAGACAATTTTTCAGGATACAAATATTTCAGGGTACACAATTTAAATTGAGATTGTTTTCTTTCTCAGTGTTTGAGAGAAATATTATCATTTGGCTTTCATCTTTGGTATTGAGAAATCTATCAGTTTGTCATTCCTTTGTATTTTCTATTTTCTTTTACTAATTTTAAGGTTCTTGTCTCTTCTATTTTGCATTTTATACATGATGTGTCCAAGCTGAAGTTTTTTTAAATTTTTACTTCAATTCCAGAAAAATTCTAGCCACTATTTCTCCAAAAAGTTCTCTCTACTTCTCTTTTAATCTCTTCTCTGGGACTCCAATTAAATACTGAGACACATATTACATGATATCCAAAAATAATTGAAGTAAAGCTTAAATATGAAAGGCGATTTAAATAAAGGAGAATATTTGTATGACTTCAGGACTAGGAAGGATTTCTTGAACAAAATATAATAAAATATAAAGTAGAGGACAATAGTAATGAATCTGATTATGTTAAGGTTAGCACCTGTAAAAAATAGCATTAGACATGTAAAAAGTTTTTTACTTGTTGGCTTGAATTCAAATATATGCATCAATTATTGAATTATTCTTCTGCATCTTCAAATTACCCTCTTGGTCAGTAGAAATCCCTTCAAATTAGCTCTTGATCATCGTTGATGCAATTCTAACAATTTTTATAGTTTTCTCACTTCCTGTTATGACATTATAAACTCAGCCCATATATTTCCTATTTCAGATCCAGAGCTGGCCATTTATTCAAATATTCATGGTTTGTTTAGTGAAAAGTAGAATTTGAAGCCCACAATTGGTTTCCCTTTGTAGTATTGTGGGGAACTAACTTATGATATTGAAAACTGTTAAAGGGAAGCGGCATTTATTTTACTTTCCGGTATGAACTGTACCTCGGGGTCCCAATAGCTCACCAGAGAAAGGAATGTTTTTTTTTCTTTCCACATTTTTTTTTATTGGTGCATTATAGTTGTACATAATTATGGGATTTTTGTTACATATTTGTACATAAAAAAACAATATAATTTGGCTAATATCACTTCCAAGTTCTTCCCCTCTCCTTTCCTTCCTCCCACCCTTTTGTCCTTAATGGCTCAGTGGTGTTGCTTCACAAACCACTCCTCCTTGCAAACTGCCAGGCGCCATCTTGACTTGGTTGTGGCCCTCAACACTAGTTCAACATGGGGGACAGAGGAACATGATATTCTCTATCACATAGATTCAAGTAGCAGAATTTCAACTTTAGGGACTTCACAAGACAAAACCTTGGCTTCATTAACAGTAAAGAAAATATTTCAAAAAATAAAAAAGAGGGCTGAGGCTGTAGTTCAGTGGTAAAGTGCTTGCCTTGTATGTGTGAGGTACTGGGTTCAATCCTCAGCACCACATAAAATAAATAAAGAGATGTGTGTTCATCTACAACTAAATAAACATTTAACCAAAATAAATAAATAAAATAAAAAAGAGGAGGAGAGAAAATGAGAGGACTTATAGATTAAAATGTACTTAAGAGATATATCAGCCAATTTTAGTGATTATTGGATATTGATTATTGAATATTGATAGTAATTGGCCATGCATTATTGACTCAAATTATAAAAGCATTTATAAAGCAAATGGAGAAATTTGAACAAAGAATAGATAATTTGATGATATTAAACCATTATTATTATTTTTTTTGTGTGTGTTTTTAAACATGTTACTGGGTTGGTAATGGTATTACAGTTCTAGTTTCATGAAGAGTTCTTTTGGTCAGAGAATTATACTAAAATAGCTATATAGGATAAAAAAATATACCCATAGCCTAAATAAATATTGTATTAACCAGTTAAATGGTGTTGAAAATTTAATAGCAGAAACATAAAAATAAACTACACCTATCAGTTTACTCTAGAAGTCTGCAAAAACTGTCTTAATCCCCCACCCACCCCTCCTAATGTACTGTTTTACCTTCTTAGAATCTTTAGCTGGTTCAATGAAACTGTAGGAGGCTAGACTATTCCCTCTGGGGATAGAAGTTTCTAAGTTCCCTATCTTGATTATATTTTATGTTACATATAAAAAATAATAAAATAAAATAAAATATCTACACAGGAAATGATATGGTAACTGAGAATTTTCCTCTAAATATCATAATATAGTGGGATACAGAATGGTAGAGTAGATGAAAGAAGATTGACATGAGATGAATGATGGGTACATTGGGGTTTATTAAATTATTTGTTCTATTTTGTATATGCTTGAGTATTTCCAAAATAAGACTTTTTAAAGTGAAAAGATAATATACCACCTGGGACATTAGATATACTAGCTATATCCAATGTCTTTTTTCCCCCCAGGGGAAAGCATGAATGCAGTCCCCTACTACCACAAATTATGCGGTCAAGTTTCCCACATTTGGGGAAATTGCAAGGATCAGCACATCTGGAGTGCAATGTATAAGCCACTGGGAAAAACACCTTCATGGTCATGGTCTCTCCCCTGCCAGGGAAGTATGATACATTCAATGTCTTAAACCAAAAAAATTAATATCAAGTATATAAGAAAGTTCTTCATATCAGTAAGAAAAAAGGCAGAAACCCAATTTAAAAATTGGGCAAAAGGATAGGACTAGGCAATTGTCAGAAGAAGCTTTAATGATTATAAAATATATTAAAAGATATTCAGCTTTAATGTCAACTAAGAGAATGCGAATTAAAATCACATTGAGATATATTTGTTTAACTATTATTTTGCCAAACATTAAAAATGCCTGATGATACACATGTTGTAGAAAAATGGAACTGTCCTTCACTGTGGTAGCAATTAAACATTTCATATCCCCTTTGGAGACAAACTGGCAATATGTAGTAAGTCTGAAAATTTGCATAGCTCTCTGCAATAAAAAATTTCAAGACACTTGCCTTCTGTAAAGATGGGATGCAGGTGTTTAACCTGGTGTGCCAAACAGATGCACCAACTCCAAACTTTGAATCTGAAGATGATATTAAAAAGTAGGAATAAGCCGAGCACCTGCAGTGCAGGTGGCAGCAGTGAAGGCACTTGGGAACAGTTTCTGGAGGTAGCAATAACCATATTCCCAGAAATAGCAGCAGCATTCAGCATGTACCACTTCATAAATAGAAGCTGCAGGATTTGTGCTGGGAAGCCATGCAGCATTATCCTCATTAGATCAATTCCACAGTATGGTATCAGCTGGTGCACTTTCTGAGTTGATTCTCAAGCCCTTTCTGAGATTCTGTAAGCTATAACATCATATAAGCACTATGTTTCTTGTTGAAGTGATGTATAATAGCTTTCTGTTGTTTATAATTAAGAATCTTGCAGTAATATCTATTAAAATTGCAGATATGTGTATCTTACAACTTAGCAATTCCCCTGTTGCATATATACTTTAGAGCAGCATCGTCCACTAGAAATTTCTCTGATAATGGCAATGCCAACAATGTGCTAGCTACTAGCTACATGTAGCTACTAGACACTTGTAATGTGGCTAGGGTAACTGAGGAATTAAAAATTTGGTTAAATCAACTAATTGCTCAAGTTGATTTTAATTAATTTAAATGTAAGCAGCCACATGTGGTTCATAGATACTTTGTTGAAAAATGCAACTCTAGCAAAATTCTTGCCTCTGGGTACCAATTACTCATTGCAGCAATATTTGTGATAATAAAAAATCAGAAAAAGCTATATTCCTACAAACAAATGTCATAAAGCACTGTAAATGAAAGAATTGAGTTTATGTTATTTAAACTCAGTATATTATCAACATAATAAGTTTAAAAGACACAGTTTGGAGAGAAAGCATAAGCTGCTCTTATGGAGAGAAAATTTGGGACAGAAGAAAAAAAGCAAGTTTAATTATTACATAATGTAATACCACTTTAAATAAAGTGGAAGAAAACACAAAGTTATTCTTTATATTATTTGCTGAATTGAAAAATGTAGCCAAATTCTCAACAAAGCAAAAGCAAAAGCTTCACACTAAATTAATGAGAGTGGGTCTCTGTTAACAGAGGAGAGCACATCAGAGATCTTTGGCTATATAGATTCTAAGATTTATTAAAGCTGGAGTGAGTAAATACTAATTTGTTTTATTACAATTAGAGTTTATATATCTGAATATTTTGTATAAAATATGAAATATTGTTAAAGTTATATGTATATGTCCTCTTATATGTAGAGTAACAGCTAACCTGTTTCTTCAGCCTCCTTTCATTACGATGATCACATTTATCTGCTCACTCAAATTCATTCTTCTCTTCCATGATAAAGGATATTTATCTGGGTTCAGATGTTCCATTTCCCAGTCCCTGTTGCAGGACTAATCGTGTGGGTGTGTGGCTAAACCCTTGCCAATGGAAGGTAGTTGGAAATGATGTAAGTAACTCTGCCTTTACAGATTCCTGAACCTGGCATCTGTTCTTCTGGTGATAGGAATGGCAAAAACCAAAGGGACCTTGGAAGCTAGATATGCTATGCGAGAGGAAGTTCTGCCCCTGGCCTCAGTTTCTGTGGGACAGATGCTGCCTGCAGCTATCATCTGAGAGAGAAATGGACATCCTTTTTTTTTTTTTTTTTTTTTTTTTTGTACTGGGAATTGAACCCAGGGCACTCAACCACTGAGCCATATCCCCATTCCTTTTTTTGTATTTTATTTAGAGACAGTATCTCACTGAGTTGCTTAGGGCCTCACTAAGGTGCTGAGGCTGGCTTTGAACTTGCAATCCTCCTGCCTCAGCCTCCTGAGCTACTGGGATTACAGGCGTGCACCACTGCACCCAGCAACATCCCTTTTCTTAAGCATCATTGTTGCTGAGTCTCATTACAGTAGCTCCTTTGGACATGAAAACATTTCCCTCTCTATTTTGCACTTACTGTGTTCAAAGTTAGTTACTTATTAGCAGTGATTTACTTCCTATAAGCAGTGTTTATTATTCTGCTTACTAAAGTAAAAGATTAGTAGTATGTATAAAATAATAGTAGCTTTTACTCCTATTTAGGGAAGGGAAAGGTATAATTTGTTTTTTTAACAACTGCCAGATATAGGGAAGTGAGTAGAAGACAATACTGGCAACATTTTCATAGTACTTGCAGTTTACTAAGAATTTTGTACTTGACACATGTGGGCCTGCCTCTAGTTCCAAACTTTCACTCCCAGATAAAAACAAAAAACAAACAAAAACCCACCATGCCCCAAAGTCAGGACTGGCTAAGATCAGTCGTGAGTTAGTGGCAGAATGTCCTGGTTTATTTCCTACCCCATGTCTCACCTCCTGCTACTGCTGCCCTTCCTTGGAGAGGAGTGTAGAGATAATTTGGCAGCTATATAGTGCTTAAATTCTATACCCAGTAATTTACTGAACATGAGGACAGTTATGTATACTCCCGGGAGTTCATCAGTCTGGGCCACTGAGTGTTCACTTACACACATTGGAGGAATAGCTTCTTAAAGCTAGTTAGAAATATAATATAATTCTGTATTAATTCTGGTATATTGTCTCAAATGTACAGTGATATTTTTCACCCTAGAATTTTAGAATTCATTTTCCAGTAAGGCAATGCCTCTCCAATTTTCCCTTGAAGTTTCCTCGTGGCCAAGAATAGCGAAGAGCCCTTCATTCACATGCACAAGGTAAGACGAGGGTTCTGGGAATAGAAACCAAATCTCTTGTGAGCAAAATTTTTTTGAAAAGTTGTATTTTACTTTTAAGTTTTATGCTGATTTTTGCATTCTGGTACACAACATGGATGTATTTATTTTACTATAAAAAGATCTTTTAAATCATCAGTTACTTTTTTTTTTTCTTTCTGTACTGGGGATCAAATGTAGGGCCTCACACATGTTTACTGAGTTACAACCCCAGCCCTCATCAATTACATTTCTTGATTGTGATTTGTCTCCCTTCGAAATCTTTTGTGTAGTGATGCAGGCCTATAATCCCAGCTATTTGGGAAGCAGAGGCAGGAGAATAACAAGTTCAAGGCTGGGCTGAGCCTCATAGCTAAACACTGTCTCAAAATAAGATAAAAAGGGCTGGAGATGTAGCTTGGTAATAGAACTCCTGTTAGCATATGCAAGGTCCTAGGATTGATCCTCAATACTATGATTGATGAATAAATAAATAAATACATAAATAAATAGATATATAAATAGTCTTTGTGGAAAATTGATGATTTCTTTGTTTTGTGTCCAGGTACACCTTTTTCACATCCCCAAGGGCACAAGTCTTCCATTTTTATAGTCATAGATAGACTATCCAGCTGGAGACTACTTGATACTTTTCTTTGCAGAATATCTTTTCTCCTTCATGTCTCTGAGGTGAGGTTCAGGTCAAAATTGCCCAGTGTTCAAATATTTCTACAGGGTCTATTTAAAAAGTGGGACTAACTATATATTCATGAGAACCTAGAAAATAAAAATCTGGGGGGAGTGAGGGGAGAAAAGGGGATCACTTATACCTTGGCTGGGAAGAATACAGGCAATAGAACTTTAGTGCTGGAGAGGATGCTAAAGATTATTTAATTCATAACATCACTTCATAGAAGAAGAAACTAAAGTCCAGATAGAGCATGATTCTTGCCTCTAATTATGAAACTAGCCAAATATCAACATCCCCCTTGATTAATAGTTAAGATGTCTCTCAACCACATTGTAGATTACTACTATTTATATATTGTACATTGGCAATGTATTTTTTTTTTTTAAGAAAAGAGTTTTCTTTTTTTTTTAGTTATAGTTGGACACAATACCTTTATTTTGTTTATTTATTTTTATGTGATGCTGGGGATCGAACCCAGCACCTCAGGCAGGCTAGGTGGGCAGTCTACCACTGAGCCACAATCCCAGCCCTGGCCAGGTATTTTTTGATATATTTTTTATTAGTTATACATGATAGTAGAATGTATCTTGACATGTTATACATATATGGAGTATAACTTCTCATTCTTCTGGTTGTACATGATGTAGAATTACATTGGTTATGTAATCATATATGCACATAAGTAATGTCAAATACAGAGCACAAAAAAGATGATAAATATTTGAAATGATGAATATGTTAATTAGCTTTATTTAATTATTCTACATTGTATTCAGAAACCAAAACACCATGCTCTACCCCTTTAATATATACAACTATAACTTGTCTATTATACAATAAAAAATTTTAAACTAAAAAATTAAAATGTGCATTGGCTATAAGTTGTTTCCCAAATTTATCAAAAAGTTGTTGAGCATTTATAGTTTCTTCACTGTCCATGGTGGTCACTATAATTGAGGCAGACATAGTAGATGATTTTAGAATCCTTTTGCATTTGAAATACTGTTTAAAATCGACATCATTTTAAGCAACGTTCAGCGACAATACCTAGTAAATATTCCTGAATCATAAAAAATTAATTATTTAAGTAGAAATAACATGTGATGTAATAATTCAGAGGCCTAGAGCAGAGGTTGGCAAACTTTTGCTGTAAAGGGCCAGATAGTAAATATTTTTGGCTTTGCAGGTCTGTAGTATTTGTTGTAACCATTCAACAAATGCCACTGTAATGTGAAAGCAGCCATAAACAATATGCAAAAGAATGAGCATGACTATGCTTCATTAAAACTTTATTTACGAAAACAGGGAGCTGAATTTGGCCTTCAGGCTGTAGCTTGCTGACCCCTGACTAAGAGCCCTATACTTTATAGGCTTTAAGAGGTATGTATATATAAAGTCACCCAGAATGAAAATATCCTGCAGAAAGGAAGCATTGTTTTAAAAATGCTGATAATCTTTTGTTTAGTTTTATTTTTCTTTTAAATAGTCCCTACATATTTTAATAAATTGAATGTAAATCTAAGTGACAGGGTACTTCTAGAGATATGCGTGTGGCCTGGCAAGAGTTCAGGTTTTGTGACTCATCTCAGTTACATCATCTGTAAATAGCATATACTATCCTTATTTAATTGCTATTTTTGTACAAGCTAGCTCAGGAATGATGGCAGGATGCACTAAAGACACAGAGGGCATACTATTTATTTAGAGATGACATTGTTATATGGATCTGCTTCTTTATTTTGTTCCCTGAGAGTGCCAAGTTTCTATTCCAGCCTCTTGTGTGGCCTACTGAGTTCTTTGCTTCTTTATGTGAATCATGAAGAATGATGCTTTCCCACATCTTATGAGTGTGGCAAGGAAAGCTCTACAGATATGCCCAAAGTCATCTATCTAGCTATTGGAGATGGACATATCCACATACTTTAATGGTTGCATACTGAGGATGGGTAGGCCTCAGACAACCTGAGAAGGGAGATGAGAGAGAGAGAGAGAGAGAGAGAGAGAGAGAGAGAGAGAGAGAGAGAGAGAGAGAGAGAAACTAGCAAACCAAAGAGATGATTAAAGGTAAGGATAATGACTGGGTGAATAATGGCAGGCAACATCTTTAGCTACCATGAAAAGTATTAACCAATGTGTTTGTTGAATTCGTTTTGTTGGTGGTCACTTTGTGTTCGTTCTGAACATCCAGCAGTTAGCTAAGTAAACACACATGACTGATGAAAGAAGAAAGGCAACTATTTTTACAAGGGCCATTAAACTTTAACTACCATCTGGCAGGGAATGATTAGAGAAGATCAAAATTAAGGCAGTCAACACAAATGCTGTGTGAATACCTCAGGGAATTAACATGGATAAAGACAGTGAACTTGTGGTTAAATAAAGAGACAGACATAAGAGGGAAGTAGTGAACACATCCTTTATAGCTTTGGACCTCATGGTCACATTCATTGCCAAAGGAACTCAAAGAGGGGAAAATAACAAGGAGGCCATGAGAAAATCTGAAACATCTGGAAATAATCAGATGCTCTGCACCAATCATAAAAAAAGAAAGTTAAAGAACTACACAGGACCACATCATTTGGGCTTCCTCCATGCCCAGGAAGGAAATGTTTATAGGAGAGGTGTGTTGAAATTGGCAGGTAGTTAATATTCAGATTAGCCTACTATTTAAAAGTAGGAAATGGTTGTATATACTGCTGGGAAAAACATTTAGGAACTATATCCCTGTGAACACTAAAGACTCCATAATTTCTGGGAATCACTGTTTGCCCACTAATTAAACAGTCTCCCAGCAGGCAGTTTGAGAGAGAATACCAAAAGAAGGGAAGTCAAGCCTAACTCTTTTGGGGGTGTGCCTCTGTCTTCCATCAGTTGATAGCACAGTGCTCAAGCCTGAGGCAACCTCACCCTGTTAAAAGCACACATGAAAGATTCTTGGAGAAAGTCACTTAAAAAAAATAACAACTGTAACTTGTTTCTGAATACAGATAGACCACGGAGGCCAACCTGCGGGATAGCTGTGCTGGGTGGGCCCATTAGCCTGCTCTCAGTTCTGAGATAAGAATTTCTACCCGGGGAACGTCCAGGGCCCTAACTGTGATAACTGGAGTGGTCAAGACAGGTTTTGAACAACTGAACTAAAGCTAGTACATCGCAGGTATCAACATGGAGACATCTTGCAGAAAGGAAGCATGTTACGGGGAGCCATGATGCAGGGTTTCTCAATCTCTGTGGTTTCTTCTTATGTAAAGACTTTCTCTAGATCAAGTGCAGATTGCATTTCTATCCACTTTCCAATTTAAACTTGTTTAATTGTCAATATAATCCAATGAAATATACAATTAAACCCCCACCGTACAGAGGAGAAAAACGAGAACCAAGATACAGAGTGAAGTGACTTATCCCGGGGTATGTTCACATGGTTAAAAAATGCTGGGCTTAAATTGCATGGAAATGAAAGGAGACCCTCATTGCTATACAAAATTACATATAAGAGGTTGTGAGGGGAATGGGAAAATAAACAAGGAGAGAAATGAATTACAGTAGATGGGGTAGAGAGAGAAGCTGGGAGGGGAGGGGAGGGGGGATAGTAGGGGATAGGAAAGGTAGCAGAATACAACAATTACTAATAGGGCATTATGTAAAATTGTGGATGTGTAACCGACGTGATTCTGCAATCTGCATTTGGGGTAAAATTGGGGGTTCATAACCCACTTCAATCTAATGTACGAAATATGATATGTCAAGAGCTTTGTAATGTTGTGAACAACCAATTAAAAAAAATTAAATAAAAAAAATTAAAAAAAAATGCTGGGCTTGCTATTCAAAATTAGGTCTTTCTCTCTTTACAGCTTTAGCTGTCAGGCTCCTACCCACCATTGAATAACCTCCTTCTTGTGGTTCTCCTGGCACCACAGTCCCAATGCCAGCTCCCCAGCATAATGGCTTCCGTGTTATTCCATTTTTGAAGGAGAGTGGGCCTAACTTCTCTTTAGGATTAGAATATTAAAAATAATGGATACAGCCCAGGAAAGAGTTGGAGAAAACCTGGTGTGTGACATCCCCCCACGTTTCAGCAGGGGGCAGAGGCTCCCCTGCACAACCAAGGAGACAGAGCCAGACAGGACCTGGCACATCATCATCACAAAGTCAGGGAGACCTGGCCCCAGTGACTTCAGGGGCTTCTGCAGATGAAAATCAATGGGAAATAAAACAACTAAAAATGTCAAGCTTTGAATTATGCTTCATATGGTTTCGTGATGGCATATAAGAACATTTATCTTGTTTCTTATTTTTATGATAAAGTATTCTAGAGAAATAGACTATTTTAATTAAAATTCAAATAATGGCACCATTCATGCACATATACCCAATGTGTATGAAAATGCAGTGTTAAAAAGTCCAATAATTCAAAGCTATGCTAGAAACCTCATCATTAGCGCATTTCCTTCTGCCTTTGTACTTCTGGAATCTCTAAACATCTGGTGATTTTACCATCAGGAAGCAGTGCAGTGTCCATCTGTTAAATCAGGCTTTGGCTTGATTCACCTGGGAGGACCAACCAGATGTGGGTGTCCTTTACATTATTAATGATTTCAGTCTTCCCTTTGTACATGCCCTGTGAGGGCACAGTGTGGGGTACAATCTATAAATCACTAAAAAGTGAAGAAGTCATATTTTATCTTATTTTAGGCATAATGAAGAACACTTTTTAAAAAATCAGAGCATTAAATCATTATAAACTACTTAAATTTTTGCCACCAGGAGACTTATCGCTGTTTTTTCTTTTTTCAATTGGAAAAGCTTGGCAAATGATACTTCAACACACACACACACACACACACACACACACACACACACACAATTTCCTGATGCACTGGCAGTGGTTGCTCAGTGAGTCAATCATGCAAAGATATTCCCTTGATCTCTCACTTGGTGGCAGTCTGTGTGATCTTTACAACTTATTTATAAATAACTTCATAACTAAATTTCAGTCCACAGTCTTTCTTATCCCATCATAGTTATTAGTCATGACCATATGTTCCAAAGCCCCTGTGACAAAGCACTGACTTCAGTCGTATTGGTGGTCTGAGACAGCATGGCATAATGCCGACGTCCTAGGTTCTGTCCATTATTACAGTGACCTTTGGCAAGTTACTCAATCTCTCCAAGTCTCATTTCCTCTTCAGTAAGATGGGGATGACGGTAATGATTGTACCTACTTCATAGGATTGTGTCCAGGATTGAATGTGACAAGGTGTATAACTGTGCTAGACACGTGGTAAGAACTCAGCAAGTTAGCTATTATTATATCATAAGACACAGCAAGTGAGCTGCTTATAAATGCTTTTCTCAGCAAAACGGAGCAGAAGGTACAGAGATTTCCCATATATCCTCTGCCCCAACACATGCATAGTCTTCCCTAATATCAAGATCCCCACCAGAATGGCATGCTAGTTACAATTGATGGACATACATCAACACATCATCATCACCTGAAGTCTATAGTTTACATCAGGATTCACTCTTGGTGCTATACATTCTGTGAGTTTGGGCAAGTGCAAAGTTACATGTATGCATTGTTTTTGTATTCAGAGCAGATTCAGTGCCCTAAAAATCCTGTGTGCTTTGTTTATAAATCCCTCTCTCTTCCCTAATCTCTGGCAATCCCTTTTTACTATGTCCAGAATGTCATATGGTTGGAATTATACACAGTATAGCCTCTTCAGATTGAATTATTTTACTTAGTAAGGTTGCCGTGTGTCTTCTCATGGATTGATAGTTCATTCTTTTTAGTGATGAATACTATTCCATTCTTGGGACATATCACAGTTTATTGTCCATTCACCTGCTGAAGAATATCTTAGTTGCTTCCAAGTTTTGGCAGTTACTAACAAAGTTGTTATGAACATCAGTACACAAGTTTTGTGTGGTCTTAAGTTTTCAACTAATTTGGGTACATAACAAAGGGTGTTGTAACTATGGAATTATGGAAAAGAATATGTTTAATTTTGTAAGAGACAAACTGTCTATCAAAGTGTCTGTACCATTTTGCATTGTCACCAGCAATGAATGGGAATTCTGCTCAATTGTACTGTGAACTTAAAACACCTTCAAAAAATAAACTGTATTAAAAACTTAAAGATATTGAAAAAATGTTTTCTTTTATGAACTGTTTCCTTTCATGATCAGTAGTCTTGTGGTCATAGGTGTAGTCAGATTAAGTTTTTCAAGTTTCTAGTTCTCTGTGTTGGCAAGATTCTTATGTTTGTAAGTATTCTAGAGGTGTTAGATTTAAGATGTGTCACTGCTTCCTCAGTGGCTGTTTATTGAGAGCATCCCACATGCTAGGTCTACACTAGGGACTGGGATACATATTGTGCAGGTCAAGGCAAATAGAGCATCAGATGACCTTTAGTAATGGAACTCTACAAGAGAGTTTGCTTCCCAAACTTGCACCCTAATTTTTAAAGAGATGTTAAAAGTTCTCAAAGATTATTCATATATCTCTGGGGGAAATATAAGCCTTTCATATGAAGTTCCTTTTTTTTTTTTAAGAGAGAAAGAAGAGAGTTTTTTTTTTTTTTAGTGAGAGAGGAGAGAGAGAGAGAGAGAGAGAGAGAGAGAGAGAATTTTTTAATATTTATTTTTTAGTTCTCCATGGACACAACATCTTTGTTGGTATGTGGTGCTGAGGATCGAACCCGGGCCGCACGCATGCCAGGCGAGCGCGCTACCTTGAGCCACATCCCCAGCCCCAAGAGAGAGAAAATTTTTAAACATTTATTTTTCAGTTTTCGGTGGACACAACATCTTTTATTTTATTTTATGTGGTGCTGAGGATCGAACCCAGCACCCTGCGCATGCCAGGCAAGCACATTATCACTTGAGCCACATCCCCAGCCCTGAAGGTCCTTTTGTCTAGAAAATCCCTTTGAGCGATGAGGCTCTATTCATGTTGATGCCAACCTCTGAGCCATGGAAACTGGACAGTGAGCATCTCTTTTTTAAAGACCGACATGAAACATGCAACGGGCACCAGTTTTTCCCATGTTAGTTTGAGTTGTGTGATTCCTGTAACATGTTTTTTTTTTTTTTTTCTCTCTACTTCCTTCCAGGGCCTGGAACACACCTCACTGGATTTCTGGCCTTAAACATTACTCTTTTCCCCTTCCCCATTCCCTTTCTTGGATTTGTGATCAGTTCTACTCCTGATCTGTTTATATAGCTAAAAACTGAATAGGAAGTAAGGGAAAAAAATGTAGAAAATTAGTCAGAATACTGTTCGTTTTTCTATTGTAAAGGTTAGTCATTTCTTAACAAGGATACACCAATAATTATAAATATTAGTGAATGAAAATGTTAATTGAACTTGGCCTCTATTATTGCCTATGATTTCATGACATAAAATTCAAAATGTACTATTATTAAATGACAAATATTGACTCAAAATATAATTCAGATTTAGTGAACAATTGTTTAAAATGGGAAACAATTTAAATACAATAAGAATTAACATTTGAAATATATTTCTCTTTCTTTGTGTATGCATATATGCACATGCAGAAAGGGAAACATAAAATGTGCCCTGCATATTAACCAGAAATGAAAAACTACTAGCAGAATGGTATTGAACATATTTTGAAAAAAAAAATTTTTTTTTGAGACAGAGTTTCCCTATGTTGCCCAGGCTGCCCTTGAACTCATGGGTTCAGGAAATTCTCCCAACTCAGCTTCTCAAGTTATCAGGAATATTGGCATGAACTACTGAGCCCAGCCCTATACTTTGAATTTTTAAGCTTTTATTTTCATACATTTAGTAGGTTGTTAATTATACAGCACAATCAGCCTCTATTTCAAGATATAAAAGAATATGCAAGTAAGAAAATAGAGGCCTATTTCAAAGAGATAATTTCCATTCATGTCTCCACAAGTTTCTAAATAAAGACATTGACTATTCTGTTGGGCACTGTGGCACATGCCTGTAATCCCAGCAGTTAGGGAGACAGAGGCAGTAGGATTGTGAGTTCAAAGCCAGCCTCAGCAAAAATCAAGATGTAAGCAACTCAATGAGATCCCGTCTCTATAAAATACAAAATAGGGCTGGGGATGTGGCTCAGTGGTAGAGTGCCCCTGAGTTCAATTCCTGGTTACCCCCCACTCCCCCAAAAAGGAAACAAAGGAGATTTCTAGGGGCCTAAAGGGATGCTACTTTATGGAAAATAATAACAATATAATTAATATAATTTATTGAGAACCTACATATATGTGCCATTCACTATGCTAGATTCATTCTGTCATGTAGCCCTCAATATAACTCTTTAAGGTTGGCAAGTTTCTCAGAGACTGATGCTCAGGAAAATGAAGCAGTGGGATACACTATAGTTTATAAATTCCACACAAAGTTTTATTAGCAGCACAGTGTTTCCTTGTGTTTACCTTCCATCTGCTTTTATAGCTTCTCTTGAAGTCACTATGAAGAGAACTATTCCAAAGGCATGGCTTGTTGCAGATGACTCTTTATCTATCTTCCCTGTTGCAGCGCTGCTGACCTTCAATCCATTTAGCACACAGCTGTTGTGAGAGCTCTTCATTCCCTTACTTAAAACCTTTTAGTCTTCTCATTGCACTTTGGAAAACCCAGATTAATGAGCCTCTGTAAGTTCTTGCATGATCTGCCCCCAGCCCTTCTCCAAGACACTTACAGCCACACTGCACCTCATCTGCTCTGCCTCAGTCCCACAGTCACACTGGCTTTCTGTGGGTCCTGGGAATGAATACTCAGGAATCTGTGAGCACTTTTCAACTGTTTTCTCTTCCCAGAAAGCTCTAAGAACTACTCCTCTTGCAGGCTATGGCTTAAATGGCACCCCAAAGGGGCCCTATTTAAATTTCAATGCCCCTTATTACATTCACAACATATATTACAATTTGTACTTGCATATTTACTTATCATTGATCTCTCCCATAGATTGTGAATGATACAGTGGCAGAGAGTGCACACCTGGGTGTACTTGGTGCCCAGTAGATCTCCATAAGTCCCTGTGGAATGGACAAATGGGTTTGTGGATGACAGGAGATTGAACAGGAACATGAGAATTTGATAATATAAATATATTATTTTAGGAGAGCATAACAGATTAGAGGAATTAGAATATGTAAGCAGAACCTGTGTGACTCAGGATGAATTCTGAAACTTTATTCTGGAAAACAACCAACCAAACCCAGAGGAAGATGGTCACAGTCTTTATATCCCTCACAGGTTATTGTACATTTTAGCTAGCTAATTGTTTTGTAATACAGCTAGATATTTTTATTCCTCATAAATTTCATGATTAAAATCTCAACACTTTGAAAAGTTAGAGAACTGGGTCCGGAATGTCTGATGCTAACTTTCTCTTAGCCCTGTCTGTGCCCCAAGGGCCCAGAGGCTGTGACAAAAAAGCATTCTGCATAGAACATTTACACGCTTGATGTAGTACATGGCAGTTGCTAAGGCAGAAAGCCAGAGGTAATGAGCACTGTGAGAATTATGTGCAGATCTTCTTTCCCATCTGTAATTGAACTATCCCCTCCTGATCCTTCAGGTGCTATCAGCATGATTTTCTGCAGACTTCAAGAGAATCCCTGAAGGGCCAAAGACACTTTTTTGGTGTTACAATCTTTATTTCAAGTGAAGCTAAATGTTTGGCTCCTGAGTATTTTAATAAGTTTCAAGAAAAAGGAAATTCCAATTTACAATTCTTCTTCCCCACTCCTCCCAACAATGAAAATGGAAAAATAGAGTTTTATACCTACTTATTTTCAGGGTGAAAGAAATGTACAATATTCAGAATTATACAAGGATGAGTAGAAATTTGGTTTTTCATCTTAAAGTCACAACATATTTGTGATTTGTGTTTTTTCAACTATTCCTTAAAGAGAGGTAGGAAAAAAAAAAGAAAAGAAAAAGTACAACATCAGCACATGAGCCCTTCTAAGATCCTTGTTGACAATAAGCAATCTCTCAACCTAGCAGTGTCATGTATAATGCCTACTTAGATGTGGAAAGCTGGCTTCATTTCACAAGTGAAACCCATAAAATTTCACTCAACAATAAGGACATCCAAAAGTTATGTCTCTGTCATAGTCCACATTTGTCTCAGACATTCTGTTAGATATATAAGCTTTTTTTTTTTTTTTGCCAACATTAGGTAGGAATTGGTTTAATTCTTCTGTAACTTGTACCCATAGTACCAGGAGTATAGGGACTATTTAGTATTTGTGGCCTTAGCAAAGTCCAAATACAAAATAAAGAATAATAAAAAATTCTGTATTTTTTATCACCTTCTGGAGTTGACTTGAGCAGAGGCAGGAGATTTGTCTCTCCTTCCCTCCCCAAAATCTCTTCACATTTTGAAGATCTAACATTTAGATCTGTTTGCAATTTGTCCTTTCTCTATGAGTATTAAAAATATTAGTTTTCTGAACCAAAGCCTCACTAGAATCTGCATTTATGTTTAAATTTCCCAAATAATAATGATGGCTGCCATTTTTTGAGCTCTTACTATGCACTTTTGCTGGGTTCAACATTTTTGGAGAGAACCAGAGAAACACAGGCATTCTGACAGGAACCATAGCTTCATTAAGATTTTATTTATGGAGAGAAAAGTGGGATGTCAATTCAGTTTTGAAAGGTGGGTTGGCAGAATTCATTCAACATGTCTTACCATTTTCTGAAGGAAGTACTGTTCCTACTTCATATTTGATTATTTAGTCTTTTGTGTGTGTGTGTGTGTGTGTGTGTGTGTGTGTGTAGCTGGGGATCGAACCTAATGCCTCACGTGTGCTAGGCAAGTACTCTACCACAGAGCCACAATACCAGCCCCCTACTTCATATTTGAAAACGACTAAAAAATGTGAAGAAATTTGTCAAGATCCTTAGTCAATTAGGGCTGAGACTGGGTTTCAAACCTACCTTTGTCTGACTGAAAACTGGGCTCTCAGTCACCACTTGATTCTACTATTTAATCATCTCACGTTTCCGCCTTTTCTTTTGTTTTCCAGAATAGAAGAGAAAAAGGAAGAAAAAAATCAGACAATTATCACTTCTTTATGACCTCCTTACCTGTGTAAAATATTAAACTCTTATCTCCATGCCAGCCAAGTATTCATTTTTCAGTTTTTTATTCTGTTAATATCCAAAATGCCTTTGATCTAGAAAGGGGAGGCACATTAAGCTGGTTTGTTTTCAGATTCCCACCAAATTAAAGCATGTTCACATTCAAAATGGTCAGGTGTTTTTAGTCACTTATGATTTTTTCAGTTTGGTTATTCTAAATGATTTCTAATTAATGGATCTTAGTTCCTAGAAATCCATGGAGTTACTGTAAAAGTTCTGTGAAGTTTGAATACTTGTCTCCCACATATAAGTATTCTTACTTTCCAAATATATGTAGATGTTGGGATTAATTAAATGCAAGTTAATAAAAATTAATCACTAACTTGGCAGCAGCTTTTCAGAATTTTGTATCTTCCTAATCAGCAGACACTAAAAGTTCAAGAACTTTCAGTGAGGGATCATCATATTTAAAAAGATTGAGAACCTTATTTCCAAAGATCACTCTGAGATTCCCTAAGTAATCACTAGAAATTTTTAAATGTTCAGGTAAAGATTCTCAAAAATATTCATTCAAAACTAGAAAATTCTTTCATGATATTGTCTTTGTAGAATAACCCCATTTTTGCTGGGTTCAACATTTTTGGAGACAACCAAAGAAACACAGGAATTCTGACAGGAACCATAGCTTTGTCAAGATTATATTTATGGAGAGAAAAAAGTGGGATGTCAATTCAGTTTTGAAAGGTAGGTTGGCAGAATATATTTGATATGGCTTTCTGTTTAAACCATGGTTTATTGCTTTGTGAGGACAGTGGGTTATGTCCGGAGTGAGTCTCCACTTCTTTTTCTTATCAGACTTTACATCAGTGAAAGGAAAAAAAAATCATCCTTCACCTCCCTACCCTTGTTGGAAGGTGCCCAGGAGAGGTATGGGACCCAGCTTTCCGGAGTTTCTGTATAAGTAGAGCAGGCAACCCTGCCATGAAGGTCCTATCCAGGTGGACCTCTGTGCATGAGTGAAAACAGGTTACATTTGTTCCCAACCCAGGCTTCTCCCTTTTTCTGTGATCCCCTCTTGGGCCTCTGAAGCTAGGTTGCACTCAGGCATGGAGGAAGAGACTTGTCCTTCTCCTTCTAATGTGAACCTCAGGGGTCTGTCTCTGGCTCTGTGACAGCCTGGTCTGAGGCAACTGTTGGTTTAAAACTTTTAGTGCAGTAAACAAATAATGTCAGGCTCCTCAGTTTATCAAGAGATTATAAAAATGCACATTTTAATCTGACTTTCTGATATTATGACCAGACTAAAGATGGATTTGTGTGTGTGTGTGTGTGTGTGTGCGCGCGCATGTGTGTGTGTGTGTGTGTGTATTTTACAATTCTCCCTTTCTCCAGACCCAAGTGGTAATTTGATTTGCATCTGGCATACATAAAATGTTGTTCTTAATGGTGGTATGCCCACCTCTAGCAACACTTTTCTTCCAGGGTAACAGAGCTGGTTGGAATGTATATAAAAATAAGAGTAAATAGACTATAAATGAGAGAACATGGAACTTTCTCATGAATAAAGTGGATGAGCTTTGGCCTGACTTATTTTTATTTCTTAAATGCCTTTTCAGTTTTCTTCTGGCTTCTTGGTTGTTATATTCTAAAGAATGAAGTAATCATATACATGAGATATAGTTAAATAATACTTTCGAAGGCATAGTTATCTTATTTTCTCAATTGTTGACAAAATCAAGACAATAATACATTTTTTTTTTTTGGCGAATCTAAAGGTCAAGTGGACCAGATTTTTTCCAATTAAGAGTTATTGGAATTGAGTTTGTGGAAGAGAACATGACAATTCATCTATCTGTATTATATAACATTGAAATGTGGTTGAAATTGAGTTGATATCATAGAAGGCTTTTAGAGGTAAAACATTTGCGAAAATTTCTAGTCAGAAAAGTTAGACACACACTTATTTACATATTTGCGATTGAATGAATATTATGGTAGCAAAAACATACTGATTTCATATTTCTGGTCTTTATTTCTTATTTTAAGAAATAAGTGCTATCTATTCTATAATAAAATAAATTGACCTTTTTCTTACTATGAAAAGTTATTTCACATATATTTTAAGATATAGGTTGTATCTCTTCAGTACTAAAATAAATCGATGTATTTTTGAATTTTTATTCAATTTGAAAAACAAGTATAAATCTTAAGAATTGATTTCTGAACTAAAACATTTTTAAATGAAAAGTTGTCAATTATGAGAGGTAACAAGATAAAATTGCAGGTGTCTTTATGTTCCAGCATATAAGCTTAGGTTGAGCATTCTTACTGTCATGTCATTGCACTTCCCTGTAACCTTGATAGATCGGCCCTATAAATATCTCTTGGGGTGAAAAGTAATTTAATCTGTGGATCTGTATATTACCTCCTCATGAACATCCTATCAATTGTGCCAGAGTGCTTTCATGATATGCACTGAACTGAAACCATCAAACCTATTTCACTGAGGATTGTTAGTTAGACCAGAATTTTTGGTTTCAACTCTGTCATTAAATTTTGCTAAAAGGTTGTTCACTTATGCATGGAAAAAAAGCCAAGTTCGTGATTTGGTTTCAAAAGGCTCTCTGCTTATAGGTCAGGGAGACTTTTGGAAACTGGAGTATTCATTTGTTCTTATTTTAAGGCTGACCCAATTAGAACCCATTTTATAGTTATACACAATGATATAAGTCTTAGCACTTCTTGAATGAGTTGAAACTCATTGAGTTTTGTGAACATATATAGCCCACCTTCTAAGCAGCAACATAGTGGATAATGCTAAAATCATCTCATTTGGATCAAAATAGTCTCAAGCCAGACCAATGCCTTTAGATACAAAGTTTTAGCGGAGGATTAGCTGGAGGTCTCTCAAACTCCTATCTGGAGCCGCATGTGGCTAGTTCTTCTTTTATTTTTCCCATTAATTGCAAGGATCCTTAGTTAAAAATTGTCCATAGTTCTCAGAAGATTTGAGTTCATTAATAGCTGGTCTGAATAGAGTATTGTGAATTATAAATATGAAGAGACAATCCAAGACACCATGATTAATAAAAACTTACATAATTTGTTTTCTTTCTTTCCATGGAGATTAAACTCATAGCCTCAACACATGCTAGGCAAGCACTCTACTACTAAGCCACATTTTCAGCAATAATTCTCTTGATGCCTTTTTCTTGAATAGCTTTATTAAACAGAGACATTTGAGCTTGTTGGGTAAGCCCAAGGCTCTTTTCTACTCACTACAGTGCAACTTCGAGCCACTCATTTAACCTGACCTCTGTTTCTGTATTTGTCAAATGGGGGTGGTAGTCTCTGTTCTATTTCTAGGATTGTTAAGATAAAATAAGATTATAAATGTGATAAGTAACTTTTCAAAGCGAAAAAGAGTCCTGTATGTACACGAAGTACTCAGTCTCAGAGGATTTCCACTTTGATATATTTTTCTCCAATTTTTAATGTAATATACATATTATATTAAGATGGGAATTAGGTCTCAGACAGTAATTTTTTATTGGATGGTATGTGGGGTGTATATTTATGTTGTATAGGAATTATGTAGGGGAGGATAAAGTAGTTTGAGTAGCTACTAAATCTTTGCTCTGTCTCTACTAAGTGTTCTGCTTCTGTTTATGTAAGCTGTTGGTAATCATTTGTATAAATAATGTTATAAATTACTCTGTATAACTCTGGCAAATATTTATTTAAAATACAAAATAGCTCAATTTTCTGTGATGAAAAGACTAATTAATTCAACTACAAAAATATCACTTAATCTTTAGTGGAAAAACTGGCTAGCTATAAACCAAAACATTTGGTTTTATTGCATAAATGTCCAACAGTAAATTTAGTTCTAAATAAATGGCGAAATTGTGGTAATAACGATATTATCCTCATTCTTGAGCTCTCTGTAAATTTGTCATCTTTTACTACCAGCAGAGGGAGCCCTGAGAATTAAATCGTGCCAAAATGGCTTTGCTAATTCTTTTGTGTTTACGTATTTAGCTCATAATAAGAAATAAAAACCCATCACAGATTAATGGAAAGTCATCATGCTTGGATTAGGCTGTGTATTAGCAGTTGATTCCAGACTACCAATTATAATCAACTTCAATAGAGCAGGAATATAGATATATAGAAACAGATATAGCCTGCCTCCACCTACCCTGTCAAAATATCAGCTGCAAATTTCCACAATCTCACAAAGTCCAATAATGATTTAACAATGCACACTTTACTCCACAGGACATCCGAAAGGATAACATAATTCTATCAAATACACTGTAACAGTCTTAGGAATTGCTCTCTGTTGACTCTATTACATTCATATGAAAATTTGGAAACATTCATGTTGTATAATTGGTTTAAGCACAATTATCTAAAATTTATAATTTGTTTTAGTAGAAGAACAGGTAGACTAAAATAACATGAATGGAAAATAAATTATGATGTCCCAGCATTAATGACTCAACCAAAAACTTGTTTATCTCATTGAGAAATAGAAGTTTTCCCAAACATCAAGAAAAATAGCTTATTTTTCATTGCTTTATTTCCCTTATTTCATTATTTTTCATTGCTTTATTTCCCTTAATCAGATACAACAGTGCTATGAAATGTTTGTATATATTATACACCTGTAACTAAAGAAACCTCTTGAAAATTAAGACTGCCTAATTGCATTTTAATATTACAGAGCAGCTCACATTTCAACAAAGATATTTTAATATTAATGTAACTCCTAACCCAACATAAAAAATACCCCTCTCAGCATCAAGTAACGTAAAGCATGCCTCTTTGCTTTCTAGGAGCTTATGTAGTACACTTGGAAATCCAACAGTGATTGATTCCCTCCTTCATGTTAAGAAATTCACTCCCACAAGCATTTATTGGGTCCCTCTTAGTAGCCATGCGCTGTGCTAAGAACAGAGATACAAATGTGCAAAAGATAGCATACCTGCTCTTAGTTGAGACTGAGGTCAGAGAGCAGGTAAGGTGGTAACAGGCAACAATTTGCTGGACTGTAAGATTATTGAAGGCAGGTACCTAACTAGTCTTTGTAACCCCAGTACTTAGCACAATGTTTTGCATATACGTGGTGCTTAATACATAAGTACTGAATTAATTAATTAGCAGCATGTAGGTTGTGTTAGTAAAGCATCTTCTCAGAAAATAAGTTCCTTTAATGTTTCCTACCACTTCTTCTTCCCACCACTCTAATCCTCCTCTGCCTCTTCTCACAACCTGTGGATGACTATGCTTTCCTCTCATACAGCATAGCATCTGCTTCATGGAATAATTGATGCTTGATGATTTGCTATGCCCTGGAATTTTTATTTGTTATTCTCTTTCCTGCTAAAGCTTAGAATATATGAGGTGTATATAATAATAAGAAACACAACAAAACAGTAAGGATAGGTATTCTGCTAAGCCCCATATATCCATTATCTCATTTGACTCTTAAAATAACTCCCATTATTCCTATTTTCAGGAGAGGGATTTTATTTGCAGAAAAATAACTGGCTTTAGGTAGCAAGGCTTCTGAATGATAGATCTCAAATTTGAATCCAGAACTTCCTGCTCTAAATGATTATGCTATATTGTCTATTTAGGTTGCTTAGAGACAATTTGAATTAGCAGTGGAAATATTTTCTTGGAAGAGAGGGTCTACTTCCAAGAATATTATAAATACATTGTTTTTAATGCACGAGATATACTTAAGCCTTTACAATTATTTTGTGAACACAGGAAAATATTTAGTTTACAGAAGTATACATAATCAACAATTGATAATGCTTTCTAAGCAACACATTTCCTTTCAAACAAAGGAGTTTGATTTCTGTAATCAGCAGAACACCTTAAAATGTATTTTCCGATGCTTACCAGACCCCCAAGGACTCCCCCCCGTCCTGGACTGCAGTGCAGTCTGCTGTGGAATGTTTGGCAGCTTTGTTTTCCCGACTAGACTCATTAGCAGCACCAGGTGGTAATAACTATCCAACTGATTCGCACTAGTAAAAAAAAAAAAAAATCTGCCTAAGGTCACCATGGACTCTTTCCTCTATTCTCTGCTTCATCTCTGACCTGATATGCTTTTGGAAAATAATTATGCATGGCAGGAAGTTGCCATACAACAGAGAAGGGCCATTGTGTTCTGAGATTACATAGGATTTCAAATCAAATACTTTTTGTTGTGTGAGGAATAAATTGGAAAACATGGTTTTCACCAGCACAGCACAATGAAATTTATTTCTTGCCTTTTTTTCTTTCCTGTTTACTTCATCGTTAAAGACCCAGTAAAGAAAATTTTCACCAATGCTGGGAATGTTAGTATTGGTGTTTAGTATTCAGCACAATCATGTATATCCAAGAACACAAACAACTCCAGGGTCTGTCCAAATTAACTTAGGTTAAAGATGAATTTTAACACTCCTTCCTTCCTTCCTTCCTTCCTTCCTTCCTTCCTTCCTTCCTTCCTTCCTTCCTTCCTTCCTTCCAAATACTACATTGTTTTTTTATTAAGCAGAAGTATGGAGTAGTATGTGAAAGCAATAAGTACTTAGTTAACCATTCTCTACCTGGGAGTAAGCTTCAGTTGTCTAAATTTTGTTTCTCTTTTACTTTTTATTAAAAGAAGAAGATAGCAATGGAAAAAGTATATATGAGGATATGTTTTAAGAAATGACTTCCTGCTACTTTCCAAAGAAGATGTACTCAAACTCCTGGAACTTGTTCTCTCCAATATAGTAGGCAGTAGCCACATGTCCCTAATGAGCACTTGAAAGATAATGAGCCTGGATTGAGATATGCTTAAGTGTAAATTACATATTAGATTTCAGAAACTGAATGTGAATAAAAAATAATATATCTCATTGAAATTTTACACTAATTGCACATTGAAAAGATAATATTTTAGATAATTGAATTCAATAAAATATGTCATTAAAATTAATTTCACCTATTTTCTGTTACTTTTAAAAAATGTGGCTTCTAGAAAAATTTTAAATTACATGTCTGACTCACATTACATTTCTACTGCATAGCACTTGTGTTAGACTTTTACTTAGGGACATCATTCCTCCCTGAGAGCCAACTGGACACTAATAACAGCAGGATCCTTCATCAGAATTAAAACTCAATCCAAAACACTGAGGAGAAGAATATTGCAGATACATATTAAGAGGCTTACAAGTGTCAAAACTCAGGCTGGGGACGAAGATCAGTGATAGAGTGCTTGCCTAGCATGGACAAGGCCCTAGGTACCATCCTCAGCACAGCTAAAATCAAAAGAAATAAAACAAAGCAAGAATTGTAAAGCAATTCAATTTCTAGGTGTATACCCAAAAGAAATGAAAACATATATCCATATAAGAACTTGTTCACAGATGTTTACAGCAGCATTATTCATAATTGCCAAAGTGTGGAAACAGTCCAAATATCCTTCAACTGACAAATGGATAAATAAAATTATATTCTATTGTATGGTATATCCAGAAAGCAACAAAATACTAATACATACCACAACATAGATGAGCCTTGAAAATATTATGCTAAGTGAAAGAAGCCAGTTATAAAATACTACACATTACATGGTTCCCTTCGTATGAAACACCCAGAATGGGAAAATTTATGCAGACAGAAAGTAGACATTGGTGGCCTAGGTCTGGTAGGAGAAGAGTGCTAGGTGAGGGATACGGGCATCATAACTATGAAGTACTGGGTTTCTTTTGGGGGTAATGAAAATGTTCCAAGATTGATTGTGGTGAGGCCATGCATATCCATAAATATACTAAGAACCAGTGAATCCTATACTTTAAGTGGATGAATTTTATGGGATATGAACTATTCCCAATGACACTGTTTAAAAAAGGATTACATTTCCGGAAAAATTCAAAGTTAAGAAAATTACCCTAAATAAATTAGAAAAACCCTTTTTTTCACAAGTTGCACATTGTCCCATTTTGCATCATACTGAAAAATTAAAAACAACCCAAATGGTCTCATAGAAGTATGATCGAATAATTTATGGTAGGGCCTCATCATGGAATGCAGATATTAAAACAATGCATGTAAGCAAATTCTTGCAAGAGTTTATAGTAATATGAAAAAATTCCTGTGTTTTATGGTTAACTGAAAAAGAAATCACCAACTGTGATATATACTGTTTGCCTAATACCATAACCATAAAAATGGCCTAGAAAAAGCTAGAGGAAAATACTGGTCCCCAAATACTAGTCTTTTGAGTTGTGAGTTATGTGAGAAATTTTTCTCTTCATACTTTTCTTCATTTTCCATAGTTTTTTAATTAAAATACTCTATTATTAAATCCTATTTTTAAAATATATCCAATTTTACATTTTGATTGCCAAGAAAGGAGAGTAAACGGACACATTTTGTTTTACAACATTCAAAATCAGAGTTGGAACAAAGCAGAGTTTCTATTTGAAATTTTCAGTAAACCTTCAGTTAACAAAGCATTAACTGCCTCATTTGTTGAGCACCACTGTCCTTGGTATATAAACCAAAAGATAATTCACCAAATGAAGGTGATAATTCAATTATCTGGAAAAGGAAGCTCCAATTATCTGGAAAAGGAAGACTGTTATCTTAACTGTTGATTGAGATCATCAATCCCAAATTCTTTCAATTTTTTTTAATCTTCTCCAAATTTATTATCTTCCCATTATTGAAAGGCTGGAAAAGGAAAAGTTTCTGGCTCCTTCCCCAAGGGAACCTTGCTGTTTCTACTCTCTCCCTGCTGCTGATTTGTGGTATATGTACACACGTGTCCAAATATCCCCTCTTTTCCAAAGAAACTTTTCTTGGGCTCTGCTTCTCTGCTTCTCCTTCATGTTCTCACCCGCTTTTTCCTCTTCCTCATTATTCAAGGTTTTCTTCCCCCCTTGGCAATCTAGTTGGTATTGGTGACCCTAGTCAAATAGCTCTCTAGAATATTTATTATCTGCTCTCACCAAAACTATGTAGTCTCTGAAGCTGCCTCTTAGATGCCTAGCACTCTCCCCACCACGGGGGCTGTTGCATCTGCCCTTTGTAACTCAGTTACCTACGAAGTTCATCCAACCTCCAGGCCCATAGTAACCCACTGATTGAGTTTTTTCAGATTCTGGTGGACAAAGTAACTGTCACTTTGGGTTGTGTGGCTGCTGGGTCTAGATAGGTCTTGTTCATCTTATTCTTACATTATCAGAAACTTTTCCACACAGTAGATAGTTTCCTTTGCGTTCACATAGCTGACAAGAGTAGCTGACAAGACCAGGACATTGGGATTTTCCAATTTCTTTTGATGATGTTCAGAAATTTCTTACATCATGGGGGGATCCTATTTCTGAAATAGAATTTTATGGAAAGAGTCTGTCCAAACCAAGGCCAGTGACACTGAGCCAGCCACACAGCTGGTTATGCTACAGAATCAGAATTAGAACTCAGGACATCTGGTTTCCAAATCCAGTTGTTTATCTTTCCCTGCTTATCCAGTGATTCTATTGCCTAAAAGTTTCAGAACAGACTTTTTTGTATCCGTCTCACTAAAGCCCCTCATGAATTAAGCCATCTACTGTGGACACTGCTCTCTTTCCTAGTCTGTGTACTCAGGATTTTCCTTTGAAAGCAAATTACATTACATTTATTATATTTAATATTCCTTCTACCAGAGAGGGTGACTAGCTGTCTCTGGTCTGCCTGGGACTGAGGGGTTTCCAAGAAAATAGGATTTGTGGTACTAAGTGAGAATCTCAGGTATTATTGGTCACCCTAGCATTCTAATGAGCACTTCAATATACCTTATTTAATTAATATAGCAGCCCTGTGAAGGGCCATTCTCAATTCCATCTTACAGATCAGGCAAATGGAGGTTCAACAGGATTCAACATTTGTTCAAAAACATGTGGCTTGTAAGTGGCAGAAACAAGGTTAAATCTAGATAGGTTTCACTATAAGCTCATGATCTTTCCACTACAATGTGGAAGTACGGGTGCTTTATAGCTGTTAAGATCTGCACAAAGAAAAGATAACCCTGTGAAATACTTGGTTTAAAAATTGATTTATTATAGGCTAGTTTCTTTGAGGTTTTGCTCATTTGCATGATTGACACATAAGGAGAAGAGAAGCAGCTGTTTAAAATGCATAAATTACTTGAAAGTGATAATGAACCAGGTAAAATTTAAATTACACAGTCCCAAACCACTTAGTCTTTGCTTCCTAGAGTGGGGGGTTGGGGTGGGTGAGAGACAGCATGACATTTATTTATATATCTGGGAAGAAAATGAATCCCGTTAATTTTGCTAAGTTTGAGTCAATGGTGATACACTGTAGTCAAACCAGTGTAGAAAAAAGTAAAAAGAAATACTAGCAGTTAGATTGTAGCCGAGTAAGTAGTTTGAGAAGTTAGATATGGTGAAAGGGTTTCATTCAGGTTCAGTTTCAAGAGGGTTTGCTTTCTTCCTTTTTCTAATTGTGAGATCAATTTATTGATTCATTCTTTGCCTTAGGAAAAAAAGGCAGAAATTATAATTAAATACTGTTTTTAAATTATCTTATAGAAAGATAATACATTAAAGTGGGTAAGAAAAAAGAATTCATAGCTATTTAATGAAAAGTCTCCCTCCCACTTCCAAGCCACAACTCCTACCTGCTCCCCTTAAAGAATCAACCATTGCAACTTATTTATTTATTTATTTTTGGTTCCAGGGTTTGAACTCAGGGGCACTCGACCACTGAGCCACATCCTCAGCCCTATTTTGTATTTTATTCAGAGACAGAGTCACACTGAATTGCTTAGTGCCTTATTTTTGTTGAGGCTGGTTTTGAACTCTCGATTCTCCTGCTTCTGCCTCCTGAACCATTGGGATTACAGGAGTGTACTACTGCACCAGGCGCAACTCATTTTTAATGTGTCTTTTCAGAGATAATTAATTGTATGCAAGCAAACACAAAGAATTGATATTTCTCCTCCTTCTACTAAGTGTTAGCATATTAATGACCTTATTCTGCATATAGACTTTCTTTTAAATACTTTAACACACGTGGGAGATCTTTCTATATCAGTTGTACATGAAGAGCTTCCTTATGCTTCTTTATGACCACATAGTATTCCATCTTGTGTTCATTCATGTGTGTTATTCAGGTCACTGTCCCCACTCACCATTCATACACCCAGATGATGATGTTGCAATTATTTTTAGATCAAAAATAGATCAGTTTCTTTCATATAGAAGTAAATACAAATGTATTTACAAATTCTTAATTTTCTTCCTGTTATACAGTAAAGATAGCCTACTATGCACAGTATCCTAGATTTTGCCTTGTCCACTCAACAAAATAACTTGGAGATTTTTTCCTATCATGCAGAGTTTTTTCGTTCTTTGGTTTGTCTTAATGTCATAATCTTCCACTGTGTGGAAATGTCGTATTTGATACGACTGGTTCCCTATTAATGAATGGTCATCAAGTGCTAATTTTTCTGTCCAAATACCCCATGGTTCAGTGTGCTGTGGCTACTGCTTGGTATAAGAATATCTGATGAACCGAGTTTGAGCTAAGTGCCTAACTGTTTCTTTACTGTCACTAAGAATTTCTCAGCTCCCGGTTAAATATCTACGAAATTTTGTTATTCTGCACATGGCAGAAACCTCTTACCTTAAGCACCATAAATAGTCTCTCTGAATATTATTGAAATGCTGCTGCTACCACAATGAGGAATTACAGAAAATGTTGCCGCAATTATTACATTACTCTTCTCTATTGATTGAGCTGTTGCAGACAATACCAGATGTGAGTGTGCAGAGAATGCCTGACAATACCCGAGAAATTTGTTTTTAATCTTTTTTTTTTCTTTTTCTTTTGGGCGTGGAGAAAGTGAAGACGCCAATGTTCATTGATTTTTAAAATGTTCCCTGACCAGGATCCAAAATGATAATTCCCAATGATCCCTAATTAATTACTTTAAAAGCTAGAGCTTGACATTGCTAAATAACAAACTTTCTTTGAGATTTGTTTTAGTGAAAGCAATTTGCATGTCACATACAACACTATAAAATCCTTCCTATGCAGGAGACATGATTAGAAGCCTTGATTATGGTAAGGTAACTTTGGCTGTAAGATGGTTTAAATGGAAACAATCTAGTAGGAGGGAAATTACTCTGCTTTTCTAAAATAGAGGCATGTTTTGCAATGAAAAATAAGGCAGATTCTTTGCTGTTCTAAAAGGGATCTTCAGCTCCAGTGTATACTTCAATAGTGGGAATAGTTGATCTCAAATAGGCTGGCAGTACAAAGTAACAAGAAACAGCATTGAAATACAACAATAACTATTTAATTTTCCACATAAGGATGGGTTTCTGGGAGTGTAGACTTTGCTACTAGAGAGAGAAGTCATAGATTCTAAATTTTATTTTTTAAAGAATAAGGATTTAGGTTTCAGAGATAATATACTTGGGCATTTGAGAGACAAGGTGGTATGGTAGTTAGGGGGTGGGTCTGGAGCTAGCCAACACAGGTTTGAGTTTCAGATCCAAAATTTTGTAATCTGAGCCTTAGCTTTCTCATTCATCATGTGGGAGGTTGCGAAGGACTTGATGCCTGCATCTTTCAAGCTCTTAATAAGTGGTGGCTTTATATAGCCTTGTCACGCTACTAAAACACAGCTCCAAAACTTTTTTGATTCTAACCTTTGATTTGCCCCATCTTTTAGGCACATTCTGGCGTCACATTGGGACATCAGGTGAGATCCTGAGAAATGAGCATGAATATCTGAGTTCTGGGAGGACAACTCACTCTCTGTCCCTCTGGGAATGAATGACCCTGGGTTGGTTTTGTTAGGGTTAGGCTGAGACAGAGGCTGGGGAGGCTTAGCTCTTGGGGGTCTCCCTGTCTAATTTTTGTGCCTTGGCAGGGCTCGAAGTCCTATTGTCCTCCAAGTTATAGGACTGTCATCAGAGCATTTCTTCTCATGGGTGAAGATCATACTCTGGAAAGAGAGCATATACTCGGTACTGTTTGCCAAAATTCCTCTCCTTCATCCGGTCACATTTTCCTGAGTACTCAGAGCAATTGGTGAGAAACTGATGATTAGTTATAGCAATTTAAAAGGGTGTTTTTCATGTCTAATTCCTACATTCTAAAATAGCTATATAGTAACTTGTCAAGCATTTTCTTTAATATATGTAATGAAGAATAGAGAAAAATAAGGTAATGAAATCAAAGCTGCATTTGACTAGTTTGTATATTTATTATAAAGAATTCATAAGCTATCAAAAGCATCTATGATACATCCCGAAGAATCACAACAATATTCAGAATATGCCCTTCAGAAAAGGTCAAAGAAAGCCAAGTCTATGGTTTAGAAATGGTAACAACGTACAGACTCAATGAAAAGTTTTAGGTCATGACTGATTTTTAAATACACATAAAGTCCAAATAAAGGTCTGAAATAAACAATACGTAAATAAATATAGGTCTGATGTTTTTCTTGCATATATAATCTTTGATCTTCAGGAGAGGGGGCCACAGCTTTATTTAATATTTTTGCGTGGCAGATATTAAGTGCTTAATATGCTTGATGAATAAATGAATGAGTTAATGAATTAGAATAATGTCAGGGCCTAAAAACTCTTGACAAATTACAACATTTGCAGTATTTTCAATGTGATAATAGCAAGACTCAGTTCTACATTTTGAATGTCAAATGTCTCATGGTTGAGTGATAAATCTGAAAATAAGACAAAAGAATTTCTCAGTATTTTAGGAAAAAACCCCATAAATGTCATTCATAAATTTGCTGCCTATATAAAAATGCAGACATTTGATTAAATATGTAACAAAAGACAGATCTCATGACCATATTATTTATAATTAGTTAATAATTTGTGATAAGGGGCAAGGAGTTAATAATGTGTCATTAGTAATATGCAAACCAAACAAAATCTCAGCTAGAATCCCAGAGTAAGTAGAGTGAGGTCAAACATTTATGCTTATCTTTCCTCTTATTTATTGCTGTTTTTATTTTAGGAGCAAAGCTAGGAATAAAAACTTAAAAATATTTTTTTAAGGAGTGTGATTAACTCACTTTATTATCTGGAGACCCTACACGGTAATATTTTATTCTGAGTGATTCTTGCAAGCAATTTGAAATTAAACCTTTTCCTTGCACCTGTAAAGATGTGTAAATGATGGAGCAGGCAGCATGATGATCGCTTTACAGAGCTGCGTTTCCTTCATCATCTTCAAGGTCATTCAGATTTATGATCTAATCACCCCTGGCTTTTTAACAGGATGCATTTGAATCTGATTAAAAGGAAAAACAAATAGCCGTATGGATTTATTAATAAAATGTTCCTGACCTTTTCACTTATCTACGTCTTTCAACATATTGCCAGTTTAAACCAGAAGGGAGTTTTCTGGGGTTATAATTTTCAGAGTTGCTTCAAGAGTTCCTGCCTACCTATGGGTGAGCGTGCATCGTGGAGGGCTATCTCTTTCCCCCCTCTTTCTCTTTGGGGTTTAATTACTTCACCTATATCCTAATTCAGGTAACTCATAAAGCTTAGCCTTTGTTGTAGGTCCAACAGCTGTCTTATGTCAGTAGCAAGTAAAATGTTCCCAACGCACCGGAATGCTGCAAGACAGTTTATGGCGCTGCAATAAAAGGTAAATTGAATTTACAAAGATGCATTTGTCACTGATTAAAAACTTACAAAGTTAATTGGAAACACTGTGGAGGTGTTACCACACAACTCGAGGTGTAATGGGTGGTTCTAATTCAGCCTGGAGGAGAGTTGCGGGTCCCATTATGGTCTCACACAGTAAGATACCCGGCGACGCAGTCCAATTTAAGTAGCAAAGCAACACAGTAAAGATCTCAAATATTTTTTAATATGAGGTGAGTGTAAATTTACTCACAATTATTCTTGAAAACAGCTAGAGGAAAAAGCCCTTGGTGTTACAGAAACACTGAATGTGTTAATCCCATGGCTTGCCCCTAGACAGCATATTGAAGGGTTTTTATTTTCCCCACCTGCAACATTTCTTGTTTTCTTGATGTTTACATTGGCAGCACTACTACTAAAGTGTATCAGTTGAGAAGAAAAAGAACAAGACTGAAACAGCCAGTGATCTGAAGTTAGCAGGACACTCCCGTGGGACCTGGGCGAATTATCTCCACATAATTCACTTAACCTTTGCCATTTGGGGACTTGGGAAACTGAATTTATTTCTAAACTTGAGACTTTTAATTGCTGGTTTTGGTGTCACTAGTCCAGCTCAGTTGGAGAGATGATGATTGAAAAACAGTACGAGGAGGCTTTTCACCTCTGGTGCGCATCCTGGATATAATTAAGTTGGTGGCCTGACTTGGCCTTTAGATTTCTGCAGACAGGATTGAACAGTTAAGTCCAAGTGATGGACCTTATGTGAACATTCTGTGTGTGCCTGGAGTCGAATACAAGAATTGTAAATTTAGACTAGGTCTACCTTGAGATAAAAGAGCAAGATAACTAAACTGAGTAATTGCCTTTTGTAAACTCATTATACCTGCCGCCGATTCCAAATCCCAGGGTTACAGAATTTTTGGATTGGAGTCTTAGAGATCATATGTTTAAATTCAAATCTCATGTACTGAATTTTCTGCATATTTTATTTCTATATTATCTATACTCAATGCTCTTCAATACTTAAGCACTATTGGCCAGTAGTGATTTTGTTGTTTGAGACGGTAGGGACTACGAAGTTCTCATTTGTATTTAATTTGTTACCTCAGCTGGATTTGCAGAGCTTAAGTCTGACTGATTCCCTCAGTCCACATAAGAGACCATATAACTACATAATTTATTTCTTACTTCTTTCTTCCCTTCCTTCCTTCCTCCCTCCCTCCATCCTTCTTTTCTCCCTTCCCTCCTCTCTTTCTTTCTTTCTTTCTTTTTCTTTCCCTCCCTTTCTCTCTCTTTCTTTTTTGTTTTCTAAAATGTGGTCTTGCTACTTTGGCCAGGCTGGCCTCAAACTTCTGGGCTTAACTGATCCTCCCATATCAGCCTCCTGATTAGCTAGGACTACAGACATGCATTACCACACCCAACTCATATTGTTGTAAAGCTAACATTTACTGAGTGCTTTTGCTCATATGCTAAATGTGTGTGTGTGTGTGTGTGTGTGTGTGTTTATCCCCATCTAAGCCTCACAACAATATTAGAATGTAGTATAATCATTATCTCTGTTGTGTGGATGAGGAAACTGAAATTCTAGAATGTTAGGTCACTTGTCCAACCCAGTAATCAATGGAGTTAGGATTTACATCTTGTATGTCCCATTATAAAGGAAGTTTTTTTCTGCCTTATGGACTTATTACCACTGAATTTGTCAAAACCTTATTGCAAAAGTGCACACACACTATAATTGCTTGACCTTTGCTAGTTGCCCAGGACTGGGGGGACTAACTGATATCAACAACTAGTTGAATAGTAGGAGCAAGTCAAGTTCATGTCTAAGAGCATGGCATAGTCTGAGGTACACTGCACAGACTTTGGTATTTGGATTCCAAAGCCTTGCCTGACAGACTTCCATTGTCCTAAATAAGGCAACTTCTTGAAAATTTAACTTCTTTATCCATAAAATGGAGATAAGGTGCCTTGGAAGGGTTATTGTAGGATTAAATGAGACAACTGGAGAAAAACCTTGGGTAGACAGTTAAGTGCTATATAAATATTAGTCATGTTTTTACTTCTTCATGTAAAATCATATTTGGAATTTTCATTAGAATCTCTCTTATAAATTAGTTGCACTCAAGCTGCTTGACGAACTTACTCGAATAAACTTTGATAGATTAGTGAATATGTATTCAGGATTCCAATCATCAGAGGACTCATTGGTACCTAGGTTTACCTGTTTCATTTGGAATTTTCCTGTGACTATCAGGAATTTGTCTTACTGAATTATGCAAATACACTGTTAAAGAAACCAGCTACTATGCAACCAGAGAGAAACTAGGAGATGGAAAGAAATTTCAAAATCTGGAAGTTTGCATTGTTTCATTGGAATCTCTGAAAAATCAATTGCATTACATAGAGAGGGGCTATAGAGGAGAGCTAGTTACCACACACCGCGAGGAGTCCAGTGGTTCAGCCACAGGCACCCAGCAAAGTGTCGCAGACAGCGTGGAGTTCCATTCTCCCTCGTCCTTCCGCTTTCATTAAGCTCCTTTTCTTTTCATCTTCTATCTGTGAATTTTGTAAGGCCTTTTTAATTGAATTTTGTAAGGTCTTTGTTCCTAAGACTGTCCTTTTATTGATGCTGCTCATAAAGTGATTACAGTGGCAACCAAAATCCATTATTATATTTACAAAATTGTTGTCAATTCTTGGCATTCACACTCAACTCTAGTGAGTCTAAAATGTGATTACTAATGAGGCACAAGGAGAATCGGAATGCTTTTCATCCATGGACAGTTTAAAGAAAACAATTTTAACACTAGCTCCTTTTCTCATCAAGATTTTGGTGAAAGAGTCAAAATGTTTGTGATTAAAATGGCTAAAAGTTAGATGAAACTCACAAACTTAATGATCAGTTTTTCAAAATCTCTGCATTTGATACTTGCTACCCCCTGAAGTGTAGATTACTGTTATCCTTTTCTTTTTTATGAATAAGAAAATCAAGTTTATAAGAGATTAAGGGACTCATCTGAGATCCGTGGAAGCTGGCTGGGGAAGTACCTTGGATTTATATGACAAATCTTTTCATAGAAATGTTCACAGGGACTTCTCTGCCACAAAGGATAATGACTCTCACAGGATAATGACAAACAAATTTATATTCTCATTTTGAACCTAAGGAAGTAGGATCACCTCCCATAAAGAGAATCAAGTTTATGTATATAAATGTGTAGCAATATATAAAAATAATTCTGTTTTAAAAATATGTATCTTAACAAACCCTCACCTGAAAATATGATTAGGCAAGTGAAAAATGTAAGATGAATTATGGTGTGGGAGGAAAAGTCTGAACAATAAAACAGTAAAATAAATGAGAATTAACTTCCCTTTGTTTCTAAGCAAGGTACTTCCTTTAATCTAAGAGAGTTACCTCGAGTTTGAAACCAAGATCCAAAAGATTTCAAGACTTAAGTGACTTCATAATACTATCTTAAGTTGTCACACTGCCTTTTTTGATCAAGAGTTTGAAAATATTTATGAACAAATGAACATAAATTTATCACTCTTTGAAGATATTGGTAATGCATACATATTATCCAAAGGATGTTATTTCCAGCCAGTGGAGTTAAACAGCTTAAAGTGTCAATATGTGAGTCATATTTCTGAGGTGTTTTCCTTGTCAAAGGACCCTATACTACTGTACTTCGTTTTTCGCTAGCTAAATTTGTATAGAATCATTGTTGAATTTGGAAGTCAGAGTTTAGATGCCAGTAAAGGCATCTGTGTAATTTGGATAGTTGTCATAACTTCTCTTAGCTACGTGGGCCTTAGTTTGTTCATCTTTAAAATGGGCAGGAGAGGATTGGGAAGGAGGGAAAGATACACAAGTAAGTACTCAGCTGGAAGCGTGTGAACCAGTGAATGTCACATCAGCAGCTGGATGTTGGCCAGGGTGGCAGTACTTACACCATGGAAATTGGAAAATGCTACAATTCAGGCAGTACTTACACCATGGAAATTGGAAAATGCTACAATTCAGGCATTTCCATTCCTAAGAGCTACTTGTGAAACACACTTCTAGTGTTCATGGACACTCTTTGAATGAAGAGTTCCAGAATTAGCTAAGTTTTGGAAGCACAGGGGTAGACAAAACAAAAAGCCCTTCCCTCCTTTTCTTCCTCCCTCCCTCCCTGTCTTCTTTATTTCCTTCTTTCTGCTTTCTCTCCTTCTTTCCTTTCTTCTTTCTCTTGCCCGGATAAGAAATTTGATTCTTAAGCACGCCCAGGAAGAGGTATAAAACATCTCACATTACAAAACTTTTTTAAAAAAGCCCTTCAGACACATCTATTAATTCTTACAATTTTGTTTCGTACTGGGACCAAATCTTTCCCTTGCTCTATTCTCGTCCTCTTCTTCATCTGAAATCTATTTCTTCATTTATTATGCAAGTAGTATGCAATGTTTGTATAAGATGACATTTGTACAATAGGAAATATAAATATATAGAGTAAAAATGAAAACCCTCTTACCAGTAGGTTTTCCAAGCTGCAGATCCTCTCAGTCTTTAATATGCTAATATGCACCCTGAACCTCCAAAAGGGAGGTTGCAACTGAACACAGAAATTGTTCCTTCAAACATCTATTAACACGTTGAAGTACATGACTATTCTTTGGAAGGCAGCTTCAGAAATAATGGACTAATGGAGTTCTAACAAATCTTTGCAAAATTATATTAAGTACAAATTCTGAAGATGTTCAGTACTTCAGACATAGGATGAAGCTTGGGAAGCCCAGTTTTTGGACAAGCTTCAGAAGAAAGGGAAGATGATTCTGTGATATACTTCCAGGACGGTAAAAATTGTTTTCAAGAACTGAAATGCTTAGATCTCTTTTGATGGCTATCTAGAAATATCATAGGTATGGAAGATTTTGTGAAATTTTAGGAAATGTTATGGGGATGTTCAAGCCCAAATGTACTAGAAATTGAATTGTATGTAGTAGTTTTTGAATTTGAAAATCAATGCCAATTCTTACTGACAACTTTCTTACTGGGTAGTTGGTGGTGGGTGGTACTGGGGATTGAACCACCCAGGGGCATTTTACCACTAAATTATATCATCAAGCCCCTTTTAAATTTTATTTTGAGACAGAGTCTTGCTATGTGGCTGAGGCTGGCCTAGAATTTGTGATCTTCCTGCCTCAACCTCGCAAGTTGCTGGGATTTTAGGTGTATGCCATCATACCCTGCAAATTTATAGAAACATACACATACACATGTACATACATACAGATAGATATAGAAATAGACAAATCAATTGATCTATTGATAGATACAGTTTTAAAGTTCCCAGAAACAACTTGGGATCCATGAATTCTATTTAAAGCATTCTTTTACTTATACAGACCCTGTTCACTAAATTTAAATTGTTTTATGATACGTTTGCAAGTTTATGTCAACTTCAACTAGTATTAAGGGATATTATAAGAATGCAATTCACCCTTAAGAAAAATATATTCAATTAGCCCTTTAATTTATTGTCAAAGATCTTTTTAAAATGAACTGTAGACAAATTGTGTTTATAGAAAATAGTTTGCTTGAGAAATATGGAATCATGATGAAGAATAATATGAGTGTTTCAGTACCTTTCTTATACCAGGCTCATACTAGAGATCTTTCTTATACCAGGCTCATACTAGTGTCTGTATTGTGATAATTGCTATTAAAATAAGGTGTGATGTTAAAAGACTAAACTAAAGCAACAGGCCAAGGGAGATGACAACATAGATTAAAGGAATTATTGAACTCTATTCCAGAACACAAAGATAAATCTTAAAGATCTCCTTCTTTAAACTCACCCTGTATCTTATTGAAGTAAGCAATAAAAAACTGGTCTGGTCTCAATGTGCTAAATGCTACTGCTGAAAGGGTGTTAGACTGAAGGAATCCAGTGGTGAGTTGTAAGTGACACATGCATGGAACTGTTAACAATTAACCTTTTTCTCCTCCTCAGAATTCACGAGGGACTTGGTCCACAGGAAACTAGAGTTAGCTTTTTTTTTTTTCTCCTTTAAGTTAGGATAAATGCCTTTTGCAGAAAATAGTGCCCGCCCATGGTATTAAAGATAAAGCTGAGAATAATTTAATGTAACACCACTATTCACTGGTTAGTTCAGTGTTGAGAGGAGCTGGCATGGAAGAAGCCTGGGAAGAGTGTTTGCACTGAATGTTGAAATCCAATTCACACTGTACTGGGCAAATAAAGATATTATAAACAAACTTCTGTCAGAAGCAAAGATAAGCTAGGGTGATTTTCAAATTATTTTCAAATATTCCTAAGGGACGGATTATAAATCTTTGCTTATTTTGAGGATGAATGTACATGAAATACCAGTGATACTGTGACAGAGAAACTTTTAATTTTTTTCTCCTTTTCCCAAAAGGAGATAATCTCAGTTTAAAGGAAACAGTTTCTACTATGAAAATAGAATTAATTTTAGAAAAAGAGAGAACAAATGCTGAAAATAACTGAATTCCTGTTAGTAAACTACAGTGATTTGAAAGCTCCATGTGATATGGAGGACTACTGTAACACATTATGAAGACCATACATATTTTTTGAGGAAATAGAGAACAAGTAAATGCATGAATGACTTAAAGAAATGTAGGTGGGTGGGCAGATCAGTTAGCAATTAGAAAAAAGATTTGAAAGTCGGCTAGATGGCATCTTTCATACATGTCCAACACAAGTTGATGGATTTAATTTTTTAACAAATTAAATTACCATTCTGGATAAATAAACATATGATTCCATCACACGTTAGCTAAGACTTAGTGATCCTATGATAGTCTTCTTTTACCCCCAAATTCTTACTTGCACCAATGGTGAGAGTCAATTCTAAAAGCAACAGAGTTCTGGAGAAAGCTCTCTGGGGGCAGTGAGTGGCCCCAACTCCTGGCAGGACCAGGTTGCTACAGGAGCCCCCACTGCTCCACCCCTCCATAGATTGTCCAGTCACCTGCTATCACTTCCTCAGCATCCACTTCCTATGTGTATCCTGTTTACTCTTCAATCAGTGAGACTATGGTTCTCAAGCCCACGACCCTGTGCCATCCTCCCAAATGCACGTCTTCTCGAGGGAGAGCCTGATCCACACTCAGCCTCACTTGCAGTTGCAGATGGTAGAACACCAACCCTTGCTAAGACACTCACCCTTCTGTTCTTAGAGGGAAGTTCAGACTGGGTTCCTAGCTCCCTCAAGGAGATTCAACTAGCTCATCTCTGAGGTTATGTTATTGCAATAGTATGTGAATCTTGATTTTTTTAAAATATTTTTTTAGGTGTCAATAGAGTTTATTTACTTATATGTGGTGCTGTGAATCAAACCCAGTGCCTCACACATACTAGGCAAGCGCTCTACCACTGAGCCACAACCCCAGCCCGAATCTTGATTTTTATGGCTGTAGGATTCTATGATTTTAAGAAGTAAGCGTGGAATATAAAAGGTTCATTTTAAGGACTGGCTGATATTTGATTGTTCAGGTGAAAGAGAAGAGCAGAAAAGTCACAAGATACCCCTGAGGAGGTTACTGGGGCCAGTAATAGACACGAGTAGGCAATGCTCCCTAGAGTTCCCACACAAAGGATGCAGGCCTCGGCTGCCAGTCCTAGGGGGTGGATAGTGTCAAGTCAGCTACCTGGCCCAGGAACAGGAAAGGAAGATTTTTATGCCTATCCAACCTGGTATATACTTAAAAAATTAAAATATTTATTTTCCATGAAACTCAATACTTATACAGATGCTACAATGAGAACCACAGGGTTTGTTTTCTTTTGTTTTTGTATTTTCCTGATTGCAAAATTCTGGACAAATTTATAGAAAGCTGAAATTTTCTTCCAGCTATTATAAGCATATATTTAGGTCTTCGCACTGACATTGAGCTTGGGTCTTAAGCTTTGTCTCTTATTTTTAACAATGCCAATTCTGTGGTTCTATCAGTCAATCAGGTGTGCAGAATTATGTCTAAAAAACATATCCAGATACATGCTACAGTGCACAGAAGAACTCCATTGATGTCTCCAGCCCCCCTACCATTTCTGTAATTCAGTGGAATTCTCTTCAGTTCTAGGGATTCACTGGTCTCTGTTTATCAGTGATTCTCGAAAGCTCTCTCCAGATGCCCTCAACATTCTATTTTCTCCCTGCGCTCAAACCATCAATTTCTACATCATTCACTCAGCCAGGTAACCCATGAACTTTGTTGCCTTCCCTTCATTTTACCCAGTCACCAATTCTTGTCTTTTCTACTTCTTCAATGAATCTGTTTACTCAATAAGTAGTGGCTGCATCCCTTTAACACATGAGGTATTATACTAAGAACTAGGGAGACCCCCGCTGTACCTTCGTGAAGACTGCAGGGTAGCACCTGTGAAATATCTCACAATATTTGCCCCTTCTAGTCTACTCCCTTAATTCCATTTCCGTGCCCTGGACTCATTGGTATTGTGCTAATACTGTTTTTTTATATTCAGTTTATAGGTTGATCTTCCTGAATTAGAGAGATGATCCCGTCATTCCTTTGCTCAAAAATCTTCCATGGCTCCCAATTCTCTATTGTTATGTAACCTATTGTGGCAGGAAGAACATGGTAGCCTCCAGGCTGGGTCCTGGAAGTGCATTGAGCTGCAGAGAGAACCAAATAGGTTTCTATACTTGGTTTTGCCAGAAATTCACTGTCTAACTTGAGACACTTTTCTGAATCTTTCTTTCCTCATCAGTAATACATGGGTGGGAATCTAGTGAATTCCAAACACCCTTCCAACTTCTATTTTATATTTTTTGTCATTGTTCTATTTCTAGAGATTAGACTCAGAGGGTTTCAAACTTTGGGATATCTACTAGCAGGTATACAGGAGATTTCTAAAGATATACAGGAACATTTTTCTAACGACTTCTTTTTTTCATGAAGTTGTAAAACATTCTTTAATTTACTCCTACTGGGAGAAGGTTTAATAATTTTCTACTCTCTTCTTTCTTGGTGTGGAAATAATTATCAATGCAGTCATGAGCTATTATACACATTTGGTTCTTCCTGAAGTCAGCCCAGGTATGTCAGAAGGGAGAATCAGGTCAGCTAAGCCTGACTGTTGCTTTGTTAATCAGAATATTTATAGTTTAAAATTCAAATGTGAGCTCATCCTCTGGTGCTAAATGCACATTAGGGCAGGTTGGAAAATAATTACTCTTCCACTTTAGGCTCTGGCCACTGACCTTTATCACAGTGATAGTCCTGCAGCATTGAGCTCAGGGACACTAGTGATTCTTCTTGTTTCTAAGAAGTTTCAGCCTTAGTATGCTAAGACCTCCTTCCTATCACCCAACATTCAGGGAACAGAAGTGGCAAATTTGGCATGGTTTGCCTTTGGAGCATTGATATTTAAGAATAGCCATTTCTATACATGAAACAAATATGGTTTTGAATATATTTGGATTTATATTAGAAGAAAATCATATAATCCCAGAACAGATGTATGCAAGCCCACTGATATTTTCCCCCCTTCTTGGAAGGTTCTGTGACAAATTTGTTGTTGAGTTATGGTCATCATAGCCACATAAGGAACAGCAAGGAAAAATTGTAGTCTGTCATATATTACCATGATGTTTCCGTGTTATTCAGGGTGATTATACTGATTCTGGAGGTATATCATATTGACTGCCAGCTCCAGTCTTACCCACTGCTGTGCCCCCTCTGTGACCTCCACAGCTATGGAGTCAGCCTGCTGGATTGTGGGAATCCTGTTTGTGCAGAGTATGATGGAGAAATAATGAAAAAGGTTTCTTAAACTTATGGTTACATTTGCAAGTACGTACTTGAATTTCACTGATGTAACAGCAATTGGTAATTGTGATTAGAAAGAAAATAACATAATAAGTTAGGAGCCTGTGATGTAGTTTACATACTTTTTGATGATCTCCTTGTAAAATTATGCCTCATAAAACCATGGCTATATTACTTAGAAAACGAATAATTTCTTAACAGAATATGCTTAAGTGAGATCATTTTGGTGGCTCTTACATGTATGTGAAAAAAGAAAGTTTTAAGCATTTTGAAGTTGCCCTGTAGTTTTCATTAGTCTGGTTTTCAAAGACAAAAGTGATACTATGTTTTCAGAAAATTCTGGATATATCTTACCCTTAGTTAACTATTTTTCTCCCCAAATAGGGTATTAGTACTCTTTCTTAATTAATATGTATAAAAGTGCCAGGAACTAGGCCTATTACATGGTGTGAAATAGAATAAATAAATAAATATAAAAATTAATGTAATTAATTAAAAATAGAAACCCAACAACGTATTGGGGGAAATTTTGGGCAAGTTTGACATTATTGGGAACTCACACATGAAAGTGATTTTAGAATTTACCCCAAATAAATAAGATTTAAACCAGATTGATAGGAATCAACATTTATGTTTAAAATTAAATAAACCTATTTTACACAAATTATCACTCTTGCTTATTGTACAAAATATATGCAGATTAAAACAAATTCTACTACTTTTAATTTTTTGTTATACTTTTTTCAGAAAATTACCCTCCGTGTATGTATGTGTACATGCATACATATACATATTAAATTACATGTTTAAAGATATACATATGTGCATGCATATTTTAAATATATTTTTAGTAGGTTCTGTTTTTCTCATTCATTCAACAAATCTCTACAAAGGAGTTTAAATTATTGCCATGCTGGTGACAATGTGGCAAGCCCTGAGCTATGTTCTCTGTGTATTATTTAGTCTGGTCCTTATAACTCCTAGGAGGTAACTACCATCATGCCTACTTTATAGAGGAGGATCTGAGGATTACACCAAGGAACTTATCAAGGCCACACAGCTGGTGTCTGACCTAGAATTTGAATCCACTGTGCTCTGAATCACTGGGCTCCCATGCTAGTCATTTCCATGGACAAGGGTAATAATTCATTACATTTATAGTATTTAGGGCAACATCTTCATAAAAAGGAGTATAAATCAGTCATTATGAGTCACAAACTATATTCAACCCATTTTGACACTTTGGTACCTAAGTTCGACTCTCTGGCTGAGATTCCACAGTGTAAAAAATCAAAAGATCTGCATCTCTGTCCTATCCTGCTTCTAACCACCTGCACCACTTAACACAAGTCATTGTGTATGTCTATTGGTTTCTTTTTTATTGGCTGTAACATGAGGGGATTGAGCCATGAGTTATTCACCTGCAATTTATTGAACATGTTTGAAAAGACAAGTTAGACACTGAGATAACAAAAGAAGTAAGATATAATTCCACTCCTTAAGGAGCTCCCCTTGTAGGAGAATAAAGACCTCTGGGCTTCAGGGTACTGCGTGCATTGACAGAGGTGTGAGTGTACTGTTGATGGAGCCCTGAGGGAGGAGAAGGGGAGAAGAGACCTCCTCCCAGCTCTTCCAGCTCTGAAACTCTAAGGATGACTGGCCTTCATACAGACCCTACTTACACACTTCATCAGAAAAATATTGCCATGACCATATAATGGTAGCCATTCAGCTTGTTTTTGCAGGTTGATAAAAGCTTTGAGTTTGTTTTTGAGTTAGCTTATTACAAATTAAGAAATCATTTGGATTTGGCAGAATTAAATAAGTCTATCATTTCTTTTCATTCCATTGAAAAATAAAGGCCAAGGACATAAAGATGAAACTTTTTCCATACAAAAAGTGGGTATTTGTGGATTTTCTTTGTAAGAAATGCTGGAAAGTCTTTATATAAATTGTTGGGAACATGAATTTCACCTTTCAGAATTCTTAGTAAAATATTTGTAAAGGGAAAAAGGTTAAAAATTATGTTGTCAAAGCAAACTCAGATACCTATTTTGAAAAAGAATATTAGTACTCCATATTTTATTTACATGTAGCTTCATTCTCCAAACAGATTATATGTAACCTTGTTCTTTAGTTAAATAAAAGCATAAACCCTCCTCATTGTACAGGAAATAAAAATGTGTACACTGGATTACTAAATATTGATAAATATCCATGATGTACTGAGACATTGCACATGCCCAGACTTTCCAAGTAGATGCTTCAGAATATTTTGATACATAAGGCTTCCAAATCCTCCCTCATTTTTTCAATGTAGAATGAAGTAGTAGTATGATTATCATGCTGACTGGGGAAGTGGCAGTGTTCACAGTGAATTTGAATGTAAGGAGGTAGATCTGTAGAAGGAAGGAGAGGAAAATAGGTATGATGATAGGATTAATTTATATTTCTTTGTGGACAATTTTGTTTATAGGATGACATTGCTATTACAATCCAAGATGTGCCCTTGCTCATCTACCAATGAAGCAAGATCCAAAGAGCAGCCAGGCACTGGGACCCCTGTCTCTTAAGCCCTGTTCTAGGACTCTTTGCACTGTATCATCTTGTAGGGATGAGTGATTATTTTGGAGGGGAGGAGGGAAGACAGGCCCAGATAGAGTCTACTTAGAACTTTATGGTTCAACAAAGAAGAATGAAGGTAATTGTGTTATTCCTTACTCAAAATGTCTGCTAGTAACTCAATCACCAGGTATACTTTGCCAGAAAGCCAAAAGAACAAAGTCAATGTTAACTAACTTTAAAATTAAATGACAAATAAATTGTAATTGTTATAAAAAGGAGGAGAAAAACCACAAAATCATGAACTCAGATTTCTAATTTAGAAGGTCTAAACTTCACAGGCGCCCTTTGAAAATTGAATTTGCACAGGTCACAGCTCATCGATTAGATCTGATCCTGAGCTGCAAAGTCTTTCAATGAACTTTGTGCATAATATCTCTCTAGTTCTATCTTGAAGAATGTTCACAACAGTTTCTGATTATGCAAAGGAGAAAAACATTAACTTTTTCTTTGAGTACCTTTTCCTCTAAGTGGCTGTCTGTGTTTGGGTTCTGACTTGTAGATGGAGAGGAACCTGGTTCACAGAGACCTTTGCAATAATAGATGATGTATATGGAGATAAGATAAACCAAATGTTCTCTTTCGATAAAAATGTTACTTGCCCAAACCATTAATTTTATAAGTATTCTTAAAGAATAAATAACCCATTTTAATCTTGGGTTTCTGCATTTGAAGATTTATCTCAGGGTGAGGGGAGGAAGATAACTCCTCTGCTAGGCTGTCCCACAACTCTTAGCATACTAATTTTATTGCTGAGTCTGCCTCTTAATTTTCCCCAGCTGGGTCACTTTTGCTCATGGGAGACTTTCTTGGCTAATGCCAGTCACCATGCTGCTGTTTCTGAACAATTAAAACACAATCCACATCTCCTCTAATCGACAAACCTCAATGATTATAATGAAAAACCTTCCAATATTTTAAAACCAGAATGACTCTGAGCTGTTGGGTACTAGGAAGCCAATGAAAGGCAGTTGGATGGATCACCTGACACCAAGCCAGGCAATAAAATGAGAACTAAAGGGGGTGAGATTGGTGGAGATAAAGGTGAAAGCATTTTTATTACTTGGCAATCCATCATTTTAAGGAGGAGAGAGCCCCAAAGAACAATGGAACTATGCAGATACGGTGAATTTGGCTGAAGAAACAAATGTTACTCTACAATGGTGTTGTCACTTGACAACATCTATTTATTGAACCCAGCACAGAGCCCTGTAGTAGGCATTATGCCAGGGCTTAAATTACACAGCTGCTCAAATTCACAGCCCCTCCTTCCTGGAACTTGGAAGGAAGGGAAACAGGGAAGAGATGTTTGCTTCTTCCCTTTCCTTGAAGTTCACACTATAGTTAATTACATAGGCTGCCGAAATGGTCTTATAGTCCTTCTCGACACCACCACCCTGTCGGCCCCTGAGGACTCCCTCCTGGTTAGCACATTAATGTAGCACTCCAGTTAGCCTCAAGATGAAACAAGGATAAGGTGACACCTTGTTTATACTGAGACAAGTTTTCCCAGTCTCTTCAGGTCTCTTTAAATATAAAGCATTGCCTGCCCTCCCTGCCCATTTCTCTTTCCTCACTGTGACCCCACTGCCCCCATTCTTATTTAGAATAATCAGCCCCTCTTCATCCCAGGACTTAGTTTTCCTTCACTCCATTGGAGCACAGAGCCTCTGACAAAAGTAAGGGGACAGGAGCGGTGTTTGGGGAATAAAAGCCATTTCTCAGCTTGGAGTCCTGAATGAGCAGCTTGGTACCCATGGGAAACTCCCTGCCCACTGCCCCAAACCCTGACTGCTTGATTAACCAGAGCCCCTTTTGGAGAACTAGATTCTCCATGGGATGCAGAGTATTCTTCAGAGACCTATGCCCAACATTCTCTTTCCCCTAGTATTAATCCAAGCAAATTAACACCTGACTAGGGCAAAGAGGCCTGGGTGTGGGTGCAGAAAAATGTAAAGATACAGAGATGCTGGTGTGGAAAAGGAGGTGAGCAGGACCATCCCAGGATGAAAGCATCCAGTCTTGACCCACTCTCCTCGTTGAGATGTGCTCTTTGGGCCCCTCACTCTCCTACACTGTGGGGGAGGTGTTTGCATTGTGATTTTATACTGCAAGGGCCTGAATTGTGGGTCCTTATCAAATCCCCATGGTGAAACCCTAACCCCAGGGCCTTGGAATGTGCATTTGGAGACAAGGCCTGTAAAGAGGAGATTGAATTAAAAAAAAAAAAGAAAAGAAAAGAGGCCACGAGGGTGGCTCCCAAACCAGTCTGACTGGTGTTCTATAAGAGGAGGACGTTTGGATGCACATAGAGACACCGGGGACATGTGCTTACAGTGGAAAGACCACATGAGGACACTGGTAGAAGGTGGCCAAGAAGAAAGGCCTGAAGAGAAACCAACCCCACCAGCACCTTGATCTCAGACTTCTAGCCTCCAGAACTGTGAGAAAATACATTTTTGTTTTTTTGAGCCACCCAGTCTGTGGTGTCTTGTTTGACAGCCCTAGCAAACTACAACACACCTGACAGAGCCCAGGGCTCAAAGTTCTCTGGAGTTTTTATTGAGTTCATCCCAATTAACATAGAATTCCTGCTTGCTGAGTGCTTACCATGTGCTAGACATTGTGCTGAGTACTTTCCAGCATTATCTCATTTAATTGTTAAAGCTGAATCCTCTGAAACTCTTTGGAACTTTCAAACTTAGCTCAGAATCTCAATACTGGAGGGAAGCTGTTTTAAAGAAAAACTGAAATTGATTTTCTAAAATCTTAAAATTTATTATATTGATTACATTTTAAAGTAATACTAATCTAAGAATATTAACAATTTAATTTACCCAAATCGTTAAACTAAACAACATCTTTAATAGTGGCTATTGGACAGAGCAGTTGTATCTTTCCATTTTATCTTTGGGGAGGGGGACAGATTAGAAAACACCCTATAAATGAGAATTAATTGCTATAAATTACTAGGAAAGGGGAAAATGTCAAGTTGATATAACAAATACTATTTTTTTTCTTTTTTTTTATTGGTTGTTCAAAACATTACATAGTTCTTGATATATCATATTTCACACTTTGATTCAAGTGGGTTATGAACTCCCATTTTTACCCCGTATACAGATTGCAGAGTCACATCAGTTACACTTCCACTGATTTACATATTGACATACTCATGTCTGCTGTATTCTGCTGCCTTTCCTATCCTCTACTATCCCCCCTCCCCTCCCCTCCCCTCCCCTCTTCTCTCTCTACCCCCTCTACTGTAATTCATTTCTCCCCCTTGTATTATTTTTCCCTTTCCCCTCACTTCCTCTTGTATGTAATTTTGTATAACCCTAAGGGTCTCCTTCCATTTCCAAGCAATTTCCCTTCTCTCTCCCTGTCCCTCCCACCTCTCATCCCTGTTTAATGTTAGTCATCTTCTCATGCTCTTCTTCCCTACTCTGTTCTTAGTTACTCTCCTTATATCAAAGAAGACATTTGGCATTTGTTTTTTAGGGATTGGCTAGCTTCACTTAGCATAATCTGCTCTAATGCCATCCATTTCCCTCCAAATTCTATAATTTTGTCATTTTTTAATGCAGAGTAATACTCCATTGTGTATAAATGCCACATTTTTTTATCCATTCGTCTATTGAAGGGCATCTAGGTTGCTTCCACAGTCTTGCTATTGTGAATTGTACTGCTATGAACATCGATGTAGCAGTGTCCCTGTAGCATGCTGTTTTTAGGTCTTTAGGGAATAGACCCAGAAGGGGAATAGCTGGATCAAATGGTGGTTCCATTCCCAGCTTTCCAAGAAATCTCCATACTGCTTTCCAAATTGGTTGCACCAATTTGCAGTCCCACCAACAATGTACAAGTGTACCCTTTTCTCCACATCCTCGCCAGCACTTGTTGTTGTTTGACTTCATAATGGCTGCCAATCTTACTGGAGTGAGATGATATCTTAGGGTGGTTTTGATTTGCATTTCTCTGACTGCTAGCGATGGTGAGCATTTTTTCATGTACTTGTTGATTGATTGTGTGTCCTCCTCTGAGAAGTGTCTGTTTAGGTCCTTGGCCCATTTGTTGATTGGGTTATTTGTTATCTTATTGTCTAATTTTTTGAGTTCTTTATATACTCTGGATATTAGGGCTCTATCTGAAGTGTGAGGAGTAAAGATTTGTTCCCAGGATGTAGGCTCCCTATTTACCTCTCTTATTGTTTCTTTTGCTGAGAAAAAACTTTTTAGTTTGAGCAAGTCCCATTTGTTGATTCTAGATATTAATTCTTGTGCTATAGGTGTCCTATTGAGAAATTTGGAGCCCGACCCCACAGTATGTAGGTCATAGCCAACTTTTTCTTCTATCAGATGCCTTGTCTCTGGTTTGATATCAAGCTCCTTGATCCATTTTGAGTTAACTTTTGTGCATGGCGAGAGAAAGGGATTCAGTTTCATTTTGTTGCATATGGATTTCCAGTTTTCCCAGCACAATTTGTTGAAGATGCTATCCTTCCTCCATTGCATGCTTTTAGCCCCTTTATCAAATATAAGAAAGTTGTAGTTTTGTGGGTTGGTTTCTGTGTCCTCTATTCTGTACCATTGGTCCACCCGCCTGTTTTGATACCAATACCATGCTGTTTTTGTTACTATTGCTCTGTAGTATAGTTTGAAGTCTGGTATCACTATACCACCTGATTCACCCTTCCTGCTTAGCATTGTTTTTGCTATTCTGGGTCTTTTATTTTTCCATATGAATTTCATGATTGCTCTCTCTATTTCTACAAGAAATGCTATTGGGATTTTGATTGGCATTGCATTAAACTTATAGAGAACTTTTGGTAATATCGCCATTTTGATGATGTTAGTTCTGCCTATCCATGAACAGGGTATATTTTTCCATCTTCTAAGATCTTCTTCAATTTCTCTCTTTAGGGTTCTGTAGTTTTCATTGTATAAGTCTTTTACCTCTTTTGTTAGGTTGATTCCCAAGTATTTTATTATTTTTGAGGATATTGTGAATGGAGTGGTTGTCCTCATTTCCATTTCAGAGGGTCTATGTTCTTTTCAAGTTGAAATACTTTGTCTTCATTGTCTGATGTTCTATCTTTCTAAGTGTTCTACTCTGCTGGTAGTATTCTCAATTGAGTTTTTAAGTTGGTTTATTGCTTCCTGCCTTTCTAGGATTTCTGTTTGTTTGTTTTTTATAACCTCTATCTCCCTGTATAGTTGATCTTTTGCTTCCTGGATTTGTTTATGTATTTCATTGTTGAAGAGATGTTTCATTGTCTGATTTTGCTGTCTAATGTCTTCCTTGAGACTCCAGATCATCTGAAGCATGTATCTCCTGAATTCTTTATCTGACATTCCATCTGCTGCAGATATTACCTCTTCTAACGTTGAGTTGACCTGCATTGCTTGTGGTCCTTTCTTTCCTTGTCTCTTCATACTGTTCGCGTTTCTTTCTGCTTACTGAGACTGTTGTGTTGTTGAATTTTCCCCCTATATATTTGTATTACTCTTGTATAGTTGCAAAGTCTCCTGTGCAGGTGCGGGCAGGGGCTCTGTTCCTCCTCCAATTGGGGCACTGTGCCTACCTCATCGGCAGGCCGCTGGGCCTGTTCTGCTGGTTGGTAGCAGGTGCGCCTACCTTGCAGGCGCGTGGGGTGGCTCTGCCACTCCCAGGTTGCTGGGCCTGACCTGCTGGTGGGTTGCAAGTCCGACTACCTTGCAGGCGCGGGGGGAGGGTGCACACCTATTTGTATTTAGACAATTACGCGAAATGGAGGACATAATGCTTGGGATGAAAGTTGGGGGGAAGGGGAAGGTAGGTGCTCTTGAAAAGAAAGAAGGAGAGGGAGATAGCATAGAGGAGAATGGAAAGAGCAGTAAAACTTGGAAGGGGAGAGAGAGAGGGCAAAGGGAGAGAAAAAATTAAAATGAAATAGGAAATAAAATTAGGTCTTAGAGATCCATTTTCTTCTCTTCCCATAGGCAAAGCTGTGCCCTCCGGGCTGAGTTTTGCCCTCAATGTGTCAACAGCAATCCCTGTAAGGCGGTTCCTGGGAGTCTCTCAATCCTGTTGGTCCAGAGCCGTTTCACTTCTACGGCCCCTCCTCCCCTTCCTCCTGCCAGCCAGCCAGGTCCTGCTCACCGGAGGCAGTTCCCCAAGGATTTGGTTACACTTTCAGCCCCACCGAGTGCTCTATTTCCCTAACTACTGAGCACTCTCGCTGTCATTCATCTAAGCCCCAGTGCTGTGGAGCTGTGGTCTGGGAGTCAATTGTTTAATTTTTCCGGACCCCTTTGGTGGGCACACCTTCGGAATCTGGCAGCTAAGACCATTGGTGTCGCTGCTGGTGGTAATGGGAGTTGGGGGTCGAGGATCCCCTCTACTTCCCTCAGCCCCTACAGTCACAACCACTCCGCTGGCGGTAGGAGGAGTTGGGGGTCTGGAGTGTCCTCTGTTTCCCTCCGCCCCTACCGTCACACCCTCTCAGTTCGCGGTTGGGGGAGTTGGGGGTGGGGAGTCTTCTCTGCTTCCCTCTGCCCCTACAGTCACGCCCACATCACTGGCAGTAGGGGGAGTTGGGGGTCGAGAGTCCTTTGGCCCTTACGGTCACGCCCACGGAGAGATTTTGAAGTTTCCTGGTTGTTTGTATCTGGTGTGGGTGGGAGTCACACACCTGCTAAAGTAGATTCTGCTGGGAGGGAATCTCTTTGGCTGAACTTTGGTGACTTCCCCTCTCTGCTATGGCGGGCCCCTGGCTCCTTGCCGGAGTGTCCGAAGGGAGGGGTGGAACTGGCTTGTCTCTGGTCTGACACAATCTCTGGTTTTAGTTCCCAGTTCGCTATTTCATAAAGGGTTGGTTAGATTCCCTTCACGCTGTCTCAGGGGGGGAGCCGTTCGCTGGGTGGGCAGGGCTGTTAGTAGAGCCGGGAGGGCACGGGCTGTCTGCTGGGCCAGGTGGGGACACTTCTCGCTGCGCCGGGCCGCCGGGGGCTGCCTGTAGAGCCGGGCAGCTGCAGCCACGTGGCTAAGATCTGGGCGGGTGGGGTGGCCATTCGCTGAGCGAGAGCGGGGCCTCCCGGGACAGTGAGATGGCAGGTGCCATCTGCGGGTTCGGGCGGGCCGTGCCGCTCGGGGCCGCCAGCCGCTTTCTGAAGTGTCTGGTGGCCACGGGATTGTACCTCTGCACCCGCCGGGGGGCCGCCTGTAGAGCCGGGCAGCTGCGGCCGCGTGGCTACGAGCCTGGCAGGCGTGGTGGCCGTTCGCAGAGCGAGAGCAGGGCCTCCCCGGGACGGTGGGATGGCGGGTGCCGTCTGCGGGTTCGGGCGGGCCGCGCCGCTCTGGGCCGCTGGCCGCTTGCAGAAACGGCTGGTGGCTGCGGGACTGGACTTCTGCGCCCGTGTGGCCGGCCAAGATCCACTTGTCTGGGACAAACTGACACTTCTAATAAACCTACCAATTCCCGGCAGGACCCCTCTTAACGGAATTTTGCTAGAAGTTCCTCAGTAGGTAGATTGCCGCTGTTCCAATGGGTCTTTCTGATCCCGTTAATGTGGAGACATTGGAATCGCTGCTTCCTCGCCGGCGGCCATGTTGGATCCTGACAAATACTATTGACATAGATTTACAACTATATAATTCAGTACCTGGTTTATTTCTTAAAGACCCAGGGCTAAAAGCATGCAATGGAGGAAGGATAGCATCTTCAACAAATGGTGTTGGGAAAACTGGAAATCCATATGCAACAAAATGAAACTGAATCCCTTTCTCTCGCCATGCACAAAAGTCAACTCAAAATGGATCAAGGAGCTTGATATCAAATCAGAGACTCTGCGTCTGATAGAAGAAAAAGTTGGCTCCAATCTACATATTGTGGGGTCGGGCTCCAAATTCCTTAATAGGACACCCATAGCCCAAGAGTTAATAACAAGAATCAACAAATGGGACTTACTTAAACTAAAAAGTTTTTTCTCATCAAGAGAAACAATAAGAGAGGTAAATAGGGAGCCTACATCCTTGGAACAAATTTTTACTCCTCACACTTCAGATAGAGCCCTAATATCCAGAGTATACAAAGAACTCAAAAAATTAGACAATAAGATAACAAATAACCCAATCAACAAATGGGCCAAGGACCTGAACAGACACTTCTCAGAGGAGGATATACAATCAATCAACAAGTACATGAAAAAATGCTCACCATCTCTAGCAGTCAGAGAAATGCAAATCAAAACCACCCTAAGATACCATCTCACTCCAGTAAGATTGGCAGCCACTATGAAGTCAAACAACAACAAGTGCTGGCGAGGATGTGGAGAAAAGGGTACACTTGTACACTGTTGGTGGGACTGCAAATTGGTGTGGCCAATTTGGAAAGCAGTTTGGAGATTCCTGGGAAAGATGGGATTGGAACCACCATTTGACCCTGCTATTGCCCTTCTCGGACTATTCCCTGAAGACCTTAAAAGAGCATGCTACAGGGATACTGCCACATCGATGTTTATAGCAGCACAATTCACAATAGCTAGACTGTGGAACCAACCCAGATGCCCTTCAATAGATGAATGGATAAAAAAAAATGTGGCATCTATACACAATGGAGTACTATGCAGCAATAAAAAATGACAAAATCATAGAATTTGCAGGGAAATGGATGGCATTAGAGCAGATTATGCTTAGTGAAGCTAGCCAATCCCTAAAAAACAGATACCAAATGTCTTCTTTGATACAATGAGAGCAACTATGAACAGAGCAGGGAGGAAGAGCAGGAAGAAAAGATTAACATTAAACAGAGACATGAGATGGGAGGGAAAGGGAGAGAAAAGGGAAATTGCATGGAAATGAAGGGAAACCCTCATTGCTATACAAAATTACATATAAGAGGTTGTGAGGGGAATGGGAAAATAAACAAGGAGAGAAATGAATTACAGTAGATGGGGTAGAGAGAGAAGATGGGAGGGGAGGGGAGGGGGGATAGTAGGGGATAGGAAAGGTAGCAGAATTCAACAATTACTAATAGGGCATTATGTAAAATTGTGGATGTGTAACCGACGTGATTCTGCAATCTGCATTTGGGGTAAAATTGGGGGTTCATAACCCACTTCAATCTAATGTATGAAATATGATATGTCAAGAGCTTTTTAATGTTGTGAACAACCAACAAAAAAAATAAAATTAAAAAAAAGACCCAGTACATTTCTTATTCTTTTCTCCTATTATATTATGTGTACATGATGTTTCAATAATCAATCCCCCCCAAAAGTATGCACCATTTCAGTCTTTGTTGTCTAATTAAAAACTTTTTATGTCCAGCAATTTGTTACCATTTTGCATTATCACCAGAGCTCATTTGTCATCGAAAAAAATTAGCATCAGTTTAAAAGAATATTTCTTTAATCACCGGTTCTGATTGTCAGTAGTACCATTTTGCAGATAGTTTTTAGCTGACTAACAAATCTTTTATTTTATTGGCTGTCTCATTTTGCTCTCTTGCATATTTCACATTTATGGTCTATTCAGACATTCTCCTGTTTTGTTAAGTAGGAATCTGTGTGGTCTTTGATGTAAGACATAATTTATTTGACAAGGAAATATGAGTCTGTGCCCTGAATCCGCATTTAACTGATGGATTGAGAAATTTAAAAATTACAACAAGATAGACTCTCCATAAGATTGCCATACTACTTGCATTTTGCTAATCTATTTGGCAGAAAATTTGCATATCTGTGTCTATATATATTAATATATAGAGATTCCTACAATCCTGTAACTGTACCAGTGTGCAATTTTTCTATTTTGTTAATGGAAGAAGAAGTTTCACTTTATGAGTTATTGATGCTTTCTGTGAAAAAAATTTTGCAGAATTTTTTTTCTGAAATTAAAATTGAAGTGTTTATGTTATTTATCTTTATATAGTTATAGCTTTATAAAGTGAGTCATAATGTCTACACAGCCATGCTGCTCTCGCCTCAACCTAGTAAGTGCAAGTTCTGTTAGTGTTTCAAGATTTATATATTTTATGTATTCTCCCAAGTCTATATTCTGGTAATTGGAAACTTACTTGCAGCTCATTCCCTCTGCTCAAACTGCTTGTCAATTAACCTTTGCAAAATGAAAGCTTTAAAAAATATGACTTCCATATTTCAATCGTGTTCACTTTCAATCATCTCAAAATGTAGAAACTGAATAACACTTGGGGGTCTGCAGTGCTTTTTACATATCATTTCAGGTTTGAAATATCTCTTTGATGTTTAAATATGACTATCATTTATATGCAATGTTTGAGATTAAGTGGTTAAAATTACTTGTGCTGGGCATGCCCCTGCCTCATTTATAGCTATGAACACAATACTAAGCGTTTTTCGTGAAAATGCACCATTTCCATCCATGTCTTTAATTCTTATCTGTGACACACCAGTCCACACTAAGTAATGAGGAAGAAAACAGAGGTATTACTGAAATCTGCATTTTGATGAATGAGGTGGGATTGTTGCCCATCCCAAACTGTTGACTATATGAGGGGGAAAAAATCCTAACAATTTCTAAAAATAAGAGGAGTGAAAGAAAGCAAGAAATACTTGAACGTTAAAGGGAAAAGATGGGAAGATGCAGTCATTGGTAGGTTGAAAACAGCTACTGAGACTGTTTTTGGAGAGTCTGGGATTCCCCTGACCTTGGATAGTAGCTAAGTAGAGAGGAGAGGTCCAGAGGCGATCACTAGGGCTTAGTGATCATCATTAGTGTTTATTTGAACTTGATTTCTGCTTAAGTAGAGAAGGGTATGTTGTGCCAGGGTGTCTTGTCTCTAATATTCACCCCTAAGAAGGGGAATGGTAAAAATATAATCTTCATGCTCTTGAGAGCAACTCCACACAAACTCTTACGCCATTTACCTGACTTCTGCCTTCCTGGATTTGATTCCCCACAAACAAAAGTTCTCATTCTTGCAATATCTTGTCCGCCACTTAAAAATCCCACCCCATATTATTTGAACTCCATTTAACAACTACCCTAACTCTTTGGGAAAACTTCCCAATTTCTCCTGATTATTTTTTTATGTCTTAAGGTAAATTTATCCCTTGCCTCATTTGTCTCCCCCCTCCCCTTCATCACCAAATGTTAATGAAATTAAAATCCAAAGCTTATTTCTTACCCTGACAATGTTTTTTAGGGTCTGATAGAACTAGATTTGGCTCTGGGTGCTACTAACTGTGTGATTTGGGGTAGGTTCGATTGGCCTCATTAAGCCTCGGTTTCCTGGTCTGTGAAACCTACTTGCAGAATCATGCAAGAGAAAGGAAACGTTTAGCACAAGGCTAACCCAAAGTAGCTGTTCAAGAAGTGCTATTTTCTTAAAAGCACAGTAAAGAGCTGAGGTTGGGGACTCAAAGTCTAAAATCAGACAGCTGGGTTCACAGTTCAGCTCCACCAGCTGTGTGACATGGTAAGCCACCTCACCTCTTAGGTTGCTAATGATTTACTTCATAGGCTTTGTAAGTGGATTAAATGAGTCAATATCTATAAAGCACTTAGAACAGTGCCTGGCATCTGTTAAGCATTATTTAAGTATAATTCACTATCATATTCCTTTCCTTCCTCTAAGATATGATGCTAGTCTCCTGGGTATAATCTTTGTTTCCCAAGTACTTGAAGCAAAGTTGAACTCGAGACCTGTTGGTGACATGTTGCCTTTCTTGACCTATTTTCCAAGCCACACTCTGATGATGGCATATCAACTATTCTTGAGAGGAGAAAAACATGAAAATTACTTTCTACCTGCTATGGGCAATGAATTAGAGACAGCAGGATAGGGAGAAAAAATAACATCTTTTTCATACCCATCACCAGGTTCATGACTGAGGCCCAGATAAGGAAAGACAGATTAACAAGAGAAAAGTATGCAAATTTATTTAATGTAAGTTTTACATGAAACAAGAGCCTTTAGAAATGAAGAAACAAAGAGACAGGGAGACCTGTGTATGGCAATGCTAAGTGATGAAAAGTGGACAGTTGTGGAGAAGTGTGACTGAACAAAGCAAGTGTGATGGGACAGCAATAAACTGTTCACATGCTTCCTTGTGTCCCTGTGTTTTCCTAGATGGAGATATTTCTTTCCTCCTGGCATAGTGAAATGAGGATCTCATGATACAATTCAGGAGAAGGTCAGAGAACGTGTTTTTTTTTTTTTTTTTTGTGTGTGTGTGTGTGTGTGTGTGTGTGTGTGGCCTGCCTCAGGAGAAAGACACCTTCCTGCTTCTGTGGTTTTCTCAAATGTTAAGGCGCCATATTTTGGATTGCATGCCCTGAATCCTATAGATGGCTTTTACTAGGATGCTGGGTAGATTGGTAATAATAATAATAGTTATTATTACTTGTATGGGAATCTAGGAAAGCAAGCTGAGATTAAGGAAAGGAAAACTTCAAGAGTGAACCTCTGAGTACTGAATTTTGCATCTCTCAGCACTCCAAAATATGAAAAGAGACCTTGCTCATTATTTCAGCAGTGATGTAAGAAATGTCAACCAGGTTTGCTCACATAGGCTGGACTGAGAGTGAAATGAGATCCTAGTGGAAACTCAGTTGAGAAAGAAATCCCAAATTACTTCCTTTTTTTCTACAAATCAAAAAGAGACCATTTAAAAATGTAACAGCGATGCATATATTTGGTTTGAAGAGACTGAGAGGAAGGTAGGGAATTTGCCAGTCAACTTCTGGGGAGGCTGATACATAAATTACGAGGACTATTATGAACACAAATTAAAGATAAAGTAATGATAATGTATACAGCATAGAGCTTGGGAATTCTAGCAAGTTATTCTCATTATATCTTGCCTGAGCATCAGTGTGATTAAAGCGATTGATTTTTCCTTTATCATTTCATCTTTTTATCCTTCATCAGTAACCTCTTATCATCTTTATTCATTGCTATAAACAAAGGCAGTGTCTTGACTTTATAAAACCAATAACTTTTTTTCCCTGGGTTTATTTTAGAGCTAGTTGTGGCCCATGATGAATTGCTGAATGGTTGATTTCCTCACATTCCTTTTTGCTAACCTTTCTTGGCAGCTTCTGGATTGCTCTACCTAGTAATTTGCTCCATAATAATGGTTACTGTGAGATGTCTCCTAACTATTTCCTTTATTTTTAACAAGGATTCTTAACACCCTCTGTAGGTGAAAATATGCAATTACAGATATAAAGTGTTCCCCAGGGTATAGCTGCTCACAGATGCCACCAGGATCTCTGTAATGCGACTGTTCAGTGTAATGAAAACAAAGAATCAGATTCTCCAAACATCCAGTTCAAATAAAATTTTAATTAAAAGTTATGAAGGCATTTTATTGATTAACAATCTTAGTAATTAAAGAGTGTGGTTGACATTTTTTCTAGTTGAATTTGTTCTTCCTTTGAGATCTCTAATTGTTGTATGGTTTTACATTTATTGATAACTCTGTTTGATGAATGCAGATGCCACCTTTTACGGCCGTCGTTGACAGAGTAATCATATTGTGAGAAACACCAGGCTTATGTAGTAACAGCTGTTGCAGCTATCCATGCCGACATCCATCGGGGAAATGTGTTTGCTGCTATCATGGGTACACGATAAATGGAAGGTGCAATAAAGCACAAGCTAACATTTTGAATATCCTTACAACTCTGGGAACTTTATTGCATATTACAAGCACTTTGATCTCTGTCCAGTACTTAAGTCTTAATTATCAGACTAATTGCACAGACTATGTTCATTTTCAGTGGTAATCCTTTTGTGATTAGCTTCTGTGTTCAATAACTGACTTATCCTTTAATTAAAAGGACTATTAACCTTAAGGCTGCTGCCGTGTCTTGGGATTAACCCATCCAGAGTTAATGTTTAATATCATTGTAAAAGCTTTTGCTGAAAGGTATAGCATAAAAGTGTGTAGAGGGAAACCCGTGAAGTGCATCTCACTTTTGTGATGCACAAAAAAGTCTCTGTTAAAGGTGAGAGTTTGAACAAAGCCTCCTGTAGATTCAATTTTCTAAGGGCCTACCTAGCTATACAAGCCACTGGATTAACTCTTTGAAACTGTACTCATTTACAGGAAGACAATGCCCGATTGGACAGTTTTCTCTTGATTTCAAAATCATTACATGTGCACACGATCAGGATACTTAGCTGCCAGGGGTCCAGAATAGAGCTTTCCTTTCTTTTCCCTTTAAATCTGGAAGTTTTTTGATATTGATTTCTTTGGAAAGGCTCACAGTGATTTGAAAATAGACATCACAGTGGCTGCATGTCTATCTAAGTTTAAGCAGTACGTGGTCAAAGTGGGCACAACTTGGTTCACTGATAACTAGTGAAACGATGAAGGAGCATATGCAGGGAGAATCAATACCACAGTGTACAGTGCATGCCAAAAAAGCCAGATGTGACTGCTGGAAGCACTCTATTTCTTCTTCACTTTGGCATCTGGGTTCCACAATGAATATTTTCCCCAGTGTGCACGACAAGCAGGGTTTATTGCCATGCTGGTCACTCAGGACGAGGCAGAGAAATGGTTCCTCGGATTCTCCTCTTGTTCATATCCTCACCTACCATAGGTAGAGCCTTTTATTGACTCTCACCTGTGGTGTCTTCACACATAAAATGCAGGCTGCTTGGACTAAAGAGCTGCAAGAGTGACTCACCCTAATGCTCCAGGGTCAGCAGTGACCCAGTAAATGCTATTCTGTCTCATCTACCAAATTTTACTTCTGTTAGTGATGCAAAAGAACTGCCTGACAAGCATCGTCACAACAGAACTTTTTTTTTTTCAGGACTTTGGCACAAAAAAGAGATATTTACTAAATAAGCAGGAGTCTTATGTGTGCAATGAACCTGGGATTTCACCATCTTAGACTGAGTCTGGCTAGTGGGATGATTGGCTAGTGGGATGATCATTGCTAGGGTGACAGGATAGCAAAGAGCCTGACTATGCCCCAAAGGGATTGTATTCTTTCTGGGTTTAGAATGCACTGGGTAGTTTGTCCTTAGTAATGAGGAGGGAATCTGCCTGCAATGAAGGAGGCCAATAAAACTTTACCAATTTTAGTAGGAGGGAGTTTACCCAGGTGGTTTAGAGCATCACTTTTAGATGTTCAATCCCAGCTCCGTCTATTACCACTTGTGTGATTGTGAAGCCGTTACTTCCCCTCTGAATTTTGGATTCCTCAGTGATGACATGAGGCTAATACTAGTGTTGTCATAAGAAATAAATGACATGTCATGTGTGAAGCACTTATCACACTACTTGATGCATCATTAATAAATGGTGGCTATAGTTCACGTTTATGATTTTATATCTTGAGAGACTGTCTGGTAGCCAAGAAATCGGAGGAATTCCATATAGCGAGTATGATAACACTTTCTGGCCTGCAGATACTCCACTGATTTTTCCAGAACTAGGAAGTAGGCTTCTTGATCCATGAGGAAACCAAGCTTGGGGTGGTTATCTGGCTTGCTCAGGTTTGCATGTTGTAAATGGGGTGCTTAAAACTAAAACCAGACTCTCCAAGCACCCCATTGCTAGCATGGTAGAGGGAGGCACTGAATTACGAAGTTTCATTCTTTTCAGGATTTCCTACTACTCACAGTTCCATCTCGTCTTCCCTCTAGGAATTACATTTCTTTTTCTAAATAGAGTAAGTGAATTTATTAATTATATATTCAATCTTTACAATTCCAAATTATTTCTTATCATTAAAGGATGCAGTTATATTTGCAAAATCCAAAAATCTACCCTGCTGCCAATATGCATTTCAAAATATATTTCAAAAGAGCTTACAAAGTGAATCTGTGTTTAGGAGAGAAATTCTAATTATGCATTTAATTTCTATGCAAATATGCATTAATCATGAGATTAATTTACATCAATTATGATTTACCAAAGCTCAAAGTGCCTTGGAAGGAAGCAACAAATGACAAAGAATAATATTAGTTGCAATATTATGTAATTATGTATTATGCAATGTAAAAATAGAACTAGGGCACTGTGATCCATGTTCTACTGTTAAGGAGCATGTGTGAGAGAGGGTTATCAAACTGTTTAATGTGTTGTTCATAAAAGAAAATGGACTAGCATCACAGTCGTTAGAACGGAATGTGTCTGAGACAACATTCTAAGATAAATTTTCTGGCCCTAACAATTTTACTCCTAGGAGTGGGAGGGTGGAATGTTGACACATGGATATTGGAAAACGGATGGTAGTTTTAGGGGTAGATTCTACAAGCTAATTCTTTATGTATACACTTTCAGTTTCTGCCTACAGTCTTCACTGTGGTTGAAGATACTCTGTATATGTTTTTTAAAAATAATTTGCAGTTTCCACAATAAACAAACTACTTCAGATAGTACAGGGAAGTTCACACAATTAGTTTTCTTAAAGAAGAAGGGGTGACTAAAAATGACTATATTTCAAAAAGTGTATTTCGCATTAACCAAAGGGGTGTGTGTGTGTGTGTGTGTGTGTGTGTGTGTGTGTGTGTGAGAGTGTGTGTTCTCATTGACAGTCAGTCTGCTATCACAGAGCTCTGGGCTGCCCTCTCTGCCATGGTGGACTCTTGCTTCCCATTTTCTGCATAGGGAGATGCTTTAATAAAGCTCCCTCCAATTTCAACCTTTGCAGTCACTTTTAATTATCAAAATAGTCTCGTTTAGGTTAGTAAAACTTTTTTTGTGTGTATGTGTGTGAAGCACAATTTGCTCTGCTACACAGCCTGTCTCTGCCCTGTTCTTACCCCTTCTTTGTAGGGGCAAGGAGGAACAAGAGAATAACTAATTTCCTTGTGACTTCAGTGCTCAGTGTCTTTGCTGGTTGTGGCTGCTGTTTCAGCCCATGCACACTCTACATCTTTCTGTTCATCTCTGCTCTCTCTCTCTCTCTCTCTCTCTGTTGGATCCGCCATCCAAATGCCAGTCTCTTGTGTGGGTATTGAGGGTGCTTCCATGAGTTTTTCTGAAGGCTGATGGGCGCCTCCACCTAAAACATCCCCTGAAAGAGTCTGAGAGCCCTTTGAGGCTTGCGTCCTCCTTTCTTCCTCTTAGACTGCTCACCTCTCTCAGACTGCTCAGCACCACAGTAGATGTCGCAAGGGGTGACCCGCCAAGGGCCTTTTCCGGTTGTCTCCTTTATCCTTTCAGCATGAGGAACATCTACTGTCCCAGAGAACATCCCAAACTATTGACCAGCATGACAGGATGTGCCAACATGTCCTGATTTAAAACATGAGATCATCTATGCTGCAAGAAGCTCTGGATGTGTGTAGTAAAGAATGATATGGGAGACTAAAGTCTCAGTGCCTTGGCTGGGCATGTACTTGATAGTTGGCAGTAGGCACAAGGGCTGCTACTTCTCTTGGGACATCTTTAATGATGCAACTGGAAAAATGTTTCTTTTCAAGGTCATGTGTCATATTATCTTTCCAAAGTCACCCAAAATTATTTTAAAAGTTTGGGTTAATAGACTTTAAATTTCTCTGTTACATCTTTACTTAAAATTTTAAACTTTCAACTCAACTGCTGCTCTTTTTTTTTTTAAGTTCTTACCATCTCTATTCATCATTTCATATTCACTTTATTGACATACTTTAAAACATTTTATGAGGGAATAATATATCACTTTATTAAATATATAATGCATCATAAATATTTTATGATAAAACTATTTGTAATTTATTGAATCAGACTTAAGCAAAACAATCAGACAATCAGGAGAGTTTGGATTAACTTGTTCGATCTTAAATAAAGATTTCTTTTGCAGATATGAATGATTTCCATAAGGAATTTTCATTGTAAGTTCATTTATTTTTGTTGGCCAGTGATGGACAGATCTGAAGGTGTAATTCTCATCTTTTCATTTCTCTCCTGCATTCCAATGGTATGAATGGAGCTCCATGAAGAGAAGAATTTCAAATGGTCATCTTCACAGTTGACCTTTGGCTCCATTAGGTAGAATTACATTTTAATGAATACCACCAAACAGCAACATAGCCTAGTCATTTCTGTTTCTGACTTTTTTGTTTTTATTTTTACATTTCTACTGCTATTACTTTTCTTCAGGCACCTGTGTCTCTAGCCTTAATTATTGTAATAGTTTTATCTTTAAATGCACCAATTTTCCTTTTGACTGATGAGTTAAAAATGTACCCATCTGCTGAGGGTTTTTATAAAATTGCAGGAATTATGTTCATTTCCAGAATTCTCTTTGAAAAACATCCCTGTACTTGATTCGTAACCTCCTGCTGTTTTAAAATAAAACATATCTGAGGATCTCACAAATGTTCTTTTTAGATTACGTTATTGTTTCCATTTCCAGAATACAAGTGAATTTCTTTGTGCTTTGAGTCTGTGGTTGACTGCCTTTCAGGGGGTGAATTTCTTTTATGTGCTTTGAAATTTTCATTTGCAAATCCATTTTGAGTGGAAATTGTTTCTTCTGTTTGCATTTGTTCTCTTCCTGAGCTCGACCTTTCTTGAATAATGATTTTGTAGCTGTCTCCTGGAGACTCTGGGTCCAGAACTTGGTCTTCCATTCCATGAACAACCTGGAGCTCTTGCTCTGAGGGGATGTTGCACATTTCGTCCCAGGACCTCAGCCTCCATTCCTGGGTCAGGCAGCTCCATCCAAGTTCTGGTCTCCTTCCATGTTGTCATCACTCTCTGGGAGTTTAATTACTTTCCCATTTTTCATTTGCTGAGATATCTATCTTGATTTTTGAGTGTAGTGATAGTTTCTCTTCTTTTACCTCTTGTTGTTATATTTCAAGTTATGGTGGAAGTTAGTGGTTGTGAGGTAGGGCTGAATTGTGTGATCTCTATCCCTTTGATCAGAAATTTTTGCAGTCAGTACATGCTATATGTGTGTATGGAAATACTCTACTGAGTCCCACTAATACGTACAATTAATGCATGTTAACAAAAATTAGAAGTAAATTTATAATTGGTACTTATGTTTTCCTTTCTTCTCCATTTACATTCATACTTTATGCTATTGCAAAATTCCAGTCCTTAAGGCATCAATTTTGATCTCTATATTATATTCCTTAAAAGACTTAAATGGCTCCCCTTTGGCTTTCAATAAAAATGTGCTACTATGTCACAACAACATATAACATTGACTGTTGGTTTAAGATTTAAGATTTCTAAACTTCATAATGTTTATTAGAATTATAAAGACCAATTTCTTCCCAGAGCCAGAATCTTTTTTTAAAATTTGTTGTATATGACAGCAGAATGCATTGCAATTCATATTACATACATAGAGCACAATTTTTCACATCTCTGGTTGTACACAAAGTAGAGTCACACCATTTGTGTCTTCATACATGTACTCAGGGTAATGATGTCCATCTTATTCCACTATCTTTCCTACAGCCATACTCCTCTCCCCTTCCCTTCCTCTACTTTGCTCTATCTAGAGTTCATCTGATCCTTCCATGCCCCACCCAACCCCATTATGAATCAGCATCCTTAAATCAGAGAAAACATTTGGCATTTGTTTTTTTGGGATTGGCTAACTTCACTTAGCATTATATTCTCCAACTCCATCCATTTACCTGCAAATGCCACAATTTCATTCTCTTTTAATGTGGAATAATATTCCATTGTGTATATATACCACATTTTCCTTATCCATTCATCTACTGAAGGGCATCTAGCTTGCTTCCACAGTTTAGCTATTGTGAATTGTTCTGCTATAAACACTGATGTGGCTGTGTCCCTGTAGTATGCTGTTTTTAAGTCCTTTGGGTATAGACCGAGAGTGGGATAGCTGGGTCAAATGGTGGTTCCATTCCCTGTTTTCCAAAGATTCTCCATACTGCTTTCCATATTGGAAGCACCAATTTGCAGTCCCACCAGCAATGTATGAGTGTGTCTTTCCCCCATATCCTCACCAACACTTATTGTTGTTTGTATTCTTAATATCAGCTATTGTGACTAGAGCAAGATGAAATCTTAGAGTAGTTTGATTTGCAATTCTCTAATTGCTAGAGATGTTGAACATTATTTCATATATTTATTGATTGATTGTATATCATCTTTTGAGAAGTGTCTGTTCAGTTCCTTGGTCCATTTATTGATTGGGTTTATTTGTTTTTTTGGTATTGAGATTTTTGAATCTTTATATATCCTAGAGATTAGTACTCTATCTGATGTGCATGTGGTAAAATATTGTTCCCAAATTGTAGGCAGAGCCAAAATCTTTATAAAAATAATTATTAGTTAATACCAAGGAAAGTATTTTTTGGTATACTTTTCAGTGAGCTCTGATTCTTTTTTTTTTTTTTTTGACTCGAATGTATTAGAATTATATAGAAAAATGATTATATCTACCCACTGTTCATTTGACATTTCTTTTTACTCATTTTCTAGTATTTGGTATGGATCAATACTGACCAATTAATACTTTTTTTGGTTAAAGTTCATGATTTAAATAGACTAAATTCCTTGCTTTGACATCATTCGTATGTTGTTCTAGCCCAGAATTTCCATACTTTGTGGTAACTGGTGGAAACATGATGATTCACTGAAGGGGTTTGCTTGATGGCAAATAGTGTCCTGAGTAGCCACTTGCCTGTGCCCCACAGGGAGAGAGAGTCTCAGTCACCACAATCCAGGGTGTGGTCTTCAGATTTTAGGTTTGTTAACTTGCTTTTGACAGGGGAGTGATGAACTCTAAGGAAACCACAGGTATCTTGACAATAGCATAGATATTAAAGCTGGGCAGGTGTGAGTATGAATCTTGCCTGTGATACTTCCTGTACAAAGAGGTAGCTTCTCTGAGCCCAACTCTTATCATATCCTTGATGGTAATGATCAAGAAGTCTTACCTTTCAAAGTTGTTGTAAAGATTAAAGATAATCTACCTAATTAAAACATTTGGTATCTTGGATGCTTATTTCTTTTCTATGACTCTTCCTCCCATGACCCAAACTCCAGGAAACATACTGGAAGGAAAGGTCCCGCATCAATTTCTCAGATCTATGTTCTAAGTTCTGTCTCTTGTCCTCTTTCCTGCTTAGACCCCTTGTATTATGCTTTTTTTTTACTTCGTACCCAATCCTCCTTCTTGCCTAGCACCTGTAGACTGACTCTTCAATGGATATTCTCCCTGAAGTTTTCATTTACAACATTTCTATGATGTCCCCGAACGATTTTCATGCACTCAGTCCTTGGACAAAGGATCTTTGAGCTCTAGAACATACATTTCTAGACTATGCCCAGGATGCTGGACCACCAATTGTCTAACTGTGGAAGAAAAAAAGGGAGAAACACAATATCCAATGCCATGTTATAGCTTTAGTAAATGACTGATTGCTACTCTTAAAAAAAAAACTATGTATAAATTAGAATGACAGTTAACAACTTACAATAGGGACTGTGCTTGGAGTGGCTAATTTTTGTGTGCATTATCTAGCGTACTCTCTTTTTCTTATTAAGATACTTGTGAAACTGGATTTGTATTCAAAGGGTTTCTGAGTGAGTAGAGAATTAGGTAAAGTCTGTGTTATAGCAATGCCTAGGAGGAAATAATAAACCTCTGTAGGTTCCCTCACTAATCCCACCTTTAGTATAAAGCTGAGAACCCACTAGACATTTGTTAAGGGCTTCATAGATAGCCTGCTTCTGTTTGAAGGACTAGCCCACACAGAGTGGGCATGAAACGGTTCAACAGTAAAACCCAGGTGGCTGCAGCCAAAGGGGATGCTTAATGGTGTGACACAGGAAGTGTTCTAGTCAATGATTTCTGCACAGTGGGGGAGACTTTTTCCAGTAGTACATAGCCTGCTAGCTTGTCAAAAAAGCCAGGGTGGTCCATATGATCTCTCTCACCACTGGAACACAGAGGATAGTTAATGGCATGCAGAAAGGAACTGCAGAGAGAAGGGCTACACCTTTGGATAAGGGGCAGCAAGCATCTTTGGCCTCGGCATACTGAAGGGAACTTCCTTAACTTCTAGATTTCATGGATCTGCCAGGGTCAAAATAGAAACAGCAGGTGCAAGAATGATAGCAGTGTTACATATTGATAGCTCACTTCTGCTTTCTTGCTAGTATTTTCAATGTTTGTGTTTCCCATGTGTTTTTACAAAATATACTTTGTGAACCTTCCAACGTCCATCATCTCTGCTCCTACATCCCACACTGCTGGGGGATTTGCATAGCTGTTTGAATTGATGTCACTATGAGTATATGATTTCCCATTTGAATAGGCACCTCTGAAAATAGGTAATTTTTTATGTCCCCATATCCATTCTTTCAATGTGCACAACACAGAGAACCCCTCTCCTACAGGTCTATGGTTCTGTCAGTTGTGAGTACAACTGGAGACTTTAATGAAGAGGGGAGCCCTTTGCCTTTAAAACCCCTTGCTTTTGTTCCCCTTCTACTGTTTCCTTTTCAATTTGTCATCCATCCACCCACCCACCCACCCATCCATTCACCCATCCAACCATAGATCCATCCATTAATCCATTTATCTATTCATCATTTATTTTTTAAAGAAAATTTCCTGGCTTCTTTCCCACAAACCACAAACATGCTCAAATCTTTGATCTGAAAAACAAAAACAAACAGCAATAAAACATACTTTCCTTTCCCCAACTTATTTCTTCCAGCTTTCTTCCAAGTTCTATCTCAGTCAACTTCTAGAAAGGGCAGATTCCATAACCTTCTTCATTACTTCCCAGCCCACAGCAGTTGACATCTGCTTTCATTATTCCTTGGAAATTAATTCTTTGAAGTTTCCAATAACATCCTTTTTGCTAAAGTCAGTGGATTTATTTTATTTTATTTTTCTTATTTGACTTATGAAAGCATGAAACTATGATGATCCATTTTTTGAAACACTTTGGCTTTTATAGATGGAAGAGTAGGGAGGGAAGCTGCTTATGGGATGAGACAGGTGGGGCCAGATTGTATTTCATATCAATACATATTTATGAAGATGAAGTGCCTGGAAATTTCTTTTCCAAAGGTTATGAACCTGGTGGTTTTCCCAACACTACTCTATTTTCCTCTTTCAGCCTCTTGGATGACTGCTTTTGCTTGGCTGGCTTTTAAAATATGATGCTGCTAAGGTTCTGCTGCTTGTCCTGTTCTTTGTGTGCACTCTGGAAAGATCTTTTTCAGTCCTAATGGCCCCAGCATTAACTATGTGTTCTCAGCTTCCAAGTCTGTGTCTTGAGCTTCCATCTCTCTCCTGAACTATTGGCCTAAAGATTTAATTGTTTAGTAGATTTTCCACTTAAAAATCCCACCATCATCTTGACCTTGGTATGTTCTAAACTTACTTCCTAGTGCCTTTCAAACCACCTCAATGCTGCATTTACTCAGTTATTTAGGTCAACAACTTGGGAATGATTCTTGTTTTTTTCATGACTCTCCCTTTTAACCCCTCCCCCAATCAAAATATGAACAGTAACCATTTTTTTAAATTTTATGTAATCCTGTTACTGCTAACTTAGTTTAAGCCTTCACTTTTTAGGATCTGATTTGATTCCACAGAGAAAGCTTTGTGCATAATATTATTTTAATTGTGAATAGGGATTATAAATATTATAATTATATTAATTACATATATTGCTTTAAAGACCTAAAGTACCTATTTTTCCACAAGGCTTTGGATTAGCACAACGATTACTGGGACATATCACAATAAAGGTCCTTTACCAAGGAGATTTATGGCCAAATTTTGATTATCTTGGTTAGAAGGCCAACGAAAACACAAGGAATGGGAATAATGAAATGATCCCTAAGTCATGTGTTCAGCAATAACTTTGATCCTTTTTTCCTCTGAATATTTTATCATCATAGACAAGATTTTACAAATTTCTGATTTGAATTTCTGCCTCCTGAATTCTCCATACCAAATGAGCACTGAAGTAGCCAAGAGACCACAATTCCCACAGTTAAGGAAGGAGGAGGAAGCAAAACACCCAACTCAATCACAAAGTAGATGAGAATCTGCACATTCCGGTAAAGAAAAACCAAGGCCCGAGCCAGAGCCATCTTGCTGCTTTTATCTTACTTTGTACTTATCTCACTAAGTGGCATAGCGATGACTGAGTTTCAGGGCCATGATTCTAAGATTTAAGCTGCTCATCTGTAGCAGTTTTCCCTCTTACAATTCATATTTTGGTCATTTGTACAATGAAGGGAAATGCTGTTTCAACAGCTTAGAATCTTTCCATATGTCAGGAGTCTTGGGCAAGATGGGAAAAGGTCAGTCAGGAAAGGAAATAGCAAATAGCATCTCTTATTGTACAAAGGCAAAACGTGTCAATGGGCAAATTTAATAAGACATTGCAGTGCCAAACCCCCCCCCCCCTTTTTTTTTTTTGGATAACCTCGTGCCTTGATTTCCAGTGTATGGGTACGAAATGCAAAATGCAGGCATTTGGGCTCTTGTATCCATCATTATCTCAGATTTCCTGATGAGATTGATAGGCTTGGGGTAGGCATTAAACCAGTCTCCACCATTTCTCTTCTGCCATCTTTCATGATTTTGTACTGGTTTAGCCGGATAATCTGGGTAGGAGATCTCTCGTGTACCTGCTCTGTTTTGCAACTGCCCAATGTAAATGCCTCCAGGTCTACAGATTTCCTCACTCACTTAAAATCAGATGATAAATACTGCATTTGAGACCTGTCTTTACTTAGTATTTTGTTTGTTATATCCTGGCAGCATATTCACATAACGGGTCCCACAATGTGGAAGAAACTGCTGTATTGCATTTTGAACGCATGGTATTGATTGCCAGAGAATCAGTTAAATAGCAGTGTGAATAATGATTGGCACTGGCCTTAACCCTTTTGGCTAAAATTGCTTATTTGTCATCCTGGCTCATGGAAGAGATAAACAATTGCTTGCTGATGATCTAACGGATCAACTCTGAGTATCATTTGGCATGTCAGATGAGAGCTAATTTAATGAGCTGCGGTTTCTGCCAATTACCTGGGAACAAATCCCTCCGCAAGCTATTCTGTACATCATCAAAATGTTTAACCAAATTCTCAGTTGTGGCAGGTAAGATGATTGGGTGTTTGATTAGTCAACATGCTGTCGATATTACCTTGCATGCATTTGTCCTGTCTACTTATCCAATCACCTTCATTCTTTAACAATGACAAATTATAATACGTAGTCATCCAATTCTTTATTTTAAATTACTCTGCTCAGTATGTATGCTAACTGTAAAACTGAGACATCCCCATGTGCGTGGGCTTGTTGAATTGCAGATCAGGTTATTTGTGTGGTGTGTGATATTGTCAGTTGGCAAAAATAGAAAAAAAGTGACTTTGTTCATGTACCTATGAAGAAATTCTCTAACAAGAGGTGGCAATCAGGATGACTCTCTGAATGACTTCATGTAAAAAGGGAGAATGTTTGGGGAAAGAGAGGTCTGTGAGCTAGCAAATACTGGGCAGGGGAAAAAGAGATGGATAATGAGAAGATACAGTGTGAAGACAGGAAGTACCAAGGTTAGGGCATGGTGGACCGTGAGACACATGCAACATTCCTGGGAGAAAGAAGATCCACAAAGGCCTGGGTTACCCCCAATACCTGAGGCCCCCTGGTTGTGGGAGCATCAGGTGTCCTTATCTTGGTCACCTACCCTTTCCCACTCCTTAGATTTCTGTGAGTTTCAGAAAATGCTTTTCTTGTGTCCCTTTCTAGCTCTTTCTATCTCTGGCTTTTGCCAAATGATTGTATCTGCTGCTGCATTTCCACAGTCATGACAATCTGGACTTGAAGCCCAATTTGTTGACATTTAATTCCTATACCCAATGCTTTTTTGTGACTTCAGTATATTTACCTTCCACTTGCCACTGTGCTACTGCCCGGATTGTTTATTCTCTTTTATTTTTCTTCTTCATTTCTTGCACAACATTCACTTCCTCTATCTTAGAACAGTTGGTGGAGGGAGGGGACAGGAGCATGGGAATTCAGCAACTTCTGCCCCAAGCAACTTTATCTCAAGGAATTTATAGCAGAGGTACTTCTCTCCCAGAAGGGAATTCTTTTTTTTTTTTTTTTCCAAAAGTGACTTTTAAAAAATTGATTATTTAAAGCATTACATAGCTCATGATATATCATCTTTCATACATTTGACTCAAATTGTGTTTTGAACTCTAAAATTTTCACATCTTTTGCATTCTCTCATGAAAAAAGTATTTCCATTCTTGCTATTTTACTAATATGCAAAAATATGCCAAATTTCTAAGACATATGTAAGAAGACAGAACCTGAGCTGTTTTTACTCAGAACACTCTGAAACCAAATATGAGGGGGTTTTCAACACAAAACAATTCTCCCATTCTCTGTGGACACCAATTAGATGTCTTAAACTTATACTTTTGACATTAACTACCTGGAATTAACACAGACCCCACAAGTTTGAGGACTCAAACCCTTAAGACTGTTCCTCACTCCACTTACAAGTCCAGGGCTTCCTATATTTCTCACCAACTGATTATAAATCAGAGGTTCCCCTGTGATTTAGTTTGGATCTGGAATGTCTCCTTAAAAACTCATTGCTGAAGGCTTGGTCCTGGTGCAGCAATGTTAAGAAGTGGGAGCGTTTAGGAAATGACTGCATCATGAGGACCTGGATCTCATTAGTGGATTAATCCATTTAATGGATTAATAATTTGAATGGACTACTGGGAGGTGGTGGAAACTGCAGGCAAGTGGGACATGGCTGGAGGAAGTAGGTCTCTGGTATGCTGTTGGGAACTATATCATGTCCCTGGCTCTTCTCTTCTTCTCTCTGCTTCCTGGCTATCATATGCTAAGAACCTTTTCTCCTCCATACCCTTCTGCTATAATGCAATGCTTCACCTCAGGTCCTACAGCAATGGAGCTGGCTGACCATAGACAGAAACATCTGAAATCATTAGTCAAACTAAATCTTTCTTCTTTTAAATTGTTTATGTCAGATATTTTGGTCACAGTAATGAAAAGCTGAATAATATGCCAAGACTTCCCTTTCAAGCTTGCTAATTTGCTGAAATGATTCACAGAACTAAGGAAAGCACTTTATTTACTGTTAGTGGTTTATTATAAAGGCTATTACTCAGGAACAGACCAATAGAATAAGGTATGGGGAATGGAGTACACAGAGCTTCCATACCTTCTCCAGGTGAGTTATTCTCCTAGCACATATTCATCAACCTGGAAGCTCTCTGAATCCTATAGTTTTGGGGGGTTTTATGAAGGTTTCATTACATTGCCATGATTGATTAATTCACTGGCCATTGGTGATGAAATCTATCTTCAGCTTCTCTCCCTTCTCTGGAGGTCAGTCAGGTGGTAGGCTGACAGTTTGAACTCTCTTCTCATGTCTTGGTCTTTCTTTCTATTCTTTTTTTAGGGAGGTGGGGGGTTAAACTCAGGGGTACTTGACCACTGAGCCATACCCCCAGCCCTATTTTTTTGTATTTATTTAGAGACAAGGTCTCACTGAGTTGCTTAGTGCCTCACCATGGCTGAAGCTGGCTTTGAACTTGTGGTCCTCCTGTCTCCACCTCCCAAACTGCTGGGATTACAGGCGTGCACCACCATACCTGGCTCATGTCTTGGTCTTTCTTGTGACCTGCCTCGAGCTGTCCAGGGATCCTAGTCTCTAGTCATCTCATTAGCATACAGAAACTTATCATTTTGGAGGTTTTTCGAAGCTGAGTCCCAGAAATTGGAGACAAAAAACGAATATCATATCCTGTATTTATTTGTGGCATCCAAGTCTCATTCATACTTCATTATTCTAGGGACTGCGTAGGACTTTTTAAAATCCGAAGCCCTTTTAGAGGTGTCCCTTCCTGGTTTTGCTTTGTCACCTTATATATTTGGAGAGAGTGCTACATAAGGGGCTTCCTCCCTCATTACATGCAAGCATTGAGTTTTCTTCATTGGCAGAAGTCCGTGGTGTTCACAGAGGGTTGGGCAGCATCATTAGTCTCTGTACAGTAATACTAGGGCCTATGCCTTTTGCCCTCAGCACAAATTAAAGTTTTCACATTACTCAGTCCTGGGAATTACCATGTTTCTGGTTCTGCATAGAACACCTGGACCCTGTTCTTACAGAATCTCATGTGTTCCACAGCAACCTGACCCTATACTGAAGGCAAATTAGTGGGTTTTCCTCTTTTTGTCTGAGCAGTAGTATCCCCTGGTTTCCTCTAGGGTGTCATTTTAACCTGAGATGCACAACCTACTTATTTATTTTCCCCAGGACTCTACTTTTTGAGAATCTGACCACAGGAGGTTGAAGCCTCTGTGAACCAGAATCTAGTTCTCCAATTCCAGTTTTGATTTGTGATTTGTTTTCCAAGGACAGCCAGTAACCTTGCTTCCCTTCTTTTTCTTCTACTTCTTTTTTTTTTCTTTTCTGCAATTAGCTTTCCTAAAAGGGAGAATTCAGTGGCCTGTCAGGTTGCTCCAACAGTCTGAGCTTTTCCAGTAATGGTCCATGGTATCTATCATTCCCGTGGCAGACTACAGCCTCATGCTGTTGTAAAAAACTTTCAGTAAAGAGGTCCTCCCTCTCCATTTCCCTTGTTGTGATCAGAAATTTGCATCCAAGTTGTAGTACTTCTGGAAAGATGATTCTACACAGGTGAGTCTTTGGCCCTGGAATAAATACTTTGGTAATTGTGACCATTTTTAAGTTTCTAACCCAGAGTTTTTGCTATCTTTATATTAAACTACATACCTTCTCCACTGCCAAGATTTGCCACATGTAATCTTTGCTTTCTCTTAAGGGAAATGGGTGTGGAAAAATAGTTAGAACAAGTGCAGGGGTTCACTGGGACAAGTACCAGTGTCTGAGATGGATAGATGTCCATTATTCCTTCTGTATATTTTAAACACTTATTGGGCATCAACAATAGCACCTTGTCCAAATGCTTAATAAATATTTGTTGAATTAAATATCAATACACAGCAGTAAGACATACTGCCTAACCTTTGTAATCAGCAACCCACCATATTAGAAAGGGTAGTATCAAGGGGGTGGTAGAGGCTTGTGTTCACCCACAATGGGTTGTACTTCTGGAAAAGATGTTGCTGAATGAAGGCAGAAACCCTACCTATTGACCAGGATTAGTAAACCATGCTTCTTGCCCATGGAGCCCTATGCAAGTCCCCTTTTCTCTCTTCAGCTTAAGATAGTCTCCTCAACTATTCAATTCAGCCTAACTTTTTTCAACAAACACCCCTTCTAACAAGCTATGCAGGCAAGAACCACAGGATTTGGTGTTATTGGAATACAGAGTGGAATAAAATATCAGCTTTGCCTTTGAAAAGTTTATAATCTACAGACTCCTCCTATTCTTAACCACAACTTTAGGGAAACTTATGTAATCTCTCTGTGCCTCAGTTTCCTCATCTATAATACTGGTATGGGAATAATACCTCCCTGAGGGGTTGTCATGGAGGCCAAATGATTAATAAATATAAAGTAAAGTACTTAATAAGTATTATATATGATATTTACTTGGGCAGATACCAGAGCAGTTATAATCAGACTACTATCTAAACCCTGTTCTCACTCTCAGCCCAGCTCTGGTTTTCCCCAACTCTTAACTCTTCATGTAACAGTGATCAAAATGACCCTTGTGGGTAGACAGCTGTATGCTGTCTGGAATGGACTTGGAATTACAAAGGCAGTAATGCAAAAGCTCAGCCTACTGTGTCATTTTCTATACTTTTTGTTCACAGTGGAGCTATTTCTGCATCACAGGTATTCAATAATATGAATATTGTCAAGGTTGAGCAAGGAAACTAAATTGCAATTAGAATTTGGTATGCTATTGCATGGTAGTGTGACTTTACAGTCATGTACCATACTCTTTAAAAAACTAGAAAAAAAGGATTTTAAATTGTTCATTATAATAAGTACATATATAAATAAAAACATCACAAGATACCCCAGTAATATGTATAATTTTATATGCTTATATAATAGTAAAAAATAAATTTGCCAGGGTTATAGTTCAGTGGTAGAGTGCTTGCCTACCTTGTGTGAGGCACTGGGTTCGAGCCTTAGTACCACATAAAAATAAATTAACTAAAGGTATTGTATCCATCTACAACTAAAAATATTTTTAAATAAATTAATCTAATTTTTTAAAAAAAGTCATATTCAGTAGGTGATGTGTTTCACTTTCCTGTGGTGTTCCCAAAACAAAGTTTCAAAGCTCTAAATTGGTTGTCAATATATTTATCTTGAGATACTATGAATTTGGAAATATTCCTTTGGGGTTTCTGCTCTAATGCCTTCTTGAATGTTCTTTATTCTCCGCACCTCCATGCTGTGGGCTCTCCTTATAGATTAAATTGCCTTTGGACAAGGTTTTCTAGTAAATCACCAATTACACTCTCCTGGGGAGGATCCAAGTGAGACCTGTTTTTTATTGAGGTCAGCTCTATTGTTTTAGAAGAAATCAATTACTGTTATTTTAAAACCAAACCAAACCCAAAACCCCATGGCCTCCAAGTACAGGTAATGCTGGCACTGAAAATATAGATAACATCCTGAAATGATTGGATTGTGGTTCTGATTGTACAGTCAGGCTTTGAATTGTTCCCAGCATAAGAAAGGGCTCTCTCACTCTGTCTCAGGCACACATCTAGCTAGGGGTACATGTAGTCCTGAAGCTTCTGGAATGGGTATACTTCCCACTCCTGTTGAGAGGCTGTAGTTCGTAAATATTGTGAGAAGCACAGAATGAAAAGGTTAAACCAGTACATTTTGGCTGGATGAGGATTAATTAGGAGATGATTTGCGAGGACTATTATGTGTGTGCTAAATTTACTGACCTTTTTTCCTCCCTGTATAGAATGAAGCTCTGTGCTCTGTGCTCATTATCCTTAAATGTTTTCTTTTCTCTGTATCATCACCCCATTCATTTTATTTGGTCATTTTAAAATGCACTAATTTGGAGCAGCAGGCCTCATTGATTCCTGAGAATAGAACATTTCAGTGGGCACAGCTATGTAGGCCTTAGGAAAACTCTTTATGATCATCAGGGGCTCTTTGGCACTAAGGTGAGGCTTCTGGTCAGGTTGGCAAGGATCCCAACAGATACTCTCCCACTTTTCTGTGGGCAGCAAGCATGTCTAAAGGCCCTGCAAACAAGTTTTAAAACCAGGCTTAAGTACTGACTTGCCAATTTTGGTTATTTAGGGACAATGATCTATTTTTGCTGATTAATGCGTGTCCTTTCCTATCTCTTCTGTTTTCTTTGTCAGACTTTGGACCAATGCTGGTGTACGGCAATGCTGTTCAAGGGCAGGCCAGACAGATTGCAGGGCAAGGCCTGCACATTCTGGGGGTGCCTAACCCCATCCATTTCCTAAGGGTTCTACAATATATGGAAGATTCTATAAAGTATGGAAGACTCTCCTACCTTGGACTTTCTCAGGTCACCAAGATGACAGAGGATGAGGATGGGAGGCTAAACAGGAGGGGATTATTGACCAGGCAATTCTGCTGGTTCTTTTATGAGATTGTGGATGGAAAAAAACTAGAATGGAAGAAGTCTATGTGCAGTTTCCATGTGCTTCACTGTACCAAGTTGTGTGGGGCTGAAAACAACCCATGGACATGGGTTGTAGAAGGCCAAAATGCAGGTGAACCATTTCATCCTGAGGCCTTAGGTTTCTGTAGCTCTTACAATCTTTCTGATTCTCTATCATCTAAGGATTTGAAGAGTTTGAAGTCAAAGACAGAGGAAACAGAGCTCTTTTGATCACTGGACATATTTCTTTCATTAGGTTTTGCCAGAAATTCTGGTAAAAAAAACATGAAGGGGTGAGGAAGGTAGAAATAAAGACTTAAATGAGAACTTGTGTTTTTTTTTTTTTTTCCCTACTGGGGATGATTGAACTCTGGGGCACTTGACCACTGAGTCACTTCCTCAGCTCTGTTTTATATTTTATTTAGAGACAGCATCTCATTGAGTTGCTTAGCCCTCACTGTTGCTGAGATTGTCTTTGAACTTGCAATCCTCCTGCCTCCGTCTCATGAGCCACTGGGATGACAGAGGAAGACCTTGGGATGAGGGTGAGGAGACTAAGCAGGAGGGGCTTATTGACCAGGCAATTCTGCTGGTTCTTGCAGGAGATTGTCCATGGAAAAAGTAATGTGTGCCCAGCAATATGTGGTTTTATTTGAGTATAATTTATCTCTGTACCCATATCTATTCTATTTCAAGCAAGTCTTAGATCTGTAAATCTTGATCAAAAAGGTAAAATTTAAAGAATTTTAAAAATTTATGTAAAACAGTTCATCACACTATAAAACATACTTTCTTGGTACATTATAAATATGAATTAATTAAGGAAACAGCTTACACAGAACTTCTCAGGAGTATTTCTAATTGTAGCTAGTGAGCTACCTCATGATAGTAAAAGTTGGCTACTTGGAATGCTTTCCCAAGCCCTATGCACATGTACATGTGCTTGAACTTCTGAGTCCATAGTGAGGATGTTTTGACTCATGGGATTACTCTGCATTGCTGAATTTTCAATTGCTGTCGCTAGCAAGGCAAAGTTGAAGGCGAGTGGCACGTCTCAGTGGCTAGATGAGCTTTGATGGGACTGAGAAAGATGGAGTTTCTAGGGCTTTGACATTTCATTTTCTTGTTATATAGCAGCTATAAAAAAAAGTCACTAGTATTTTCCTGTCTTCCTTATGGATACATACCGGCAATAGGAGAAATAAGAGTCCCAGTCTCATGCCTAATTTGGTAGCTTAACTGGTTAAAGAAGCTGTGAGATACCCGGAGCAATAGGGCTCGTGTCAGCAGGTTCACCCAAGCAGAAGTCCCCTGTGAGGTGATTGAAACGGGGGAATATTTCCTGTGAAGGTCCCTTTCCTGAAAACTCCAGTGTGAATGATTACTGAAGGCTGTTTCTAAAGTTATTTCTATAATGCACAATTGCTGAAAGTGGAAGAAAATGACAGATGCTAATGTTTGAATACTATGAAGCTCAATGTTGTATACATCAGGACCTTTCACATTTAAGTTAATGAGTCACCTAGGTGTTCATTGACCAGTTGCCTTCTTAAACTTGGAGATGGATTTTTTTTTCCCCTTATGCAGTTTCTGCTCTGTACTTGGCCTTTTTTTTAAATGTGGGATATTACAGCACTGAAAATATTACTGATGCAGATTTTATTCCCAGACCATTGAGTCTATTTAGATATGTCACACTCATCAAAGCTCATGTTTATTGAAGAGGGTTATTAAATTTACTGTAAGATTTCATAAAGACCCTTTTAGGTGAAAAATGCAGGTAGAATGGTTTGAGTGGATGCTTTATAAACCTTTTACGAGCAAAAAAAAAATTCTAAATGCAAATGTCTTATGTAGAAAGTAAAAGCAATTTGTTTTTCTCATTAGGTGCCAGACAGTCGGCTAACATGAAGATGACAGATTTTGAGATCTATGAAATCAGAGGCAGCTTTCTTTAACTGAGGGCTGCTCGTTGCTTACATTCTCTATCAAAATGCATTCCAAGGTTAGAAGCAGACATAAATGTCTACCTGGTTTGGGAATGGTTCTTTTTGAACCCTAGTTGTATTGTTGAGAAGATTGCAATGCATTTAGTTTAACACACACACACACACACACACACACACACACACACACACACTGAATACAGTCCATAATTAAAGATATTCATCACTATGTTCATTTAAACTGGCACAAAAAGAGTAGCTCACACTGTTTCTCCTCATTACTATGCAAGACCAGAGCTTATATTTCTTGATTTGGAATGATGCCAGAGAGTCATTTCAATATTTGAGCTTTATACATTATTATTAATCATGGTGATCATGTACTTTTCAATATTCATGGTACTTCATGATAATTTTTATTAGATGTTTCTCCTAGCAGTGGAATCAGGTCAAAGAAAATGACTTTGTACTCTGTTTCAGGTGAAGAAACAGAGACACCGAGAGAGATGATGACTTCTGTACCCCACTATGCATTGTTGGCATAGCCAGCATGAAAATCCCTAGTGTTATATTTTTATACTCTGATACTGAGGTTCTTCTCACAAATTCTTGCCAAAGTTTTATGAGAATAAATTTTCATATTAGAAAGTTCAGATGTATTTGGGAAACAAAAAAATATCACTTAGGAACAAAGTGTTGGACGCATAATAGATTTTCAATAAATGTTGGCTAAAGAAACATAAATATTAGTTGGAGATTTAACTCATGAGGTTTCAGAATAATACTTTGTGTAAAAGTAACATATTTTGAGTTAATTAATGATAATTGGAATAGGATCCCAGTTAGTGGGTAAGTTGGATATATTATGTGTTTCAGAGTTAAGTTATAAATCATTGTAGGACAATAACAAGAGCATATGTCTCCAACAGCTTTTCAGAAAAGTGGATGTTCCACACATAAACTAGTGGACCAAGAAGATAGTGAAGATTTATCTCCTATCTGTTGGCATAAATAGATTTCTTTTCTTAGTCTATAATGATGATATGTTAAAATATTTATAAAAGAACCTTGATTAAAATTATAAAGCATTAAAATGTCCACAAATCCCAAAGGGTCAGGACCATCAACTTGAATTTTATCAAGATAGATCACATCCTAGGAATACATCCTGTACCCTGTGTATCGGAGATTTAACAATGATAATAACCTTAGAGCTTGTGACCAATGGCAAAAAACCACATTATTCTACCAGTTAATCTGCATCTGCTGCTGTCTTAATGTTTTACTACCGCAGTTCTCTTGAAATGCCTGGATTGGCTATCTTGATAAATTGTAATTTTGGTGGCTTAAATACAGTTTAATCAAATTTTACTTGAAAGTATAAAAAATTCTAAGTGTCCCCCCCCCCACAAATTATGTTGTGCACTCATATCACAATTCAAAGAAAATATACAATTCTCAGGAGAAACACTGAACACTGTTGATTATTCTTCCTTATATAATGTCCAGGCAAACCAGAAGCTGCCTATGTCATTGAAAGAGGGCAGTATACATGTCTGATAACTTTAGTTTTAGACTTTGCATTAGATCATTCATCCTGTAATCCACTTTTTCAAACTTCTTGGATTTTGAATAATTTAATAACATTTTTAATTTGCTCTCTGAGGCAGTACTGGGAATTCGAATTCTAAGCTTAATATAAACTACATTTACACAATGAAAATGTTTTCTAACTAGACTTCATCATTTAAACACAAGTCTTACGCTCTGCTCTGTTTGGATCACCTATAGTAGTCAAAGAAGCAGTGGTGGTGGTGGTGGGAGGTGCAGGAGACCTCTGGACCAAACAGCACAGGCTTCTTATGCTGGAAGGTATTGCATACTCAGAGAATTTGGGACTGCCCTGTGTTTATGGGGGAAATACTGTGTGATATTCAGTGATGAATTTGGGGCCTCATTCAACAAATGCTTGTTGAACATTTATTGTTATGAAAGACATGGTGTTAAATCTGCAGACTTCCTGATAAGAGTCCTCATGAATGTTAATATTAACTAATATCAATGTAATTTAATATTAATGTAATATTATATTAACATAATGTAATATAATTTAATTACCTAATTAAATATGTTGATCTGAGTTTGGAATGGCTTACACCTAAAGTCCTGTAGGGAAGATCCTATTGAGATGATGCTGGCAGCTTGGGAAGAGTCACATTGAAATAGGGAAGCAGGGGTCACCCATAAAACAGGCATAACAGCTCTATGTTTATCTTGTTCAGGAAGGTGTTGGGCAAAAGAATGTATCTAGGCTTGTGTGACAGCAGAGTCTACTTGTCCCTGTCACCATATCATCTGCTTTGCCGGCAATACATTTCCAATGACTGAGCACATTATTCACAGTAGATAGGATTAGAATGTTTTCAGGAATCTTTAATGCCCTTCTATCTTATGAATGGTTTCCTTCACAAATACTGATTTAAAAATGCATGCTTCTTAAAGTTATGGTTGTTTAAGAGGAAATCTAATGAAATAGGTTCTGGAACTTTCATTTTGCTATTTGTTTAACCACCTCCCTTCATGCTCAAAAAAACACAAAAAACCAAAAAAATTTACATCAAATACACACAAAAATATAAAAATAATCTCCCTGAATAAGATGCTTTTAAAAAAATCTATTAATAGACCACAGACCACATTGATGTGAAATTGAGGGACCTACTCTTGCAAAGACTCATGGCCATTCTCAAATTTGGGATTGCCACTGAAGGGAGATTGGGAAATTTCCCAATTTCCCAGTTTCTCCTCCTTCCCACTGACAATTGGCATATTTGTAAATAACACCATAGAATCAGTTAGACACTCACAGTAAATATGTTCTTTTAATCTTCAAAGTCTATACATCTTTGCTATTATAATGATAACATTATACAAATTGAATGAAGAGTAATAACAACTCTTCATATGTGCTGCAGGCTAATTACTGTTCTAAGGGCTTTTAAGTATTTACTCATTTACTACAATTAACTGTGAAGTAGGAACTATTATTAACCCCATTGTATAGATAAGGAAACTGATAAAATCATTCAACTGCTTTGCTATTGCTTGTTTTACTAATCCAGTAGTTGGCCATGAGAAAGCATCTACATGCATGCATTGATCCTTTTAGATTTAATCTATTTTGTTTAAAAAATTTTATTTTGAATAAGGTAAGAAATTAAAACTGTACATGTAATAAGCTAAAACTTATACAACTAAAGATACAACTAAAAGTAAGTCTCTCACCCACTTCTGTTATTTTTACCTCACTAGACAGCTATACCCTTGTTCCAATTGTTTGCATATCCTCCTAGAGATATGTTATAGAGCAAATACAAGCTTGTATTTCAAATTACTTTTTAAAAAAGTGGTTTAGGGGCTGGGGTTATAGCTCAGTGGTAGAGTGCTTGCCTCACACAAGTGAGGCACTGGGTTTGATCCTCATCATCATATAAAAATAAATAAAATAAATAAAGATATTGCATCCATCTTAAAAAAAAAACCTTTAAAAAATGTGACTGAATTTTCTAAACAGACAGTTTTAAACACTAGTCTACTCAAACCAGTGACACCAAATGTTTCCTGGAACACCAAGAAGCCCATACACTTAGATAATCATATTCAGTGGGGCATAGGTTGGTTAGGACACCTTGAGCTTGTGCTGTCCCCAGCTATGGGAAGCACAGCCAAGAAGGTTATAAATGTGACATGTTTAATCTACTGGGGCCCAGGTAGATGCGGCTCGAAGCCCTTGGTCATTTGCTGCTTGCAGCATCACCGAGTAGTGCCAGCAGAACCAGCTTCAAAGACAGACTATTCCAAAAGAAAGAGACACATGAGTCCAGGGGGATTCCAATTCCCAGTTAAGATGAGGACATGTCCACATGTACAAACTAGTGTAAAAATCAACTGTATGGGGGAAAAAGTACATTCTCATTGATATAGCAAATCTGCTTCTAGAAATTAATCAAAAGACTTAGCTAGCTACATGGATATTCAGGACAACCATTTTGTAGCATATCTAAAGAAACAGCAATAGAGGTTTGGTTAAGTAAATTACATTAATTCAGGAGTATACTGTGCAGCCATTTAGAAGATGACAAAGAATAATAAATGATACAGAAAGGTGTTTATTATATGTGGCGAAGTGAAAACAGCAGTATGTAGAGAAGGTTGCGTAAAAAATATTATTTGTCTTATATGAGAAGTATAATAACAGAGACCCTGGGTGAGAGCTAGCAGAATGATTTGCAACAAATATTAATCCTTGTTTCTAGGTAGAAATAGGCAACTTCAGTGACCTTTGGAGGCATTTTATTGCTTACCTAAAATCTAAAAAAATCAATAATGAATGCCTTTAATCAATGTTGAACATAAAACAAAAGATTTCTTTTAAAACTTCAGAATAGTTGGTTAATTCTTGAAAAACCAGTTGCAGATCATTCACTAACCCATCATTTAATAGCTTTTTTTCTTGGGTACAGTCTAATATTTTTTTTTAAACATCTGCTTGCTGGTCTCCTTTCTACCTTTGAAATTGAGCCATTCATGATCCACTGATTAAAATAACATGTGACCCTTTCACAACGTCTTTAGAATATTATCTGGCAGACAATTAATGTTTTTAATTTAGATGTGTTGCCTAAGCCCTGCTGAACGTTCCCCAGACTCTTTCAGTTTAGCATCAATGATAATAATAATAATAGCTAATGTTGGTTGGATGTTTACCTGTACCAGACACTGGGCCAAATGCTTTAGGAGTAGGATCTCACTGAATCCCTAAGGAGTGTGAACTATTTCAATTTGCCTCTTTATCAATGTGGAGACTGAGGATCCAAGAGGTTAAGTACCATGCCCAAGATTATGGAGTTCAAAAAGTAGAGGAGCCAGGATTCCAGAACCTGGGCAATTAATCAGTATAGAAGGCTATGTGACCATCGATAAGAGTGTCTCATCACTGGTTTGATGAGGAGAGGTTTTTAAAACATCTTATAAATCCCATTTTGTAGACAATGAAATTTAGCCAGGAAACGGGTGATGTGAATGTGCTTGGAAAGGTGATTCACGGAAAGACAGATAAAATCCAGCATCCCATGGGTCTTGTCTCTGCACTTAGTGCTAACTCGCTTTTCAGGAGAACATAAACGACCTCAGTGTCCTGCATGGCCCTATGATGAAATAATGGGAATGTGCTGTCTGAGTCACTCAATAATGGAAGAGATGGAAATCTTCCCACCTCATGTTGCCTTTTGCTGATTGTGCACACAACACTTGCCCATCAAGATCATTTTCAAAAGATGATTACTTCAGTGTGCCCAGGCCTGCAGGACATAAGTATGTGGGCAGTGGTGGTAAGAACTATAATTATTCTTAATGGGAAAATATGCAGGTAATGACTTGGATGATCATGTATCTGTAATGTATGAGTTCCAAAGCCCAATGAAGTAATTAAGCAATCTGTAAACATGCAGGAGAAAAAAAGCCTGAAATAAAAAAGAACCAAAATAAACGCTTCTTTTTGAATAACTGGAAATGTTCTTAAAGAGGAGTCATTTAAAAAAAAGAGTTGTCTATCATCTTTCATCTATGTACCTATCTGCCTACTGTCTACGCATACATTTCTGTATGTCAGAATACTAAATATTTTTAGGGGGCCAGTTTTTCCCAGTTGTCATTTCAAAGGCAGTCTTTGCTCTCTATAGAAGGTGAATTTGTATATCACTTTGTCTTTATTGAGTACATTCACTTATATTAGTCCTTTTCTGGTACAAAAGCAGCCGGAAGAGGTAGCAGAATTAGCCCTGACCCGGACTGGAAGTTCTGAGTGTGAATTCTGCCTCCTGCACTAACTTCATGGTTGACTTCAGATTAATTTCTGCTCTCTTATTTACAGTGATGATTCCTACCCCATAGGAAGGACTGTAGGAGAATTCAGAGAATAAGAAAGTGCTTTATCACACAACAAAAGAAAGTGCTTCATCATAATGGAGCTGAAGTGTACCTAGCAAGTGCAGCCATTCTTGTTATTATAGCTCTGCTATAGGGCAGGATTTTTTTTCTGTTTCATAAATGAAAAACCTCAGGCATAAAAACTGGTCCAAAGCACAAAAATGGTTGAAGGTAGGAATCTGAGATTTTCTGATTGTGATTTCAGTAGAGTGACTCATTCTTTGAGTGAGTGAGAGAGAGAGAGAGAGAGAGAGAGAGAGAAGAAAATGAAAGAAAGTTTGTTGGTGGATTTTGATGATGCCACAATAAGCCTGAAGTGGTTCTGAACATCAATAATTGAAGATTTACTAAAAATAGACTCTTTCCAATGGGTGGTGTAAATAAACTATTTGTAACATGTAAACCAATCGAATCCAATGGGTACTTTTGAGGAATGCTAACCAATATATTAGTCTTCTGAAGGATTTATGGAGTAAAAGGCAGGGAGGAAATGGCTAGATTAGGGCTGTCGGGGGAGCAATTAGCAGCACTTACCGACTATTAAAGCACTTTGTCCTTAGAAAACAACAACAGAGAAAGTCAGAGAGAAAGGTTGCTTTTTCCCTTTGAATTTGCAACATCTCTTATGCTGAAAGCAAAAGTGTCTTGTGGCAAACTTTGCAAGCTGTTGCCATATGATTAATTTATGTTTTGGGTTTTTTTTTGTAAGTTTCAGTACAGTCATAGCTTGGGTTGCGATATTTTGTCACTGTTACTAACAAAGCTGTCTCAGTCCAAATCAGGACTTTCAGGAGAGACCTGAAAGGCCAAAAGAATGTCCAGGGATGTTACTGGTGGCCCAGTAGGTGGCAGTCTGCCCTCTGAGTTAATGCCTTGTAGTTACTAGCAAGATGCTTAGGGACAAGACAGTAGGGGGAAGGGTTCTAGCCCTATTTATTTAAAAACATTGTTTTTTATTTTATTTATTTTTTTGAGACACATTGGGGAAAATGGCAAGTAATAAAGATGGCATTGAAGTGTGTTTTCCCCTCTCTATCCATATTGGATAATTATTTTTTGGCTTCTATCTAGGTTTAGATAAAGAGCTTTTTATTTCATGTCGTATTGTTGTGTGTTAGTTCCTGCTGCGCTGCTGCTGCATCTCTCTCCACTGTTGGATATTTTTATCATTGTGCTTTTACTTTGTAAAAGACACTGGCTTCCATTGGATAAAAAGGCAAATAGATATACCACACGCACAGGCATAAACTCCTTAGCTCTTTTGGAAAAGTTCTTTTATTAATGCTTATTTCTATCTGGGTGTGGAAAAAAAATCGTGGATTGCCCTTCCTTCCCTACTGAGCACCTGTGAACACTGACCCGGGGTTGTGACAGCAGCTACTCCTAATGGAGCCCTGAGTCTTTGTACTTTGTGCGGAGGTTCATACCTGGGTCTACCTGCAGGAAAGCACATGACCCCTCCTGGGTATTTGCAGGTGGGCCGCCTCTGAGGTTGTGAGTCTAGCTTATACAGCTACTCACGTTTTTCTATAGTGCCCGGATCAGGAAAGGAGGGGAGCTGAATGGTGGAGAAAGAAGGCCTGACATTTATCACTCATTTCTCATTTTGATTCAGACACTGTTCGTGCTGGGTAGGTTATCTCACATAATTCTTACCAAAAATCTCAGGATGTTGGGAGTGATGGGTCCAGGATTGATATTGTCTCCACTTTAGGGATGGGGAAATGAAGTCACAGAAAGGTTAAACAACTTGCCCAAGGTCACTCAGTAGATAAAAAAAACAAAACAAAACAAACAAACAAAAAAAACTGTTTCATTCTGTCTCTTAAGTGTACATGTTAGCCATTTTTTTATAAATTTATTTTATTTATTTATATGTGGTGCTGAGGATTGAACCCAGGGCCTTGCACGTGTGAGGCAAGCGCTCTATAGCTGAGCCATAAACCCAGACCCCCCCTCCCCAAAACAAACAGTTTTATATTAGGGGTGTGCAAATGTGTTCCAAATTCCCTTGCCCCATTTAAAATATGTATTGGCATTTACCATTGGGCTATATAGGAAATGTGTTTTGTCACCGAAACACACCTATTAGGAACTCTTTCTTCCCTAGTCTGATTCCTGCATTTCATCTTCTTCAAATTGAAAACCTTTAAGAAGCAGATATATTCAATCCTGATTGTCAACTTAAGCCTCAGCCATATTTACCTTAGCATTCAGATTGTGTGGCCATCTCTAAAGCATTGGATAGGAAAATCTTTAAGAATTCATTTTCATGAGGGAGAAGGAAAACCCTAAATTTGGCTCAAAGACATGTCTAAAGATAGGAGAGGAAGAGTCAGCAAGAAGTCTGTTTCTTAGAGATGCTTCAGCCCAGTTTTCTGATAGAAATCAGGGCTTGAAAATAAAATCTGAAATAATTATTTGAAATCTCAGTAACACATGGGGAACATAATATATTGGGGTTTTCATCATAAACACAAGGTCAGAAAGCTATGGAATAGAAATGGGTCCTCATTTTGGTACCATTCAAATGTTTAGGGTGAGTGACATCAGTTTTGACTTTGAGTCTTTGGAGTATTGTTAGTAAATGAGAACGGATGGACTTATGGGCTACAGCCAGAAAAATGTTGTTTTATATTTGCTAGTGTGCTGGTGCATCAGGCAAACTTCCGTTATCCAAAAAAGAGATAACGAATGTTTTATTGGGTTTAAGATTTTAAGGCAGACAGATCTGTCTGGTATAGTCTTCCATTATATCAGGAGGACAGCCCTTACCTGATCTATTCAAAAGGCAACTCTGGTTCTCACCCACTTAATGGGTCCCCGGAGGTGAGATTCATAAGGAGGTAATGAGAAGACAAGAAATCTTGCTTAATTAGGCTTTTGGTTGCTATTAACATGGTATTAACATGATCTGTGTTCCCCTCCCTGCTGTCTAACCCAGTTCTGAAGGGCAGAGTAATTAGTAGACAAACAGGGGACAGACCCCAGGTCTATGTGAAAAGAATAGGGTAGTGCTGTTCCTAAAGTAACTTCCAGAGGAAGGAGGACATGACTGTTGCTGTCTTCGAGTATTTGACAACCTATTTTGTGGTAGAGGGACTAGAGTTGTTTTATATAATTCAAGAGGTAGAACTTGGGTCAATGAGTAGAAGGTATAGGGAGAAAGACTATCAGATATCAAAGCAATGGGCATACATATCTAAGCAGAGATCAGAAACCATCTGGTGGAATTATTGTACAAAAGAGGGAGAAGGAAGGGTTAAAGTAGGTAAACTTTGTGTTCTTTGTAACCCGGAGATTCTATGATCATATGTTATTCTTTTTTATTAAATGAAGTGAAAGTACATTAAAAATTTTTTAAATTGTTGATAGACCTTTATTTTATTTATGTATTTATATGTGGTGTTGAGATTCAAACCCAGTGCCTCACATATGCCAGACAAGTGTGCTACCACTGAGGCACAGCCCCAGCCCGAAAGTGCATTTTTTTAAAAGTAAAAATCCTTTTCCTTGGTTAAAAGAAATGTTTCAGTAGCCCAGACAAAATAAGAAAGCTTGGACTTCCTTCACTCTGAATTGGACACAGAAGGAAGTCAAACCCTCTTTTTCATAAGTTGAAGATCTCATAAGTCTGCCCAAGATTTCTGCTACTCCTTGATGTTGTATTGATTCTGCTTCTGAAAGCAAGTGCACCGTCTCTGTTCCATCTCTGCATTGTCCTGATGCAAAGATCAGCTGCTTTACTGATAACCCAAGGGCAACAAGTATGTTGTGAATTTTTGTAATGAAGATCTGGAGATTACAGGATAGTGATTCTATCATATAATTTACAGTCTCCCTTTATTTTCTGCCTATATTATTACTCTTTCCCTTTCTCTGAATGATCAAATTCATCATACATATCAGTTCTATGAATACCCAGGTTTTTTCTGACCGGTCTTCTAATATGTATTAGAACAGGTGAGATGAAGCTTCCATAACAAATCAACTCCAAAATCTTAGAGGCTATCACAACAAAAGTTACTTCCTAATCTTGGTAAATGTCCAATATGAGTCATTAAGGTGCTCTGCTTCATGGAGTGTCTCAGGGACTCAGATTGACAGGGGCTCCACCTTTTCACATATCAAGTCCTCCTCTATACTTTTATCTCAAAGTGACACATGGTGTCATTTCTCATAGCATATTGGCCAGAAGATGCCCCACATGGTTATGTTAACTTTAAAGGGCTGTGAGATGCAAGAAGCTGTAGAATATTTAGTGAATATATTGTTTCTGCCTCTTACCGAAAATAGAATTTTTCCCAATGAAGATGGCTTCCTCTCCAAAAGAAATCCTTGTACCTCTAAGGAAGGAGTGATTTTTGACTTACATTTCTATGCTTAATTTAATTTTTCCACAATTCAGCAATAACTTCTGAGATAAATTCTTAAATTAAGACGCCAAGAAGTCTTCTCAGCTGAGGTTATATTTATGTTTGTTGTCTAACTTAATGGACACTACTCGAAAGGTTTAGATGAAGCCACAACTATCCAAATACAATGTATTAGATTAGCCTATAGTCACAAATTATTTTTGGCTCAGAAAGAAAGTAGTTATGAAGATATGACCTTTATTCTTTTAGTACTGCTATGCCTGTATATTAAGAGCTAGAACCTTTTTTTTTTTTAGCTCAATCTGAAATAGTTTTGGTTTGCACATCAATCTTTTTATTACTCAAGAATGGATTATTCTAGCTAAAGAGTAGTTTTATTACTTCTGAAAAATTGATAGTAGAAGAGAGATATTCTAATCTGGGTCTTTACAGTTTCCCAAATTTGGCCTGTCTTTTCAGAGATTGTAACTTACTCTGTAAGGCTCAAGTTTTAGATTTTTGCTTTGTGCTAGCAGCATGTTTATGGTTATGGAATGTACTTTGCCTCTTGATTTTTGATAATTGCTATTTCTGGTTCATGATACCGTTAGAGCATTTTGTAAGTGAGGCATTTTATGCCCTACTTTAAGAAACTGCTTTGAATTCAGGCTGTCTTTCCCTGCTCTACTCTTATGCCCATTTTGGTAAACTTTTCTGAAAGATAAACTTGTGCTTGGGCAGGGTGCCTCAGGCAATTCCTATAAAGTGTTTAATGTCAACACAAGTTAGAAATATCTTAGGAACATATGCTGTCTCAAAATGCCATGTTCATGCCAAAAATAAACACATAATTTACCAAAGCAATCAAAAAGATAAAACCAAACAAAGTAAGAACACTCACTAAATTAACACTGTAGTGAATGCATTTTTACAAATATTTTTTCAGGCCTAGAAGTCACACAGCCTCTGACCCTGGCCTCTCTGTCAATGAGATCACTAAGATCGCCATCCTAAGACTTACTCAAGATGGCAGCCACAATTTTAAGGGCCAAATGTGGGTTTGTGTTGAGTGATGGTGAAAACATTACATCTCACAAAGTTACAAGTGGGAGTGTGATGAGAAAAAGAATGAAGCAGCCTCTAGCCAGGTTTTCTTCCTTCACTTAGAAATTTATAGAATTCCTATTGTGTGTAGGTGCTGTACCAGGTGCTAGGGATGAAACCAAGAACAAGGCAAAGTCTTGTTCAGGAGCTGGTTCTGTTTTTCTAAAAACAAATCAAATTGTATCACTTATTCAAAACTTGGCCTCTAGATGATTTGACATTCCTGTTCATGGATTCTATGCCCTACAAGTTCATCTTCCTCAAATATGCTCCTAATTTTTACCTGAAATGTTTTTCATATTGTTGATATCTCTACATTGTTATACCACATATCTCTCTTTTAAATTGATAAATCATACTTGGAAAAAAATAAGCTATTAATTAATTGACAAATGATTTTATGCAATGCAAGATCCTGAAAGGAAGCCATGCAGAATGGGTAGTAAGGGAATAAGCAGTGGATGAAAAAGTCAAAATCAGGAGGACTTAGGGGCCTTGTGGGCTGCCAAGGTTGCTGGGTGTGGTGAGGTGCATCTGAGAAGAGGATCGTAAAGGCTGCTCGAGGGACACTGTGAGAAACAGAATTCTGGTTGGATGGTTCAAATGTTTTTTTTTTTAATTTTTAAATTTTATTTATTTAATTTTTAGTTATTGGCGGACACAACATTTTTGTTTGTATGTGGTGCTGAGGATCGAACCTGGGCAAACCCGGGCCGCATGCATGCCAGGCGAGCGCGCTACCACTTGAGCCCACATCCCCAGCCCCTTTTTAATTTTTTTTTAAAAAAATTTTATTTGTTCTGCTTAGTTGTACATGATAGCAGAATGCATTTCAATGCATCGTACACAAATGGAGTGCAACATTTCAATTCTCTGGTTGTACACAGTATAGAGACACACCATTCCTGCAATCATACATGTACCTAGGGTAATGAAGTCCATCTTATTCCACCATATTTTCTATCCTCATAATCCCTCCCCACCCTCCCCTTTGCCCAATCCAAAGTTCCTCCATTCTCCCATGGTTACCCCCCCCCCATCATAGATCAGCATCCACTAATCAGAGAAAACATTCAGCCTTTAGTTTTTTTTGGATTGGCTTACTTCACTTAGCATAATATTCTCCAACTTCAATTTTTTTTTAAATGAAAGGACTATTTACAGAAGTGGGGATGGAGATTAGGATAACAATGAAGGATATAGAAATCCTCCCTTCCCCACTACCAGGAACCTCAGATCGGTGAAATTCAACCTGAAGCCAGCTAGCAAGGGAACCTAAGAGTTTATAGAAGCCAGCTTCCCAAAGCACAAAACTGGGTGGAAAAGGGGAATAGTGGACTTGGGTTGGGAGCAAATGGTAAATAAGCAGACACAAAGAAGAAGAAGCTTTAAACACATGTGAAAGTACAGAATAGAGCAATAAACCTCCATCTACTCATCATTAAATGTTAAAATAATTATTAGTATTTTATATTTTGGGAAAGAAGTACATTGTATATGCCATTGTTTGAAAGAATCTGATTCCCTACATTAAATCACTCACCTACTGAGAGTTAATAATGGCTTCTGTTTGTTGTACTGAATCTTAATGAAGGGCACATTTTACACTAGTCATGGTGGAAGGACTGGCTCTCTCAACCTCCATTTTAACCTCTTATTTGGAAGTTGGAAAGCTAAAATCTGTATTTCTTAGATTGCCTTATAGCTAGGAGTCTGCATGTAAATCATGTTCTTATCTTTTAAATTTACTTATATGCAATTTTTTGGAAGTCAGTGGTGTGGAATTAGCTCTCTCCCTGCAGTGGAGGAACAAAGCTGGCAGATGCCTGATGTTCTGTAGTTGGGATGCTACCTTCTGAGACTGAGGAAGTTGTAGCAATAGCAATGGGGGTAGCATGAACACCTTTGTACCACAATGACTGTATTAGGACCTTGTAACCCAGTCTAGTGGAGACCCCTGATTTTCACCCCCTGAGCCTTTTCATTGTTTGAAAGAATCCACTTTCCTAAATTAATTATCTTCCTGATTGAAAAACTTAGAGCAGTTTCCACCATATCAGATCCTGGCATTTATGGTAGGTCAGTCTATTTGTAACAGCAGGGATTGAATCTGATTCTGAAGAGTGACATTAACAGTTAGAATTTTCTTGAAAAGAGAGATATGTTTGTTGAAACCGAAAAGTACTTTGTAGAATAGTGAGTGATTCTTGCTCCAAAATTAAAAAAAAAAAAATGTGGTAGGAGAAGTAGTTTACAAATGATTGAATGTTTCATAAAATGCTCACAGGACCCTTTAGAAATGGTATGTTCTGGAGGTAATTATGGGTCAGTTATTCTAAGTAGAGAAGGGCAAGAACAGAACTCGGGAGGTCATAGTCTTAAGGAAGGTGGTAGGGCTGGGAGTGCCGAAGTTGGTGAGGTCAGTTTGATGCTTTTTTATGTAGCATCACTGAATATTTTACCTTGCTGTGTAATTCAATGATTAAAGTCCTATGAGGAAACTGTGTGCATCACACAGTGAACATTAGGGATAATAGGCCCTTAAACTCACCCACAGTCAAGTGACACACATACTGGCTGGCCCGAAGGGCAGCCTCCATTGTTAGCACAGGGCAAATTCATCATAAAGGATCTATTTATATTAAAGCACTTGAAAATAATGCAAAACTGAGTTTCCTAGGAGTTACTGAAGATGGGATTTACACAGTGCATGCTAAGAGTATTTCACTAATAAAATCTTTAAACTCATCTCTACTCTCAAGACTTTCATTTGGCCAAAATCAGTGTCCCTCCCTCAGTTACCACAAAACCAGTGTCCTTCCTCACTTACTCAATGTAAGCCACGTTCTTGGCAAATCTATCATAGATATTGTTGGACACTTTTGGAAATGCACAGAGGAGAGTTGGGGCAGTAGATGACAGCAGTTGACTCTTGATATCAGATGAATTCTCCAATCATCTCCTATAGCATGTTTAGCATACCACAATATTTATAAGGTAATACTGAGACCTTTGTGTGTTTTTCTCTCCAATTGTGAACTGAGATAAGAGCATTTTATTTTCATCTTTTTCCCTACCTCCATTCTTGTCAGAATATTGGAAAAACAATTCCCTATTTCCTGGCAATAAGAAAGAGGATAACTTTCTACATAAAAGGTGTTGACTCTTCTTCACTGCTTCAGTGGTTCTTGTAGGTGAGAAATTATATTTAGGCTTCAGTTCTAATAGGACTGGAAACTCAGGGTTCAAACTGTCAGCATCCATAGGCAACAATTCTCCCCACATATGCCACCTTAGTGCTTAAATAAAATAGCAGAAATGCATCTGCTACAAATGGAATTGCATGAACACTGCGGTTTGAGGGGCCCTACACTTTATGAATGCCTACCATGTTTTTACATATATTTTCTCAATTCCCCAAACATATTTTCCGTTAAGTACTATCAATCATTTTTAACAGTTGAAAAATCTGAGGTGGAGAGAAGTTAACATATTTGTCTGGATCCTAGAGGTGACAAAGAGTAAAACTTAGAAATAGTCTTGGTTCTCTGTTATAGATGTGCTGCGCATGCATTCTGTGTGTGTGTGTGTGTGTGTGTGTGTGTGTGTATGTGTGTGTTTGTGGTAGGAGAAGTAGTTTACAAATGATTGAATTTTCATAAAATTCTTTGTTTCATAAAATGTGTGTCTGTCTGTCTTTCTGGCCTGGGGAGGGCAGGGAAGAGACACAGCAATCACAGCTCCCACCTCAGCGTATTCTTCAATACCACTCTCTTTCTAACAGCCCAACTGAAGGGAGAATGTTAGCTTTTCCCTGTGGCTGAGACTGTGCTAAAAAGATAGAAGACAGAACATGAAGCAAGACTGTGAGTAATCCATTAAAAAAAAAAAAGAAACCCACCTTAGTAAAACCTTTATTACAAAACTAGTGTTTTTACATTGAGGAAGGTTGGAAAATATGTATAAAAATAAGAAAATGGAAACCCAGTGATTACCCCTGTTCACACCTTAGTCCAGATGCTCCTAGGAACAACATGTTTACAGGTATATGTATGTATTTTTGCAGAATGAGACCACACTGTATGAACTGTTCTGTAACCGTCTTTCAGTAATGAACTTACAAGTCTCCACGTTTCTTTAAATTTGCTTGCTAGCTTCCCCACCAAACAACATGTGTATGACCCCCACGGTTCCTTGGCCCTACCTCCAGGATTGCTTTCTTCCCTATAAGGTCAGAATCTGGCTATGTTCTTTCCACAACATCATCTTATTGGTGAGCAAAAATCTTCGTCTCCTTTTATGAACATAAAAGCCAATGGGATTTAAACAAGGATGGAGATTGAGACATCATGAATTTTTCATCTGGTATCCAAACTGAATGTGTTCATGCACATGCATGTACGGTAGGTTAATGAGAAAGAGAAAAATGAAAACTGAGTGGTCTGATACCAGGATTCAGCCTGTTTTTTTTTTTTTAATAATAGTTTCTGAAGTTACAGTTGTGTTCAGCGATAATTAACGTGGGAAAGGATGACTCAGGGCTCCTCAAGATCCGACATGACTTCTGGATAATTACCAAAACCAGATAGATGGAGAGAAAGGTTACATTAGGGTTAAGAAGTAGGAGTAATTACTCCCTTATTGCAGGTATTTAAACAACTTCCTGCTCCTTTCTTACATCACTTCCTAAGAAGTTATGCTTCTTGTTGTGTGGGGCAAGCTTTCTCTGTAAGGTGCAGTAGACAGAACCATTACTTGATCTAGCTGGTGGTATACTTTATATTGGAGCATCATTTTCCTTAGCCTTTTCCTTGCTTCATTGGGCTTTATTGATTGAAAAAAATCACCTCTAAAATTTTGTTGAATCTACGGGAAAATGTGTTATGGCAAAATTTTCGTTATGTTTAAAAAAAAATCACTACACCCAGCTAGGGATCATCATGCCCAATAAACTCTGGGCTGATGCATAGTAATTGATATTTGATGCTCTTTATTATGTTTTCAAATAGTTCACTATTGATATTTTACTGAACAATTCAGAAGGCCTATTAACTCTTTTATTTTGTTTTTTCTTGAATTTTTCATAGTTTACTGTATTCCAGTTCTTTATAAATTAGCAAGGACAAACGCAGTGGGTGTAAAAAAGGATTAGACCTATGGAGTGGGGAGGAGTTTTCTAGTGAATAAACTGAGATGTTGTATGCAAAAAGTTTAATGTGTGTCTGGTCAAAGAAGGCAATAAATGTTGTAAGTAAAAGAATAAAAAAAGAGAGAGAGAGAGACTAAACAGGATGTACTCTGGTCCATAAAGTGAAAGATTAGGGGCTTGACCTTGGATCCCAAGGTCAAGTGCACCAAGTAACTCCAAGGCTAGTGCTCTTTTAATGCTCTTTGTTCCCCTCTGTAATCCCCTCCCCGCTGTCAGTTCTTTAAGTCCATCTTACAATGAGTATTTGGTATTGATGGTAAGTGTTGAAATGCATTCTAGGGAAGTTGTGGAACTGCCTTCACAGATGCTGTAAAGACTAGATCTGTTTTTTGGAACTGAAGCAGTTTGGGACAGTCATGCATTTGGGGGGAATAGCGGACAGGAGAGGCTGTGGATCCTGAAATTCCCTCTCTGTTTCCAAATCTTAAAATAAGTCAAGTGTCTCTTTATTGGGGGTTGAACTGATACTCTCTTTCCCCCTTTTCTAGAACTGCCCCCACAGTTTTAGGGAGTAGGTAATATTTTACAGGTGAAGATGTAACTGAAAAGAAAGACAAAGCAAAAAAGAGCAAATGATTTTTATGGCCATATCTCTTTGACACATTTATTATGGACTGAGAAGCCCCACAATAGGATGACTGAAAAAGTGATTCTAATCTATACTAATGTGCATTGTTTAGTATTTACTTCTGTCAGTACATTAATCATGTTTTATTATGCTTCACGCTAAAGTTACATTTAAAAAATCCCTAATGATAACATTGATGCATTGTCCTTTGTTGTGAGTATAAAGGCTTAATTTGATGAATAGAAGTTAAGAAAATGTTTAATCTTCCATTATAGTATAATGATTGAGATTCATCCATCTGCTCCACAATAATAATAATTTATCATGAATGAGCATGCTTATAAAATTATGGAGGCACATAACAGAAATTGTTTTTTTTTCCTTAATTCAAAAATTTGACCTTAGTCCTTCTGAACTGATCCTATCTTTTGTTGTTCATTGTACCGAAGATTTCCTTTCCCTGCATTTCATAACTTTCCCATGAATTATTTTAAAAAAATTTTAAAGTTGTAGATGGATACAATATCTTTATTTATTTATTTTTATGTGGTGCTGAGGATTGAACCCAATGCCTTACACATGGGGGGAAAGTGCTTTACCACTGAGATACAGCCCCGGCCCCCCATTAATTCTTTTTGTTTGTTTTTGTTATTGGTACTAGGGATTGAACCCAGGGATGCTCTACCACTGAGTTACATCCCTGTCCCTTTTTATATTTTAATTTGAGACAGGCTTTTGCTAAGTTGCTGAGGCTGATCTTGAACTTGTGATCCTCCTGTCTCAGTCTCTGGAGTAGCTGGGATTTTGGGCATGATATCAAGCCTGATGCATTTCTATTAACTCTACTTGGAAGATAGAGGCTTCTAAACATCTCAAGCAATATATTTTTTTAAAGAGGGGGGGGGAGAATTTTAATATTTATTTTTTAGTTTTTGGTGCTGAGGATCGAACCCGGGCTGCACGCATGCCAGGCGAGCTCGCTACCGCTTGAGCCACATCCCCAGCCCCTCAAGCAATATTTTAAAAAAATTTCTCTCTATTTAGTAGCCCAGTAGCAATTTATCTATTTTTTATTATCCTTGAAGATTTTTATTTTTTTTAGCTTGAAGAAAATGTGAATATTGGTTTTTCTACTTAGCCATTTTTGGGGGTGGGTGAGAGTGGGTACTGGGGATTAAGCCCTGGGCTTCACTAGGCTTCAATAGTGCTCTCTTACTGAGCTGTACCCCCAACATACTTTTGAGATAGATAGGGTCTTGCTAAGTTGCCCAGGCTGCCCTTGCACTCCCTATCCTCCTGCCTGAGCCTTCTGTGTACCTGGGATTACATATGTGTACCCCTGTGCCCAGCTTCTTAGTTAATCTTTACCTACTGTTTCAAAGTAGAGGTAAATTTATTCAAGTTTGGACTGACTACCAAAAAGATAAAAATGTGTAGTTGATGTAAATCAGGCAATACATTGGTTTTCATTATGTAACATAATTTTTTAAAATTTTTATTCTAATTTGTTATATATGACAGAAGAATGTATCACGATTCATATTACACATATAGAACACAATTTTTCATATCTCTGGTTGTACACAAAGTAGAGTTACACCATTCATATCTTCATACATGTACATGTGATGATGTCCATCACATTCCACCATCTTTACTACTCCCATGTCCCCTCTCTTCCCCTCCTTCTCCTTTGCTCTATCTAGAGTTCACCTAATCCTCCCATGCTCCCCCTCCAACCCCATATGTAACATAATCTTTAGGTTTTCATTTTAGCTTGACAGAGCAGATAGGTGGAGAATAGAATGGAAATTCTATGGAACCATTTTGGTAACTTTAGTATCTCTGCTGAGAGGGAAGTCTGTCCCTAAGCTTAGTCAGGAAACTAGAGAATCAGATGGAAACACATGACAGAGTTATTAATGGTCTGGATGAAGGAACAAATAGTACCTTCATAAACTAGCTAATGAAACTAGAAGGAGAGGTGTCATGATACCCTTGGGGATAGGAAATACCTGAGAGGAATAGGATCTTTTGGCAGGGGAGCAATTCTGTCCAGACATAGATGAGTTAGTTTAACTAAGAAATGACTTTCAGTTCTCTGGATGAGTGGACTTGAAGAAAGAACTTATGAGAAAATAAAATGCTTTTCCTGGAATCCAAGCTACTATAGGATTAGAGAATTAAAAATGTCAATGACCATAAAGGAGTCTATACAGAAATGTTTCTAAGGGAAAGTCCAGCTTATGTCGTGAACACTATAAAAGAGGGCATATGCATAAAAAAATCCAGGAAATTAAAAAAGAAATTCCTGTGCTAACCACAAGAAGTAGTTACTATATTGTCATTAGACCTATTTGTCTTATAAGTTCTTACAGATGCAGTTGAAACCTCTTTTTGTTCCTCCCTGATTTAGTTCCCTTCTTCACAAACACAGTTCTTGTGAAATTAATGTATGTTCTTTCCTTTTGTATATGGCTCCTACTGGATATATATGAATCTGTATATAGTATTTGGTTTCACATAAATGGCATCATACTGGACACATATCCTTCAGCAGCTTGTGTTTTCCCCTCTGCATTGTGTCCAGCCTTTATCCATGTTGATGCATGAGGCTCAGTTTATTTTAACTGCTGCATAGGATTATATTGTATGAACACATCATAGCTTATGCCCGTCTCCCTACTGATGAATGTTCAGGTGGTTTCTCAGTATTTGGCTTTTAAAACCAATCTGCAGAGAGTATCTTTCTGCTTGCCTTCTTGGGTATTTATATGAGATTCTTCCCTGAGGTCTACCTGCTAGAGTGGAATATGTAAATCATAAGGCCTCCATGTGCCATGTTTCTGTTCTCGAGACTAAAAGGCTCAGGGGTCACTCTAGTTAAACTGGGCTAACTGGGCTGCACGACATAACCACACAAGAGACACAAATACCTTTTTCTGTGACAGCTCCTCTGACCTTAAGGGTCTGCAGAAAGAGAGAGCGCGAGAGCATGTGCGGGCCCCTTTTATTGAGGAGAAGTTATTCAAATGAGGCAAGGGGTCAGGTTTCAGGGGGCTGAGTCTATCTTCATGATGTCCACTGTCAGCAGGTTGACTGACACCTGGGTAGGTCACACCCAAGGGCAAAGTAAGAGAAGGGGACACCCACAAGGCACTTCCATGGAAGATTCTATCCTAAACAGGGCAAGGGGTTATATAACAAAGGAACAGGTGAGCATAGCTTCACCCATGAGGCTATAGCAAGGCACACCCATTTCTGTGACTGAGCACCTCATCACCCAGCTGGGGAGTGTAACTCAGTCACCCGTAAGGTTGGCCTCCCACATCCATGTATTTGTTTTCTAGATTTTGGCAAATTGCTCTCCAAAACATTTGGACTACATGATACTTCTACCGGCAGTGTATTTCCATTTTCCCACATCCTGTGCTTAAATTTTTTTTTAAATTGATGTAATTCTCTAAAGTTCTTAATATCAGAAGAGGCCTAAATGGCCTCCTGAGGTTCTAGTCCCAACACACAGAATTATGCTCCACTATGACACTTCTATTCTACCCTAATAAAATTGTTGTTTATAACAGTGCTTGACTTAAATTGTAGCCTGGTATGGGTTCCATCTCAGTCTTTTGAATATTGGTATTCCTGAAATCTTTGGTTATGCAATAATAAAAAAATTATTATTTCCAGATCTTTAATGCCAGAAACATATAAGGAATTTACAACACAGCAGGAATGTGTAATTCCTGCCTTGTGGGCCAAGAAATAGTGCATGGCATCTAATCTGTACAGGATAGAATGTATATTTTGTGGGGCTCCCTGGACTCCTGCCAGGGTTTGTGGGGAAGTTAAGGAGCCAGAGCCACTCTGGCCTACCTCCAGTGAGTATAATGTGCCTTGCAGCATTCTCCCCCAGTTCGGCTCTATCTCTCCATAGCTAAGAAGGCAATTCAAAGGCTCCACAGACAAAACAAACCCTAAACCTGGGAACCTAACATACAGATGCAACCATTCTGTTACAGAGAGAATTGTTCTCAGAAACAACATCAAGCAGAAAGATGAATCTCCGAGATCATAAACTTAAGAACTTGAGTTTGAGAAAGCAGAACTTGAGTTTGAGAAAGCAGGCTAAACCAACACATTTATTTTACCAACTATCTAGCTAAGTTGCAGAAAAGCAACTAGAAACAATTTGGTTTGACCTAATTATGAGTTCACATCTAGTAATATATATTTATTTTGATAAGAAAGCTGTGGTCACATAAAGATTAACGAAGTAACTGGACACATGAAAGTAAAGTTCCAATAACCAGAAGCACTCCCAGGGGAGGTTGAGTTGTAGAATCCACCCCCTCTGACATTTTCCAAGTGGCTCAGTGGCAGTAACCTGCCAGAAGAGCTTTCCTCCCTTGAGCTTCTGTGGTTAACTAGAGAGCTGGATTCAAAGTTGCTAAATGAAAATGAATAACAGCTTGCGGCTAGAGAGACTTATGAGCAGGTAAACTCTCTCAGGGGGCGTCCCTGAAAACACAGATACTGGGCACATTAGTGCCTAGGAAACATTCCTTTTTACACCTTTCTAGGGAAGCTCAGCTGAGAAACAGCACTTTGTTCAGAGTAAGGATTGGGCTTTGGAATTTAGAAACATCCTCATTCAGAAAAAAAGACAAGGGGACCACAGGGCCAGAGAATTTGAAAGGTGATGCTCAGGTCTTTAGGTTTCTCATAAAATTATAGAATTTGCTCCCTCTCCTCATTTCAAGATTGTTGAATTACTTTAAAACTTGGGTTTATTTAAATAATAATCTTTACATATCCTCAGACACTTAAGTATATGAACTCCTTTGACTCTTACAACAATCACTCTATTTGTCCAAAGGGGAAACTGAGGCTCAGAGAAGTTGAAAAAAAAAAACAGACTAACATTCATGTGTCTAGAGAGCAGCAAAGCTGGGACTTGAAACTGGGCCTAAAGTCTTGTTCTTAACTACTGCCCTGGGCCCCCTCTGTTTAAAGCATTGTTTCCTTGCCTCTTTCCAACTTTTATACAAATAAAAAGCATACAGCTGTATATTTCGAGTGACCATTTCCACTTGGTTCTATTATCTTCTAACCATTTTAATGAACCAATTTATCAAATAGAAAAAAATAAGGTTTAAAAAAAGGTTGTCATATCCTGTTTATTTTAACAGGAAAAATATAATTTTAGCAATGTCCTTTTGATGTAAACATAAAAATACTGAAAGTGTAAATAAACTATCAGGCCAACCAAATAGTAATTATTTTGACATTAAACAAGATATCCATCTGCTTTCCCCAGTAAATAATCTCTGACAGCATCTAAAAGACAACAAGACTGCACAGCATTCAGGGCACTAATGTATGCACTCCATGAGGATAAAAGAAGCAAATGCTGGTGGATCAAAGGGGGCTCGGAGCAATGAGTAATGTAACACTCATCTCAAATTAAACAGCCATCTTCATGATGCGATGCAGAGTTTTGTCTACTCCACTTTCTTTAGCAGCTGCAAGAAGAGAATTAGGGAGGAGGAAGGCAGAGACAGCCAGGCAGCGGCCTAGAAGGGGAAATCTGAGCCCAGAGGAGGGCATCTTAGGATCTGGCTTCTGCTCCGCTCCATGAAAGGGGCCAGGACCCATCCGTGGGTCCCCACTCTAGTGCCATAGTACTTAAGGTCATTCACTGATGGGTGTGTGCACTTTGGAGGAGTTGTGTTTAACATGCTGGGGAATCTTTCTGATGAACACAGAAAAAAAAAATTCAGAATCCTTCCAGGTGAAAATGTGCTTGTAACTTCGGGTGACTCCAGGATTCTCTGAGGCTCACCCTTGTGTTCTGAGCCACGCCTGTTTCACAGGTCTGCCCTCCTCCTCCCCTTGAAGACTCCAGTTTTAGAAATTGTTTACCCAATTGAATAGTGTTAAATAAGCATCTAAGGTGTGCTTGGTATTAGGTAGATACGAAAGAAAAGTCAAATGTTATTATTTTTACTAAGGAGCTCAAGAGTTTATGGCTGATTTTCAAGACAAACCCACAAAACACATAGAAATTAAGTATCAGTCTGAAGTAATAATAACTGAGAACCTTTATCTAATACTTATTATGACACCTACTTGAAATAGTGTCTGTGATTCTCAGACTTTAGCAGGCATCAAAAGTGTCTGGGAGGTTAAAAAGCACAGATTGCTGGGCCTGGCAGTAGGTTTGGGATGAAGCAGAATTTGCATTTAAACCAGTTTGCATGTGATGTGGATGTTGCTGTCTTGTGTGGGGCCATATTTAATGTAGTCCTCACAGCAATTCTAAGGAGTGGATTCTATGATTATTCCCCTTCACAGGTGAGGAAGCTAAAGCCCACAGAAGTGAAATAACTTGTTCAGGGTCAATTCAATTGGTAAGAGGTGGAGCCAAGAAAAACAGGCAGTTTGACTCCAAAGCAGGGATTGACAAACTTTTCCTCTAAACTTTTCCAGTAAATCTTTTTATTTTGCAAACCACACATGGTCTCTGTTCCAACTACTCAATTTTGCCAATGCAGGACAAAAGCAGCCATAAATAATATGTAACTGAATGGGCATAGTTGTGTTCCAACAAAACTTTATTTACAGAAAGAAAGTCTTGAGCTTTTTAAGCCTTAGATGTAAAATGGCAGTATCAATAGCATGGATCTCAAAGGACTCTTAAAAACAACAAGCCAGTGCGGTGGTAGTGTGTGCCTATAATTGCAGTGGCTTAGGAGGCTGAGGCAAGAGGATTGCAAGTTCAAAACCAGTCTCAACAACTTAGCAAAAACCTGTCTCAAACCAAAACCAAAACCAATAACAAAATTTTAAAAATAGAAAAAGGGATGGGAATGTGGCTCAGTGGTTAAGCACCCCCTGTGTTCAATCCCTGGTACCAAAAACAAAAACAAAGAAACAAACAGATAAAAACAACCCAATCCTGTTCAGCACAGTGTTTAACCCAGTACTTGATATTATAGTACTTAAAGCTGCTAATCCTGCAAAATAAGACCTGATAATTACTGAGAATTTCCACTGTCACAAATAAGTGTTTACCTTCATACTTCTTCCAGGCTAGGAATCTATGGGTGATAATGTTGGTCCAGCATAACACGTAGAGGGGAAGCTGTCCAGGTCCCAGCTCTCACAGGGCCTCCAGCTCCGGCTCCATTGCCCCTGAGGGAGAGCACTCGGTGTGCTGATGTCCTGCAGCATCCTGCATACAGCTGTGGCAAATAATGGAGGGAGACACTGGCATGAAAGAGCCGCTGACTCTAGGATCTACAGCTGGGAGCTGACGAGAGAGGAACTGAAAAAAAATTCATGGCACAGAGCAGGTTAGTTCAGATAAGGAGGGGTGTCGGTACTTTGAAAGATATTGTTGATTTACAAATTACCTGTATCTTCTCATAACAGAATTCTCTTCTCATAACTTAATTCATTTGAGCTTTGAACCACAAAGACAGTGTGACCCTAGGTCACTTCACTTAGAAATGCTGTTGTGAAAGGTCCCACTCTGGGGCAATCCAGAAAATCTTATCTCAGTTGACAATCTCTATCATCTGATTAGCGACAGCCAACATCTTCATAAGGGACAGCAATGGGGCAGAAGTGTCCATGGACTGGACATTTATATGCAATCACAGTAACCATGAGTAAGCACTATGGAGAGCTGTGGTTCCCCATGGTTTCATTTCCCTATCTCTAAATATTTGGGGGTAATAGTATCTACCAAATGGGTTTGTTCTGAGGATTTAGGTTTAAAATCTGGAAAACAGACATATAGTAAGTGCTAAACATTTGTTTTGCTATTGTCATTATTTTATATCATCCTCCAGAAAACCCTGAGGAGTGTAGGAAGGGCAGTTTGTTATCTCATCATTCAGGCAAGGAAACTGAGGCATAGAGAAATCTGATTGTCTCCCACTGCAAGGTTGTGGTAGTTCTTAGAAGCAAAAGCTTCCAAGTTCTATTTCAGGCTGATTTACATTGGAACCAGAACCAAATTGGCCCTTTTCCCTTTCATCCTTTGGAAACTCCTAGTAGGTCTTCTAAGATCAATTTTCTAACCCAAGAATTTCCTTTCCCTAAGTGTAAGTAAAATTCAGCTTCCCCAGTGCACTGAGAACTTGTGAAGAATCACCAGACAAGAGGACAGATGTAAGGAAATGGGGCTTTGGCATGCTTCTAAACATCCCTCGCTCAAACTGGGTAAGTGTTCTAAACACAGGTAGAAGAACCTTCAGTGTTTTTCAAGGTTTCTTGGGGAAACAAGAAGTAGGTGAGAGTTCATAGAAAAAGCAAAGTATCCGGTGGGTGTGGTGCCACTGGAATTGAACTTGTGATCTCCCACTAAGGGCTAACTAAGCTGGCTTGAATGCATTACATTCTCATGGTGCTTTCCAATTACAAAGCATATATATATATATATGGGTTTTTAGTCCTCTTGGTGACCCTTTGAAACTGATGCTTCTGCAGATCTTAAGATCTTAAGACAGGGTCCCAGAAACTAAGTGACAAACCCAGAATTATAGCAGGCAAGTGCAGAGAAAGTTAAGTCTTACATCTGTGGATGGATGGTCTGAAGATGCAGAGCTGGAGTGACTGGGACCAGACGGGAAAGTGTTGGAGGTCCTGAATGATGTGAAAAGGATGTTTTTCCCAGGAGTTGCGAAGCTGGGGAGCCCAGAATTGGGGTGAACAGAGAGGAGATCAACTGCCCTTCATGGAGTCTACTATACTCAGGGGATGCTGAGATGCTGTGTGCCCCATCTGTAGCACAATCAGACTCATGGATCAGACCACTGGGCTTGGCTCCACTTCATTTTTCTTTAAAGTGTGTGGGAGGGGAAGACCCAAATTGTGACTGGAGTCAAAGCATCAAACAGGGGCAAAATTGCTCCCTCTGGTGGTTATTTCTAGTAGTGGCGCAGCAGCAAACCAAGCCCAAGTGTACACACGCGTACACACGCGTACACACACACGCACACCCACACACCCATACAATACACATCCAATATGTCTATTATTTTTTTAGCTGTTTTCTCTATGTTAGAGACTTATGATTTCATTTACATAACAGTTGAGAAAACAAATGTTGAGAGACATGAAGTAAATTTGCTAAAGTCACACAACTTGTGTGAATCAAGCTCAAGCCCTTACCCACTATGTTGCACTGCCCACCATGGTCTGCTTTGTCACTAACATCAATTATTTAAAACTCTTTTGCACCAGAAGTTTGTCGTTAGTGGTTACTCTTTGCTTATTTATTTAAACATCTATTTATGCCAGTATCAATTCATGGATAATTGTTTTATACTTGGGGTTATAATCTGATACTTCTTTATCTTCTTGCTCAAGTTGTTTCAAGTTTGGTCATTGGGAATTCTTTATGTTGGTTACTCTGTCCCTTGGACATATTTCCATTGTGGGTGTGTGTATGTGTGTGTGTGTGTGTGTGTGTGTGTGTGTATGTAAGAGAGAGAGAGAAAAAAATTTATCTGGGGGCTCATGGTTTCAGAGGTCTCAGTCCATAGAAGGCCGGCTGCATTCCTTGGGGCTTGAGGTAAGGCAGAACATCATGGCAAAAGATGTGGCCGAGGGAAGCAGCTCACATGATGATCAGGAAGTAGAGACGTAATCCACTCTCCAGATACAAAATATAAACCCAAAGCCATGTCCTCAATGAATCACTTCCTCCAACCACAATCCATCTGTTTTCAGTTACCACTCAGTTAATCCCATAAGGGATTAATTCATTAATTGTGTTAATAACTCATAACCCAGTCATTTCACCTCTAAGCCTTCTTGCATTAAATCATGAATGAGCTTTTGGGGGACACCTAAGATCTAAACCATAACACAGACCTAGAATCAGCTATTTTCCCCAGAATCCTTGGTTCCTTTTATTAGGAATGGGATTAAAACCAAGACCTGGTATGAAGTATGCTTCTCTGATCGCAAAGGTCTGCTGTTGTGATGTGTTGTAGCAATGCAGTATCCCCGCAACTCAGGAACTTGATTCAGAAGGCCTAGAGAGGGGTGTGAGATTTGCACCTCTGTGAAGTCTCAGGTGATGGTAATGCGGATGCTGCTGAATGAGGAAACACATTTGGAAACCCATTGCACTAAGGTAGAATGGACTTTTCAGGTCAATCCTAGAATCCAAAGCAGTCCAATTTTCAAGGTACAGATATTCACAAGGTGTCTTTTACCTGCAAGGAGGTATTAAGTGCTGTAACTAGCTTCAGGTATCCTGGGTCACTCTATAGGGAAGTACACAACTAAGGGCGTTTCTAAACTCATTATGCATAACCCAGGAATTTGGACTCTGCCTTAGCTTTTCAAATTCTTTGGTGGAGAAGGAAAAATGGGAGAAAACAATAACTGTTTGTAGGCTTGTGTGGTGTAGAAGAGGAATATTTTTCATCTCTTTTCTCAGGTATTGGGTCAATACCAAATGAAAAATACTCATTTTTTTTCCAGGTTATGTTACTTTTGGGTAAATATAACCCCAGACACCTGGAAAGGAATTTGTTAAAAGGAAGAAGATATTTTTAGTATTTATGTGTTTTTGTAAATGTGTATATTTTTGGTATTTATACATTTTTATTTATGAAAGTGGCCACTTTTACACATCTACTATAGCTACAGACTCATAATGTTCTTAAAGAATCTCTGATAAAATTGCTAGAAACTTTGAAGTGTTCTAAAGGAGAGAATCTACAAGAGCATGTAGGAATGAAATTAACACTTCTCCATGGCTGTTATTATTGGGTGTAAATTAAACTTCTACAATAAATGGACCCCAAAAGTAGTGGCTCCAGTGAAATGAAAGCTTTTCCTCACCCAGGCAACAGTCTAGAGTGGGTATTAAGGATGATGGGGGTAGCTTGGGACAGGTAAGGGCAGGTGGCTCTGCTTCATACAGTTATTAAGGGACCCGGCTACCATTGCAGCATGTGGCTTCAAAGTCTATTTGACATTGTTCCAGCCCATGGGCCACTTGATGTGGCAAAGGAATTTCTTAACTTATTTCATCACTTGAGTTAGGGGAATGTTTGGGAGTGCAAGGTAGACATGAAGTACTCTTTCTATAGGATCCAACCCAAACTTTCCTTTACACACACACATACTATCTATCTATATCTATCTATCTATCTATCTATCTATCTATCTATCTATCTATCTAAATATATTATATAATTAGATGTGTGTATTTCAGGCAAATGGAAGATAGTCTCTCAAGATTTTAAAATTGTGAGTCTTCCCTCTATTTATGAGGCAAAGGGCTTTATTCATGAGAGAGCAGTTCAAGAATTGGACCCAGCAGATAAGAATTAATGCTTTAGGTTGAGATGGACTTTGGGGACTGCTGGGAGTTTCTGGAAGGTAACATGGTAGAATGAGGCACATCAGGCACAAGCACCCAGTTTTGAATTTTGGCTTAGTCATTTGTCAACTTTGGGGTCTTTGGCAAGTTACTTAAGTTCTCTGGGCCACAGTTTTCTTTTACATAAAATGGCGAAACGTATCAACTTCCTGGTGGAGTTTCATGGGGAGTGGGGAAACAGTAAAGCACCTAGTAAATGCAGATTCCTTTCCTGAAATCACGTCAAATGTGTCCCCATTCTTTCCATATGTATGCCCACCTCTGACAAAGAAGAGTAGGTATTAATGCATCTTTCCCAAAACCCCAAACATAGACTTAACCTTCTTAAATCTGAACAATTTATAGCAACATTTTAAACGGCCCTCCCCCTGATGGAGGGAATTCTTCCAATGTTCTCATAGGATGTGGGTAATTTGGGTAATGTAGCTGAATTGAGTTGAATTGGGACTTTTTTTAAACCATATTTCTGTTTTGTCTTCATTTTTCCCCTTTAGCTAATAAGAGATCCAGAATTAATTAAATCTTTTGATGTATCAGGACAGCTTTTAGAGTAAGTGTTAAGGTAAGGACATTGAACTTTTCTACATGATTGTAGCTCTATAACCTGAACACAGATTTAATGCCATGTCTTTTAGCCTCTGGGAGATTAATTACTACGCCAAATGCTAACTAGGCTGACTGCATTTTTTACCCTAAGAGTGGAAATAGGAGCCGGCTCCCTCATGGGGGTTATCTCAAAGCAGCTGCTTAGGGTTCTGACCAGGTATGAGGCCTTCAGATGCTCACACTCTGGAGTCTCCCCTTTCGGCTTCTGGTTGGTCCAAGGATCTGGGCAAATCATAACTAGAAAAGGGGGGCAGGGGTGACTGCCACTTCCTAGATTCCAGGATAAGAGCAGTGAGCAGGTAAATGAGGCCCTGGAGCTGGTGAATTTGCTGTAAGGTGGTGTTTCTATTCCAACCTTTTCTGCCACTTTTCTTTGTCAGAACCCAGAGTATTTTAATTTACTTTGAAGCAGAAGATATGGGCGTGTAACTGACTGGAAACGTGTCTCTGGCCCTCATGGGCTGTGGACGTTGCTCAGCTCGCCCCCAGTGTGGCTCACGCAGACCTGCAGAGCCACCGTTCTGGGTTCTCCTGCTTTCCCAGCACTGGAGAGGCACATCATCAGCATGTGTCGGCTGCCCCATCTGATAGATAACAGAACAGAATTGACAAAAGCTGGATGATTGGTGAAGTCATTATGATCTGTTCCTACCAATTATTTGTACCACATCTGGCTCACACATGCTGTGTTCTACGATTGAGTACAATTGCTTCATTTCTATTGACAAACATTTTTGTAAAAGCTGATGTTCACTCAGTATTCAATTTCTGTTTTTACGACATACCAACTTCAAATAAAGATGCAAAATGAACTTGGAAGGAAAGTGCAACTCAGATTACCTTCCCAATGCCATCACAGTGACAGGCCTTGACAACCACAAACATTGGTAGGCTCTACTTCAAAGACCCACTCATGTCAGTATATCCAACACTGTCAAATGTCAGGATAGAAAATGAAGGTAGATGTCCCATGGAGTTTATTGAAATGGGACTGGACTAAGTAGAATTGTTTTGGGGACTGTTATAATAGGTCAGATGTCAGATCTGAATGATTAAGCTTTCTGAAAATGACCATTGGCCAGAAGGTAACCTTTCTGAGCATGTTTTGAGCAGATTTATTGTGAAGCCAAATAAAACAGAACAATGTGTTCATATGATTGGAGTTCTGAAAATTTGCCAGAAAGATGTGATTATTGTGTCTTTATATTCTTGCTTCCTTTCTCCCCATTGAACCTCCTCTTGAATTGGGTGGTATTGAGGTGGTTACAGGGATTGGAGGGTTCTGACAAGGGGATTGAATTGGGGATACATTCATCTGGTGTTTAGAGGGCTTTATTTTGGGCATTCTGGTAAAAGAATGACTTGTAGGCATACTCTTGCTGCCTACTGGCCTGGCACCCATCTTTGGAGGGTGGTGAGAATGTGCAGAGCCAGAAGTAGGGTCATGATCTAAATAAGCGCTACAGTTCCTGACACAAGTCATAGGTGGGCAATGGAGGACGAACAGAGAACTTAAAAATAAAAAATTCAGATGTGAAAATTTTTGAATAGAAGGTTTGGTTTTCACTAAAGCCTGGTTAAAATGGAACTGTCCCCTGTCAAAAATATTCTTGATAGTGCAGGGTATAGTTACAATTGCACCATTTATTTTCCTTTTTATCAGAATTTCTTTGTGGTGGGGTAAAACCTGTAGCAGTACTACCAACAGTGCCTCTGTCTGTAGGTGAGATGGTATGTTTTATGCATCTTTAAAGGTTACATTGTATTTTAAATAAAATTTTATTTTTTAAATAAATGTCTTTTTATTGTACATGACAGTAGAGTGTATTTGGACGTATTATACACACAGGGAGCATAGCTTATTCAAATGAGCATCATATTCTTGTGTATTTTTATATTGGTGTTATTCTTCTGAAATCTGGAAGTTCCAGGTGAAAAGGCACACAAATCTGCCACTGATTCAGCAGTCAGTCAGAAAAATGGAGATCCAAAATGACACTTTAATCAAGTAAACATCTTATGTAAAGAACAGTGGAAAGCTTATTCTTACACAGCCACATCCCTACTACCCTGAAAAAGATCAATTACAGAGTCCAGTTAAGTTTCTAGATCCATCTCCCTCCATCACTAGCTGTGTTTGGGGAGAAGACTCTTTCCACACATTCCTGCAGCAGAGGAGGGTTGGCATTCATCTTGCTCCCTACGGCCATTTCTGGACAATGACCCTCCTGTCTTCATGTAACAGCCTTTCCTCTTCTGAGGTCCATCCTGCAGGCATTTGCTTCCCATCAATGGTGTATACTCCTGCTGCCCCTCTGAACATCAGACTCTGCCCAGCCCAGTGTAAGCTAGAACATTTCAACTTCCATATGATGCACCCAATGACAGTTCTATCAATTTTCATGGCTAATGTAATACATTTCCACAGATTTGGTGCTTAAAACAACAGAACTTATTTTTTTTTTACAATTATGAAGCCCAGAGGTAGGAAATCAGCACCAGTGGGCTGAAATCCAGGTTATTAACAGGGCAGCCTTCCTTGGGGGCTCTAGGAGAAAGTTGTTTGCCTTTCTCTTCTAGCTTCTGGTGGCTGTCAGAGTCAACCCCCCCCCCCCATGCCCCTCGGCATGTGGCAGAATCACTCCAGACTGTCTTTCTGGTTATATGGCCTTTCCTTCTGTCTTCTGGGTGTATAAAATCTCCCTTTGCCTCCTTCTTAAAAATATACACATGGTAGCATTTAGAGCCCACCTTTACAAGCCAGGATAAATCCATTTCAAGACTCTTAATGTCAATCACTATGCAAAGGCTTTTTTTTTTTTTTGTCCTTTTTGCATATAGGGTGACATTCACAGGTTCCAGGGATAGGAAGAGGCACTTTTCAGCCTACCACACCTGTGTTGCAATTCCTGGATGCCACTCCCAGAATTCTCTCTGTCTCTGCTCCTGTTCAACCACCCCTTTCAGGACTCTGAGAACTTCCATGACCCACTCTTGCTCAACATGAGAAAGCTGACCACTGAATAATGAGTGTAATACATTCAACAATTGTCATGTATGTATGAAATAAATAAATAAATAAGTAAATAGAAAGCTGACCACTGTCATCTCAGTCATGCTCCCCCTCCCCCACACTGGACCTTTGATTTCATGGAAATTTTTAGTTGCTTGAATCCTCAGTTTTTTTCCTATCATTCAACCCCCAGTAGCTCCTCTTCCTTCCTACCTCATCTAGACACTAGCTGATTGAATACCTTGAGCTTTTCTCTCGTGATAACCCTGATTAGGTGCATCCTCTCAAGGCACTGTTGCAGAAAACCTTTTTACCCACGAGACATGAACATGCCTGGCTACTACACTTGGCCTTCTGAGTCCTCATGGAAGGACAGTCTCAAAACCTGACTGATTCTATTCTGCCTGCTGCCACCTGACTTTCCTGTTTTTCCCCCTTTGCTGTAATAGTATTTCTTAGAACATCCAGGGGACCTCTTCTATCATGTTCTCCTTGAAGGCATGCTAAAAGAAATTTCTGGTCCTGGTTGAATCTGAATCTCTGGAGAGGTATCTGAGATTCAAAATTTTCATTTTCAACAAGTCCTCCTAGGGGCTTCTCCTCCCATCAAATATTCATGTTCAAGGATCTTCCATTCTTAGGACTCACTAGTACACTCACTCTAGCAGTTAAAATGTTAAATACCTTAGTCCCAGCTGCTGAATACCACTCCAGATGGGTCCCTGGGTGCCCTGTCCCCTCTGGAGACATCTAGATCTCTTTGTGTCTTCAGGGTTAACTGCTCTGTTCTGACAAGTCTGACCCCCATTGATTGGAGGTGACGTAGAAGCTTCTCTCTCATGAGACACATGTTGTGCTCCCTCTGTGATCTGCTACCTCCTCCATTCCTTGCACTGGGTCGATAGAGAGTTAAATCACAACATAAATCCAATGAGACATGTGCTGGGCCTGATGGGAGAAGAGGGATTTCATCCCAAATGAGTTGTAAAATGCATCATCGTGTACTGGCAGGTGCCAGAAAATTTGGGATTGGATTCTGACGTTGCTTGACCCAAGAACATACAGGATTTAAAAGCTTGCTAGAGACTCTAGAAGATGATGCAAGCTCTCTTCTAGCATGGTGGGCAGAAGTATGAAAACAGAGATGGCTTCCACTAAGTGAGGTTGCAGTGCCAGAATTGCCATGGTAGTGGGTGGAAGGAGGGGCTTACAGGCTCAGAGCGGTCAACATAGATATACTGTGAAAGGCCAGAAATCTCACCATGATTCTGCTCCATGGAGCGCTTCAACGGCTACACGATTTACTAAGCCTGCACAAAATCTCTGGTGGATGGGGAATCAGAGTCACTGCGCAGTTTGGCGATAGTTCACCTCTGGAGGCCTGGGAGATGTACCCACAGAACTGGGCCCACTGGTAGCGAAGTCCCAGACAATGAAACTGTACAGGCCTGGTGGAGGTGATTAACCTTAAGAGTGACCCTAGTGAACAGCAAGTGTAGAGTGGAGTGGAGTTGCTAGTCTGCAAAGCTGTGTCTGGGTAAGAGAAGGCAGCATTCCTAGGGACAAAGAGGTGGGCAGTGCAAGGGTACCACTCACTCTGACCATCAAAATAGATCAAGGAGGGTGGCACATCAGGACTGCTGTAATAAAGTACCAGAAACTGAGTGTCTTTAAAAAAACAGAAATTTTTCTCTTACAGTTCTAGTCCAAAATCAAGGCACTGGGAAAGTTGCTAGTTTGCAGAGGCCCCGAGGGAGCATGTGACCTGTGCCTCTCTCTACATGCTTCCAGTGGTTGCCAGACATCCCTTGTGCTCTTGGGCTTGCACATGCATCGCTTTGGTCCCCACCTCTGCTCTCACATGGTGCCTCCATTTTCACATGGCAGTCTCCTCTCTGTGTTTATGTGCAATTTCCCTTTTACAGGGGAATTGTGAGGAGGAGAGGTGCCATCCTCTAGGACACAGCTCCACTGGAATCAAAGACCTTTATGTTTCTGTGTGCTTGGGAGGAAGAATGAATACACTGCTCTGGGAAAAACAGAATGGTGGCAAATCTCACTGTCATTCTAAATAACCCTCTTGGGTGAATTCATACTTCTCGTGGCCACACGTATAGTTCTGCGGGGTGAAAATTCTGGTCCCCAAAAGGAGAACATTTGCACCCAGGGATCCAGGAAGAGTTCCACTGGACTATAAGCTATAGCTCCTACCAGGGTCCTTTGGGTGTCTTGTGTCAGCAAGCAAAAAAGAAGAGTTATCATTCTGGCAGAATCTATTGACCCTACCCATTAGGAGCTGGGAAACTGCAGTTACTTAATGGGGTGGGGAGTAACATATTGGCCTCCAGGTGATCCTGCTGGTGACTCTTGGTACTTTCTCTACTGGTTTTAGTTGTAAATGGACAGGTGCAACAAACTTGGCTTGAGAAGCACAAGTGACCCAAGACTCCAAAACCTTAGGAATGAGATTCTGGGTCATGCCACCAGGTAAGCCATTGAGACTAGCAGAGATGGTTATCGAGGATGGAAACGATGAGAGCGATGGTCCTAGGATCAGTCATCAGGGTGTGGCTTTAGCTCATCCTACTGACTGTCTTCTCCCTAGGGTTTTCTCAGAAGAACCGTCCATCAGAATCTTAAAAATGGGTTTTCTTTCAATGAGATCAGGATTATAAGTGAATTATTATAGTTTGCCAAAACCTTCATATATACATTTTTATATTTTATTTTTCATCCCTGTAACTGACTCCACTGTCTTCTCAATCTATCGATTTCCTTTCATAGGGAGAAGTCTGATGTCTTGCTGCCCAGTGGGATTTGGCTTTGAGCATCAGGCCTTGCTGACACTCTGTTGCCAGCTGGGTCAAGGGGGAGTATAGTGGAGTAATCAAAGAACATTAAATTCTGCCTCCCTTCTCCTAGTTTTTTTGGGGGGTTCTTGCCTTATTTGGTATTGTGAGACCCTTATTGATAACACAGCACACGGAGGCCTCAGCCTCCAGGAAACAACCCAGGGTGGACCCCAGCAGCCACCCTGGAGCTATATCAGATAAAGAATCTCTCTTCTCTCCCTCCCACCTGTCACCCCCTCACCTCCATCACCTGTTGTCCAGGGGAGAAGGTGGGGAGGACTGGCTGACTGGAGATGGTATTAGGTTCGGGACTAAAACTGGATTGATAACATCATTTTTAGCTGAAAATCATTTTATCACACCAACTGGGTATCTAAAATTAGCAGGGTTAAGTTTTATACCATGAGCAGAAAGAGGATTGAATTAAGATTATGCAGTTATGAAATAAAGAATGTTTCATCTCCCTCTCCAGTTATACTAATTTATATTCATTTATAATGTTGGATCATTAAATATGATCTATAATCTGCAAAAGTCAGATAGGTTCCCTGTAGTCCCACCAGCCAAAGATAGCAACATTAAATGTGATTTATTTTCCCCAAAAACCAACCTGGAGAAAGAAAATTAAAGATGTAGACTCCGTATGTTTTGATCTTAAAGCATATTACAAAGTTACAGTGATAAAAATAGTCTGGTACTGACATTAAAGCAGACATTCTAGGTCAATGAAATAGACAGCTGGAAGTCAGTCCTCAAATTTATGATCAAATAAGCTTTGACAAAGGTGCAGAAGGGAAAGGATCATCTTCAATGAACGGTATTTTAAAAACTCACCTGGTAAAAGAACAAGTTAGGCCCCAACCTTATATCATATCCAAAAATTAACAAAATGATCAAAGACCAAAATAAAAGACCTAGAATTATAAATTCCTAGAAGATATGGGAGAAAGCTTTATGACACTAGATTTGGCAATGATTTCTTGGGGGAAAAAAGCACATGTAACTAAAGCAAATAGACAAATAGGACAGCATCAAGCTAAAACCCATCTTCACAGCAAAGAAACAGTGTGAAAAGGTAATCAGAATGGGAGAAAACACTTGCATCCCATACATGTGATAAGAGGTTAATATCCAGAATATGTAAAGAACTGCTGACTATTCAACAACAAGACCCAAATAATCCAATTAAAACATGGACCAAACAGTGGACTAGACATTTCTTCAAGAGGACATACAAATGGCCAAAAAGCATCTGAAAAGATGCTCAACTAGTAATGAGGGAAATGCAAATCAAAACCACCATGAGATAATACTTATACCTGTTAGTGAGGATGTGGAGAAGGTGGGACACTTGTGCATTGTTGATAGGAACATAAAAGATGGCAGTCACTATGGAAAACATGATAGTGTCCAGATCCTAAAAAAATAAGAATATAATTATCCATAAGATTCAGCAATCCTACTTTTGATTATATATAATTGATTATATATAATCAATATTGTGAAGACAGACTCTTGAAGAGATATTTACACACCATGTCCTTTGGAACATTATTCACAAAAACCAAGAGGCAGAAGCATGTACCCATTGGCAGATTAATGGATAAGGAAAATGTTGGTATATACGTACAATGGAATATTATTCAACCTTTAAAAATGAAATACTGTCATAGGCTACAACATGGTTGAATATTGAGAACATTGTGCGGTGTAAAATAAGCCAGTCTCACAAAGGCAAATACTGCATGATTCCATTTATAGAGTATCTAAAATGGTAAAAGAAAATTTTAATGCCTTTATTTTATTTGTTTATTTTTATGTGGTGATGAGGATTGAAACCAGTGCCTTATGCATGCTAGGCAAGCACTCTGCTGCTGAACTACAGCCCCAGCCCCTGAAATAGTAAAACTTTTAGAAATGGAAAGGAGAATTGTGATTGCCAGGGGCTTGTTCAGCGGGTAGAATTTCAGTTTTGCAAGATAAAAAATGTCCAGATTGGTTTACAACAAATATGCATACAATTACTACTCTATTGTACACATAAAATAGTTAAGATGGTCAATTGTATGTTACTTATGTTTTTTTAACCACAATTTTAAAAATGTGATGTATTTTCTTTTAGTCATTTTTTTAAAGCATTGGGTATTTAATTATTTATTTATTTGTTCTTTTTAGTTATACATGACAGTAATACCTGTTTTGATAAAATTACACAAGCATGAATTATATCTTCTTCTAATTAGGACCCCATTCTTGTGGATGTACACAATAGTGGAATCCACTGTGGTATTTTCATGTATGTATGTAGGAAAATTATGTCAGATTCATTCTGCTATCTTTCCTTGTTTCTATTTTCCCTCACTTTCCCTCACTTCCCTTCCCTTTTGTCTGATCTACTGAACTTCTGTTCTTCATCCACACTTATTGTGATTTAGCTTCATATCAGCAAAAACATTTGACCTTTGTTTTTTTGGGACTGGCTATTTCACCTAGCATGATAGTATCCAGATCCTTCCATTTACTGGCAAATGTCATAAAGTCATTCTTATTTATGGCTGAGTAATATTCCATTACACACACACACACACACACACACACACACTACAGTTTCTTTATCCATTTATCTGTTGATGAATATCTAGGTTGGTTCCATAGCTTAGCTATTGTGAACTGAGCTGCTATAAACATTTATGTGGCTGTGTCACTGTAGTATGTTGGTTTTAAATCTTTTGGACACATACCAAGGAATAGGATAACTGGGTCAAATAGTGGTTCCACTCTTAGTTTTCTGAGGAATTTCCACAATGCTTTCCAGAATGGTTGCACCAATTTGCAGTCCTACCAGAAGTGTAGGAATGTACCTTTTCCCCATATCTTCACCAACATTCATTGTTACTTGTGTTCTTGATAGTTGCCATTTTGACTGGAGTGAGGGGAAATCTCAGTGTAGTTTTAATATGCATTTCTCTAATGTAAAACATTTTTGGGGTCTTTTAAAAATAGCCATCAATTGTATTTACTTGAACTTGTGACTCTAGTTGGAAATCCTGCCTGAGAGAGAAAAGTATTTTTGATTATCTATTCATCATTTCTAGAAACGGGGTTCTTGTGATTTTTAAATTGTGTGGTGGCCAGGCCCCCAAAAGGAAATGATCCATTTATGAACTACTAAATACAGTCTGATATGTCTTTCTAAATATGGCAACTCCCAACACCACTGACAGCAGCAAATACATAAAGTACATTTACTTATTTAATCCCCCAAACAAGTCTTGGAAGTAAATACTTGTCACTATAACTTTACTTCTGGTAAAACTGAGGCCCAGAGAGGTTACCTAACTTGCCCAAGTTTGCACAGTTTGTAATCTGCAGAGCATGAATTCTCATTTAGTTTTAAAATAACAGATGATCTAGGGAAAAAGCCTTATTAAATACTTTGGTTTAATCGTTGAATAGGAATAATCAAAAAGAAGAAACTTTAAAAAAGACATGGAGTGTTGCTAATTCCACAGATTTGAGAGCTCTGAGAATTTGCCTCTTTTCCCAGGATATTTATCTCAGAAAGTGATTATCATTTTGTTTTCCTCACATAGACCTCATTTATAGCTTGGGGAAATAGCTGTGGGCTTCTGGAGACTTGTAAGTAAGTGACTGTTTAGTCTATATTGTAAGCTATCAATAAAACTGCTCTTCATCTCTCTTTTCAAAGAATCAAATTCAAGCTCAGAAACCACTTCCCCAGGACTTTGTAGTTGTCTGGGTCTTGCAGGAAACTGACTGGAGGGATGTGCTCAGGAAAAAGTCCCTTCTATTTACCACCAAGGACAAAACAAAGTGTGAGAATCTCTGTATCCAATATGCCGTTGATGGGAAATGGTAAGAACTTTTCTTGACCCTGGTAGACCAGGCATATGGCTGCTGTGGTCCCTGACTATGTCCAGTTACACACCTCGGCAGGATTGGATCCTCCTCTGATTACCACCCAATTCAGAGGAACCTCCCTCGGGGCAGTGAGTTCTGGAGGAGGCGGGAGAGAGGGAAGCCCCCAAAGAGAAGGGAGATACTGTTCCTGGCCATGGTTGCTTGTGCAGGGCATACCGACTGCTTGATTTGGATGCGTCAGGGCTTTTTGGAGTTAACAATAATGTACTGTGAATCTTTATTCTTTCCTGTAATAACACGAGTTGCCTTTAATAGGTATTAAAACAGATTGTCCAGTTTAGTTTGGCATCACAATCTTGGCTCTGCATGATGCCGTAGTGAAGAAAGTTACCTTTCCTCTCCCAAACCCCAACCTTTTCAGGAAAGAAAAATTACATGAATTCCCATCTTCTCCCGTGAGACTGAAGTGCCCTCAACCAGGAGGGTTAATCATTTTCTGAAAGGAAATTTGGTTAGAGAGTGACCATAGTTGTTGGTCTTATGTTGATGGTCCCTTCTGTATGGGAGCATCAGAGGACGTCCCCCACTGTGCCCTCTTACCAGGTGGCATGGGTTAAGCTCAGGGGAAGGAAGAACAAGAAGAAATGCATGCATTTATGTGGGGCTCATCTTTTGGGGGGAGCATGTGAGAAATGCTCCCCTCAGTTGTTTTTATAATGGCGCTTCTCTTTGACTCAGCCTTACTTCGTGCTGGAAATAGCGTGGAAATATAATTAATGTCTTTGTGTTTAAGACATTTCATTTCAAAATGACGGGGTATACCAACAGTTATGGCACCGAAATCATTAAAATCATGCAAATGCTTAAAGTGTGTAGGCCTGGGAGATTATAGTTTCATTAGAGAAAAGGCTATAAAGTTAGACCTAGGTAATTACCTTTCCCATTAATGCTAGAAAATTCTGTGCTCCACTGAGAAGTGATCGCGGTGCATCGTGCCTTCTGTGCTTTCACATTCAAACGGCAGGAGCCTTTATTTCATCAGCACAAACTGCAAGGTAACAGCGGCAGCTTTCCAGGTGTACTTTGCAAATTGGGGTTTAAATGTGGAACACATCAAATTAAAATTCAATATTAATTATTTTGTCTTGCTAGGAGTCTGAGTGGTTTAAAGCAGCAAGGGTAATTGTCTAATTCATTGTGTGTGTCTACAGCGAACTTAATCATTATGTCAGCTTCCTAATAAAAGGTTATTATAGAAACAAAGATCCCAATTTTACATATGGTAGGCAAGGGAGGATTCGAAAAGCTGGTCTCTAAGGTAGACTTGAGGATCTTGACAAATGATGCCCATGCTGTGATCAGATACTTAACAAGAAATCTCGTTATTAACTAGGCCTGTACAGATAATTAGCACTTGAGCTTCAAATTTTAAATCTGGCTTGAGATGTATAATTTATCAAAAGCCTTAGCTTGCTGTCAAAGTCCGATAATAAGGTAGTGTTATTGATGAATTGAGATTAAGAGCAGATTGAAGAGAAAATTAGGCCACTGGTTAGCCTGAAAGGTCTGATTTCAATATTTACAGTACTAATTTGGTATTATTTTGGTAAATGGATGTGGTCCCCAAGTGCTAAATGGTATAAAAGAGTAAACTATGCATCATTATTCCAACAGAAAAAGCATTGTTTACTGTGTACTGGATTTTGCAGCACTAGCAGTCTGGTTAATAGGCTTCTTTAGAAGATGAGTGTACCTGGTTTTTATTGCATGCATTTATTATAACCCATTCAGCACCCAGGGCTTTTAGTGAAAATTAGAAAATGTAGCTTCTTTACATTAAAAATGATATTACATTAGACTAATTGCTATGGAGACTGTCTTCCTGATTTAACTCGCTCTTGTTTATCTCTTGGCATTGTCTTCCAAACATTCTTGTCACCGGAATTTAGATAACTACCATTTTAGATATTCAAGCTACATAAAATGAGCAATCTTTTTTTAATGATCCCTGGTAGCACTTCATTGCCAGCGATCTTGGGGGCGGGGGAGGGAATGAGATGTACAATAAACCATCTATCTCTAGTGTCTCTCAGCTCTGAAGCACATTCTGAGTACACTTCTGCGACCCTTAGCAAGTTAAATCTTTTTGATGCATGTAATAAAATGTTGTTTGGGGCAATAGCTGATTTCCAAAATTATATTAGGCATAACATAAGGCTGTGGCAAACTGTCTCCCTATTTTTCCTTGCTCGAGCTCACAAATGGGATTGGGAAAGCGCTGGAGTGTTTTACTGTATATCACATCAGGTACAAATAGAGTACACTGCACCATAATATATCTATATGTAGCTCATGGCAATATCTGCCCGTGAAATAATAAAGCTCAGGGCGGCTCGTTTCCAAAAAATTGCGCGAAAATCCCTTGTCACGTGTTATTGGCAGAAGCCCCTCTTCTCCAGTCTCCAGCTGTCCAGCGGGGTGTGCCAAGTCACAGCAGGACCTGAGGACTGTTTGCACTGCACGGTGGCACGGAGCTTTATGGTGATGTTCCTTGTACATTGTGCACTTGCAGACAAGTAGGCTTTCCGAGACTCAGCAGGAGCGCTCCAGTGTTTGTGCTGAGGTGGTTAGCTGGTGGGCAAATTGCTATTATTCAGAAATGTGTGGCAGAGGAAAATGTATTACATTACGTTTTCTATCAATATTGTCTTAATGCTGACCAATAACAGGCCTCCGCTCAAGCTGGCCCTTCTTTCTGACTTTTATTTTAGGCTTAATTATATTGAGTGGAATTTAGTGGGAGAGGCTTTCTGGGTGGAAGGAAGAGCTTTCTTTGCCCCCTGCCTCCAGCTGCATCTCCCCAATCTATTCCGCATTTCGACTCTGCAAGATTCCCTGCCTGCCCCCCACAACCTCTGAAATAACATTAGTTTAGCATTTTGCTTTCAGATGAAAAAGATTTGGTGTATCAGCTGTTCCAATATATGTTGACTACTGACTAATGGATATTTATTCCACTTTATTGCTTTCTATAGGCAAAACTCAAACAAAAGGAATTGGATTTTGCTAATAGCAATGAGCAGCATTGGCAATTTTTGACAGCAGTAAGGATAATAATACCCACACATGGAGAAGGGGCGTATAGCTTTTCACAGCACTTTTACATATATTGTCCCCCTTGATTCTCATGCATGACCCAAGCAGGGGAGGGATGATGATGCCCATTCAATAGCTGAGAAGAAAGGGGACATGGAAGGAGGTTACAGAATGAGTTTCAGCAGAGCCAGCATCATTTTGTTCTTTGAACTTTCTGACATTTGCTTTTTGGTCTTTCCTCTGAACAAAGCAGTTTTATTCTTTATGATAACATTTCCTTTCCCAGTGAAAGTTTGCAGAAATACTGCCAGTGCAGGGTACCCCTCCTGCCTCTCTCAGAGTTGCACAGAACAGTCATCAAGGGCCAAGAGAGCATGGTGGCAATATGTGACTTCATGTCAGTTCTCTGTGGGATCCTTACCTAGCTCCAAGTGTACATTCCAGAAGTGCTCTTTGTTGGATGTTGCTGGAGGGCTCAGGAAGGTGCCACCAAACTCAGCCTTGTATATTCTGAATTTAAAAACTATCAATCAGCAATTAACTCCAGGAGTTGAGGCAGTGTGTGTGTTTCAGAAAAATAACTTTTATAAAAACCTCATTCAGGAAAGGTAGTGCTGAGAGCTGAGTGCTGAGATTAGAACTCAGGTATTTCCCTTTTCATGTCTATATCACTAGCCCTGTTGCTTTCTGACCTTTAAAATACCCCACCCCCACCCCCAGCCTGATCACACACCCAGAACTCTCTGCCAAGAACTTTACTTCATGCTGGTTCTGTGAGGACACCTTCTCTTAGGAAACTTAGGGGGAGGGAATGAATGTGTTTCCTAAAGAAAGAGCTCAGTCATGGGACCACAGGCCACATCACCTCCCCAAACACCTCCCTTCTCCAGCTTCAGCCTGAAAGTTCGAGTCTGAGCCTTGCAACGCGCAGCAGTTTAGTTGCATGTAGCAGAATAAAAATATTTTCTTCCATTTCAAACAGGAGTAGGAACTCATTGTGAACAAATTACACATGCATGTAGGATAGACTGGTCTGTGTGCCAAAGAAATAAATGCTCATCAGATGATCACAGTGTGTGAACAGGAATTTGTATTTTATATTGAGTGCATAGGTACCAGAGTTTAGTGTTTTGCGTCCATACTCTCCTCTCTGCTAGGAGCTCAGCAAAGGCAAGGCAAAGATTGCATTCTGAAGAGGAGGCTGTGTGTGTGTGTTTGGGGGAGGAAGAAGGAGAAGGCGGAAGGCAGAAGAAATAGCTGTTTAATTTGAAAATAAAAACCATGGAGAAGAACATAGTATGAAAATATTAACAAAACCAACAGCAAAGGCAATCAAGAACTGAGTCTGTAGATTTTTCTAAGTATTTTTTCCATTATCAGTATTTTCTTTTTTTGTTTAAAAAGATGTATTATATTAATATGCTAGTTAAAGGATATGGACATTTCAAGTCTAGGCACAAAGACATTTTTCATCTGGTAAGTGCTGAGCTTTATTTTTTCAAAAAGTGTGGAGAGAGTAGAAGTTTTACTGTTTTTTAAAGCAAATATTTGAAATAAATAGCTATCATGTTCAGGTTGCCATTATTCTTTAAAAAATGTTATTGTAAAGGTAGTATGAAATATAAAGAGGAAAAACACCGGACATTTATGAAATAACATCGTCAGACAATCTTCCCACCCCAAAGGAATGATTTATGGTACAGTTGGCATCATATATGACCTTTTACATTTTAATTATCAGAAACTTTGGCTCTCTCATCTTTTAAGCTGTCAAACTAATTTCAACATACCCATTGAAGAATATACCTAAGTGTTTAAGAGAGAATCATTCCTTTATTGGAAGTTAATTTTCCCTTTAAAATTTAAATAAGATTTTTGACATTCGGATGTTTTAAACTAGGCACTTTTAGTGTAAGGAAGGCATCCTTTTAAGGGACCTGCAAAAACCTGTTTATTTATTAAACTCTATCACAGAAATATTGAAAAGCAAAACACTATTGTTTTTAGAGTTAGAAATATGAAGTATATATTTGATAACCTAACTTTCAGATTGGAACTTTGCGGATGCTTGGGTGTATTTTGATCAATATGTACTTATGTAACAGCAATCCTGCATTTATCCTTACTGAGAATTGTCTACCGAAAATGAATTGCCCTGAAATTACAGGAGGTCACGTATTGTTTTTCTTGTCGTTTGTGCTGTCTTCTTATTTAATGATGTCTTCATACAAACACAAGACACAGTATAAACATACACACACACACACACACACACACACACACACATACATTTGATTTCACAAACGGATTAATCTATATGCAAAAATTGCCAATTGGGTTGCTTTCTGCTCTACTGGAACCCAAAGGAGCTGAGCAGAAGCCCACCCGGTTTCATTTCTCGAGGACTTCGGGCTAGGAATTCACCATCAAAGTCTCACCAATAGGGGTCTCCAGTGTACCACACAACTACTTCAGCCACTCCATTATGATTATTTACAGTATGCTGTACATGAAGACAGAAGCAAAGGGGCAGAACAGATTTATATGGGCTGGGGCTGATCCTGGATTTATTCAAGGAGTGAAAGGGTGACGTCACAAGTTATAAGAGATGAGAAGAAGCAAAGACACATCTAGGTTTGGTGTGAGAATACCTTTAACCTAATGGTGCAAACACAATCTGTCTGTGATCCAAGCAGAAAAAATATCCAGGCGGCTGGCTCTATGGGTGTTTCCAGATATCTAAATATGTGCCTTTGTTTAGATGGAACATCCAGAAGAGTGAGTGAATTTTTCTGTTCTCACTTGAATTTTTTGGGTATGATTTGAAACTATCTGAACTGGTTCGTAGTAGTTTTCTATGAAGTTATTTAGTTTTTAGTGAAAAGGTAGATGTTGAAACACATCTTTTCCCTCTCTGTTACAGATGATGAGGGTAAGGGACATCAAAAAGAGCAATTAGAAAGCATCATAATTAAATACAAAGTGTAGATCATGTTTACAAAGAGCAGTATGGATTTGTGATACATGAAACATGTCACAACATACTTTGCATTTTCGATCATGGAATTCCTTTATGAAATTCATTCTAGAAAAATTGGTTTACAAAACCCTTACTAACCCTCAGACATTTCTAGCGTCTTAGGGTCCATCTATTCTTGTGGAAAAGGCAACAGATATCCACATCGCTTTCTCATTATTCATTTACTTACTTAACAAACACTTATTGAAGTCATTCCTTGAGAAGCTACTCAGTGCCTAAAGGAAAATAGCTCTCTTCAGGGAGTTCAGTCTAGTAAATGATAAATAAGAAAGAACTGTAATAGAAAACAGACCGAGGTAGGAGCTGGCGCTGAGGCAAGAGCAAGGATTAAACAATTAGTTCTGAGGGAGGGGCCGAATATAGTCAGAACATGCGTCATCTCTCAGATGATCTGTGAGGAAAGTTCAGGACTCTGACAAGCAGCATTGGGCAGAAGTACACACCGTGTGCGAAGACCTGGAAGTTCTTAGTGGAATGACAAGTTAATGAACAGAAATGGAGTCAACTTCACACAGCTCATTCTTCCTGAGAGGGAAGATAGGTGAAGCTCACCGGGGTGAAAACTGCCTTGGGTCAAGGCAAATTGAATCTAGAGCTCAAGGCTGTGGGAATTGTGAGGAGGTGGAAAGAAAAACCAAGTAAATGTAGAATATTAACTTCTGGAAATCAGAGTTAGGGGGATTGTCAAGATGACCCCATTGGATGAAGCCACATGGACATGTGAAGACTTATTTAACAAACCTCCATGTGACCAACACCCCTGTGGTTGATTTTACTTTTTACCTTAGGTGTGGCACATTGGCATGTCTCGGGTTTAGAAACAGGGCACTGATTCTAATCCATCTGGGTCACCCTAACTGGCATGGTGAAGGAATTGATCTCTTTGGTCTTCATCAGATTAATTTCTTGCCTAAAAAATGAGAGGTTGTTTTAGTCATAGTTGAGGTCTTCACCAGCTAAAGAGCCAGTGGATCACAGTGGGGCTGAAGACACATGGTCACATATCCTGCAGGACAGAGGAGGGACACAGGGCCAAGGACATGAGAAACTCCAACTCCTTACTTAGGTGAAAAAGATAAAAGCTATCAAAGAACAAAACTGACCAAATGAAGATCAAAGGAATGAAGTTTGGAAAAATACTTGCAAGTTGTAAGAGTGAGGCTGGTATTAGAGATGAGTGTTTATCGAAGCTTCTAAACTTCCAGGAATCGACTGATTACATGTGGGTAAAAGTTTGATTTCATCTACGACTTTCTTTTAGTCAAAATTAAGCAGCTAACACAGAGAAACAAATGAGGATGATTAATTCTCACTTGGGGAATCAGAGAAGGCTTCCTGGAAGAAATGACACTAGGCCTTACCACCAGTAATGAGGGGAACGAAGGGCACTTTCAGTTAAAGGACCAGCATGACCAGCAGATGAGCATAGCCATGGAGACTTTGTGGTCCTGGCAAGTTACAGGCAGAAACAGGAAAACCCTGCTCAACTGGGGGAAAACAAAGGAGAAGATGTTTCTAACTCAACAGTGGCTAGATGGATGGTCTTCCTGGGGTGCCTGCTCTCACACTATAATATCTCTGAAATTCCTGGGGACTTAAATGCTGAAAAGCACAGGATAGTTAGAGGAAATGACAAGGAGAATTTAAAATCTAATACCCTTTCAAGTTGTAAAAATGGCTGATAAAAATGGCTGCTAAGGGTTGGGACAATGTTTTCTTTATTCTTTTTTTTTTTTTTTTTTAATTTTGAGACAGGGTCTCACTAAGTTGCTGAAGACCTTACTAAGTTGTTGAGGTTGCCCTCAAACTTGTGATCCTCCTGTCTCAGCATCCTGAGTCTCTGAGGTCACAGGCATGTGTCACCACACCCAGCTGGGACAATTCTTAATGGGGATATAATGTATGCAACATACCTGGGAAAAGAAACCTCAAATGAAATTTAGAAAACTTATACATTATACAGGAAATGATCTGGAATTATAAAGCATTACATGAATCAACATTATAGTTTTAATAAAGTTTCAATGACTATATTTTGGAGCTTTAGAACCCAATGTGAGAGCTCTGAAAGAAGATTCTTTTGCTACATCAATTTCTGAATTCTTTCAGATACAATACAGACACACCACTTGTCTGTTTCTAGTTTTTGGTCAACACTGTTATGAAAACACAGATATATAGCTAAATTAGAAATTTGTTAATTCAACTAGTTTCAGTCAACATTGACTGTACAAATACTTTATGAATATTTAGCACAATGTTTAGTTTGGGGTTGGGAGTAGAGAACAGGGCCAAAAAAAAAAAAAAATGAAAAAGAAAAAGTACTATGTGTTTGATTTAAGTATTTTTCAAAGGAGAAATTAGTAAAGGCATAGAAGATAGGCCCTTTGAAGGAATATTATACTCATCATGATTATATTACTCAGAGGAAAGAAAATCAAGGTTGTCTCAAAACCCTCTATAGGAAGGCTTTTGAGAAAACTCAGATCAACTTTCTTTGGGTTTCCATTTCATTAGCTTTTTAAACTAGAAACAGCCTCAAATTACTGAATTATAGACATTGAAGTTAGTTGAAAGGATGATGCTTTTGCTAAGTAAGAGCAGTGATGATCCGGTATGTGACCTGGGCATCCAACTGCCTGGCTTTGAATTTTGTCTGTTGTACACAGTAGCTGTACTCAACTTCTCTGAGCAAAGTAACTTAACTTCTTTGGGCCTTTATATTTTATCAGTAAGGTGGAGATAAAAAAAAATACTTCCCATTGCAAAAGGTTCTGTAGGATTAAATATATTAACAAATTGAAAGAACTTAGACCAATGCTGAACCACAGTAGTGTAAATGCTTAATAATGATTATCTCTTATTACTATGACTTGAGCATAATTGGTGCTCATTGAATATCTATTGATTGATTACTACAGCTAGCCCTGACAGCTTTTTATGTGGAAAAAAAATAAGGCAATCTTTGTTTTTTTCTTTCTGGGCAGGTTTCATTAGAGCCTCACTTGGCTTATACAGTGCCCTAGCATAGAGTCTTCTACGGACAGCTAGTAGGCGTGTACTAAATACTGCATGTCAAAGGGCAAAATTAAATAAAAAATGTAGTTGACAACTCAGGGTGGAAATAAGTTCTGATTATTAATTGAAGGCACTGTATGCATGTTGAAGGGCTGCTCTATATTTCTGATTGCCAAGATAGCAGAGAGATGACTGTCTCCAAGCTTAGGGCATTTTGAAATCAGAGTCCAGCTCCATAGTCTGTAACAATGCACAGTGGTTGATGAGTTAGTTCTAGAGGCTTCTGAATTTTAATGATGCTGGAGATGATATTGTGTGTCCTTCAGCTTGTTAGAGTGACACCAGCACTCCATAAATCATAATACCTGTGTATTGTAAAATCAATAGCAAAGTGCTATCTCAGCGCCAGCCCTTAATAAGTTTCTCTCTGTTCTAACAGCTTAAACTTTGCCGTAATGCCATTGGATCTGTAGGTGAGGATCAGAGTATGCTTAATTTGTTTTGTAATAGAGACTTTTCACTAATGAAGGACTGATTAGTTAAGCTTTGGTTGCCATTCTAGTGATCAGTTGGCAGAACAGTCTCCGCAATTAAACTCGTGTATCTCTGTCCTGAAGCAAAAAAGCAGGCTTAAACAGTCAATAAATGTTAATCCAGTCACAACCTGTCTCTGCCTTTGAAGGCTGCCCATGAGGGCTTTTTCCCCCTACATCACATTTTTTTCATCTTGTTTTAAATGTGGTGGTCCCCATGGAGTCGGGATGTGGCATACATGACCTCCCACGGTTCAGTAATAAGATCTGGCATGCTAACAACATTGTCTACAGATCTGTCATCTATAGGTCCGTTTGTCCCACCCCCTCTCTCACCTCATCTCTTTATCCAAGGTTGAAGAATAAATGAGCAATTGAAACACAAGCACACAAGCCCTCCAGATGAAATTGGGGAAATATGTATGCAAAAAGGAGGGTGTGCTTTTGTGTGGCTAGGACACATGAGCTGTCTCCCACTTTCACTGCATACATATGTAGTCGGGATGGCATAGAAAAGTCTTGTCCTTATTTGCTTTGATTGCAGCAGATGTAGGCTGTAATCATCATTGTTGAGTGCTGGGAAGTGAGAGCCCAGGGAAGAGCCAGCAAGCCCAGTGAAGATTTGAAATAATTCCTGGATTGGGGAAGGGGGTCAGGGGAAACAAAAAACAAACAGAAGAAGAAGAAGAAGAAGAGGAGGAGGAGGAGGAGGAGGAGGAGGAGGAGGAGGAGGAGGAGGAGGAGGAGGATATTTTCAAAACTATTGGTTACTCTTTGTGTCATCTGTATCCTCAAATAAAATTTCAGATATTTTTCCTTTTCTATTTTTCTCTTTTGCAAAGAGAGAAAAGTAAAGACTGGCAGCCAGACAGGAAAGTTGTTAATAAAGACAGTGGCCCACAGACCTATGGGTAAATGAAAGGGAATGGTCTGAAAATGTAAACATCTTCTGTGGAATCCAGATCCACATGCTTTGAGAATTTGGTGACATTTGTTTATTCTTTTCCCTTATATAGGAGCTTATTTTCCACAGAACAAGCACTGGCCCATTTTACTTCATATCATTTAGCCTGTGTCCCTGAAGGGAAGATTAGAGTTGTAGGGAAAGAGGTGCAAAGGAGGTAGGGACACTGGAAGTGAGTGGCCCGGGTGTCACTGGTATGGGGTGGAAGTACTGAAAAATGATTCATGAACAAAATGCTAATCAAAACAAGGAAGTTTAGAATTTAACTTGCAATTAGTCCAGGTTTTGTACAGCTCTTGTTTGGTTGGCATTTACTTTAGCATATTAGTATTTTATGATACAGTTTTATCACTTAAAATAAGGTAACAAATTATTACTCGATGGAATATGTATGAATTTAAAACAACTACAGTTTTCAAGGCATTCTGGCTTGATCTTTTGCATCCATCTTCTTCCTGGACTGAAAATACTTCAGTGCAATCTGATAGCAAAAGAGTAGGCAAGAACTTATCATGTCCTGATGAGGTCACTTATGTTAGAAGAACCTCTAGTAATTTCTCTTAGATTCATTAGTTTTTCAGATAAAGCAGTGCTGTAGAATATACATGGAGGTGTTAACCCTGCCTTAATAAAGGTAGCCATTTTCCATTTCTGAATTATTCATTTAATAGATATTTAATAGATACCTCCACCTAGCACAGAAGAAACAAGGAAAAGTGACAAGCTCCATCTCTTCCTTAAGTCCTGGGTTCACGGATGGGAAATTTAATATAAGCAAAGAAATACATTTAAAATAAAAAAAACCAAAAACACACCGAGCACTGAAGGCAGAAAATAATTAGCATTACTCAAGTAATGCTGAAAGATGGCATAGAAAAATCTTGCTGGGCATCAAGCCACATGCCGTAGGCCTTAAGTCTTCAGCAATGGGGTCTTTCTGAGCTCTTGTTCCATAAGTAGCACTGTGTCAGACACTCTATGCTATTGTCAAAAAAATTAAGATACTGAGCTTTCAAACATCAGAATTTTGTTTTTTTCTCAAGAATGTAAGATAATTTTTTCAGAATCAATGACATGTCTATGTGTATTTAGACTCCATCTCCCTGTTTTACATTATATGTTTTGCTGAACTATCGGCTGTAGGTGGAATCATTTGAAATGTATGATTTAAAAAAGGGACTCTGCCATAATTCTTTTGACTAAACAGAGGAGGGTCTTTTAATATGGATAAATTACTATAAATGTTCTGTCCTCCAAGTCTGAATTTTGGCAAGGGGTTTCCTAAGGAGTCTGAATGGGCAGACATGTGCACACACATGTATAAGGCCCCTTAGTGAGCCTGAGTAACCAGAGAGCTAGAAATGTGGGTTTACCCTGCCAGGGAATTTTTAAGCAAAACTGACTGTACAGCTAGCGGTCAATGAGGGCCAACATCAGCTCCAAGTACTTGAGCACACATGGAAGCTGCTTTCATGAAAGACATTTAAATAGATGCTAAGATGTAGCTCAACTGTCCAGACTCAGGTGGAAGCTCACTGTTACAAAGTGGGGTGTGCATTCCAGGCATTCCTAGCCAACCAGAAAATATCCAGACAGGTCCCTTTCACATTCAAATAAGCAAGAGGATCAAAAAAAAAAAATGTCTACTTTCTCCTGGATTTTGTATATTTTCAATGCTGTCAAATAGCCATAAGCTGAGGACAATTATTCTGAGTTAGCAGCTGGGAGTGAGCAGGAATAGATAGAAGGAAATCAATATCCTCATCAGCGCTGTTTAACATTTCTTTGTTAAGCTTAGCAACCTAACAAATATTTTACAACTCTTTTGTTCCCAAGTCTGGTTAACCAAGAAACAAATAGGAAGGAAAGGAGCTCTGTTCTCAAGCTCCTAGGAGGGAATTTATTGTTCTCTTTCACCAATTAAAGGCCATTAAAAGCATGTGGTTTTCCATGAAGGCTCTAATTTAAATAGACAAAATTGAGGACATTCTTGACGGAGGTGCCCCTTACTTTTGTTTATGTACAAATTTCATCCCTCTGGCAAGGGCTGTGGCTGGATAAAAGAATGCATATATTGGAATGGAAAAAGAGGTTGGTAGCAAGGGAGGAGTCTCTTCGGCTTCTTGACCCCTACCCACAGTCCCTTCCATATGGGGCAGCACACAAATTGGGCCAAGAGCCAATCATCTGGCAGATTAAGGTTTTCCCATTTATTTCTCAGTCATTCTTCCCAATACATATCTTGTCAATGGACAAAAAGAGATCTCATGGGACGTTGACCTCCAAAGGAATAAATACACCTTGTTCTACAAATAGTTGCTGCTTAATAGTACATTGCAAAGACACAGAATGTGACACTTTCTGAAGGCAGAGGGGACCTAATGTGAAACACACGGTGCCAGTACAACACTGCTCAGCAAACGCAGACCTGGGCTCAAGTGGATTTTTAGAGGAAGCTTTTCTGAAGTAGATTCAGGAACCGTTGTTTAATTCTAAAGTGAGTGACCCTGACTTGACAATTCTCTTGGAAGGGCCCTTGGCATTTGTCTAGAAGAGCCGTTCTGATTCTTCATCCTGCTAGGGCTGCCATGATTGTAGGGCATACTGGGAATCTCATGCTTTGGAAATGAAGCCCCACTCTCTCCCATTTTCTTCAAGATCAGAAAATTCCACCAGCTAAAAGCAAGGGTAATTTGAGAGTTATTGTGGGTAGAAACCAAGTTGACTGTACAATAAAATATGACAGCAGGAAGAGTACAGTCTTTGGAATCTGACATGCTGCCTTCGAACCACCGCTTTTCCAATTAACTTTGTGACTCTGGGTAAACTTATTTAACCTTCAAGAACCTTATTTTCATGGGATTGCTGTGAATTTTTATTGAGAAGGTGAAAAGAAAGTACCAAAACCCATGCAGGCCCCAGCATATCTGCTCCAGACAAATGGCTTCCCATCCCTTTACTTTCTTTCTGGTTTTGGATTAAATGCAAATTCTCCTGCTATTTGAATATTTTTTAGATAAAATGTTCACAAATAAGACAAAATCATAATGAGTAAGCATAAACAGCACCAAAGCTAAGGAGATACATTTAATTGTATTTGTACCGAAGGGTAGTATATAATATTGAGTTTGTGGAGTTTGTACATTCCTCATTTCTTTTTGCCAAGATGTAGAAGATAAAATGGTCTTTCGTGCACATTAGTGGATAATGTGAAACTCTGGGATCACTGCAAAGCTTTCCTATAGTAAGCCCTGCTAGTACTTAGCATTGTGACGGTGGTTAACATGTGCTAATCATGAAAAACCATTAATGTCCTTGATCCAAGGGGCACACTCTTTATTTCTGAATCGACTTGAGCTGAGCTAAATCCTAGACCCAAACAAAACTAGTGTGTGGCAGGAATAGTTTCTTCTAAGCTCTAATAACTCAAATATTTTTCACTAAAATACACACCGACCAAAAAAAGACGTAGACCTGATGCCTGCAAAAGGCATTTATGTTTTCCTTTTTATTTTTAAACAAAGCAAGGAGCTGAAAACATCAGAAATAATGAAACCAACATATTTTTATTGCCCGGTTCTTATAAGAACTGATTTTTAATGAAATTTAGTTTTAAACAAAAAATCTTGTTCCTGGGTTGAACCTTTTCACATTCCAGCCTGGGGCTATCTTTTATTGGTCAAGTTATAAACCCCAGAAAAGGGGGTTTTATAGTGGAAATGCTGACAGAACCCGCATAGTGCTACTGGGTGCCTCTCTAATTAGTCTGAAATCCTGAAAGCTGAATTCCATAATATGTGGCCTGTACTGTAGTGAGATTACCGTGTGGGCCAAACCTCCAAGCTTAACTGGGTATTTCATGTGCAGTCTCGGCTCCATATAGACTATGGTAGAGCCTTTTGCTGTTGTAAAATGCTAGTACTTTTGAACAAGAGAAAGCTTTCTTGGTCCTCTTATTTTTGTAATGGTGCTGTTTGGATTTTTTAAAAAAAATAATTTAGGAAGAATCTCTGGCATGCATAACTACTTTGTAGACAATGAGCTTCTACGTGGGCCTGGACAGTTAGATTTTTTGAGATTCATTTTAGCAACTATTTAAATACTTTTCCATGAAATCAGCTTCTATTTGTGCTGCAGTTCCTGATGTTAATGTTGACAAAGAAGCATCCTGCAAGGGTACTGAAATAAATGAAGGATAGGACACATGTGGTTTTACTTGCACAGTGCCTTCCTGTTTTGCCCTGCCCCACCCTGCAGTGCCTGCTCTGGGCCCTCCACAACCTGGAATGATGACTCTGCTCACACTTGCTTGGTGCAGGTCTGGTAGGGTCTTTATATCTTGCAGCTGCAGAACCCAGTCAAAATGACACCTTCCTACAGTCCCCTGGCCTGGACCGAAGTTGGGCAAGACTTCTCCCAGGCCTCTCTCTAAAGAAACAAACAAAATAGAAAAAAGAAAGGAAAGAAAGAAAAATAGTAGGTCAGTTTTTAAAGTGACACATGTCAGACAGGCCCAGGCTTCTGCACTGTGATCAGGACTATCCTTTTAGATCCCCTCATCTTTTGTTCGTAGGGTTTGGTTTCCTGAGGTGTTCTGCCATGTTGGAGAGGTTAGGTTCAAACAAAATTCTTGCAGCCATCAGTGATTGTCTAAGACACGCATGTCCACACGGTTAAAAGCCAGGTTAACAAAATGACAAAAAGACTAGATATTCTCCTGAACAATGTCCTGGACTGCAGCCCTGGAGTCTTTTGGCTGAAGACTCTGCAGGCACAGGGTTGGCCCCGCTGAAAACTGGTAGAGGACATTTCAATAAAATTGTAGCAACCAGGCTGCCTTTCTCCTGGAACTTGTTATCTTTTAACACAATGTTTTTGGTCCAGAAGTGACTGCTTAGCAATTTTCAGGGCATATAGTGTAACAGATATCTGTAATAGAATTACTTTCCCTAGAATAATAATAACTGTAGTAGCAAATGCTTATACTTTTGGTCTGTTTTGTTTTGGTGAGGTGCCTGGTGAAATGATTAGTATATTTATACTCACCTAACATGAGTTTCAAAATTATGTGTGATTTGTAAATACACAGCAAATAAATTATGTACTACTAATGTGTATTTGTAACTGGACATTTCATGGGAGAAAAATCTTTTAGAGAAAAATCCTAAATTTGATCAGAAGGAAAAAAAAAAAAAAAGAAAGGAAAGACTAGCTTTTATCTCTCCTTCCCTTCCCCCTTCTTTGAGAAGTGATAATGATCCAATGATTAGTCTTATTGAGTTAGATAAATAAAATTTGGCAAATTTTTCATGTGTTGGACTTCTCCAGGTCTATTTTGATTACAAATATTCTACTGTTCACATGTACTGCTTTGGAGTTTAGAAATATTTACAATCATTCAACCCACAATCCAATAAACTCTACAAAGAGTAGATGATCATCTGTTGAGTAAGTTGAGGGTATGTTGGAATGCCAGCGTAATGGAGGAGAGAGAAAATCAAAGCAAGCCTTCAAACCAATTTGTACATCTGCATTTGTCTCATTGAAAAGATACATTTAAAAAAAATTTAAAAGATCCCAGAAGAATGCCTTCAAAAAAAAAATTATAGTACTCCTGGGATGGGGATACAGCTCTGTTGGTAGAGTGCTTGCCTTGTGTGCACAAGGTGCAGCACCACCAAAAAAACCCCCAAAAACGAAACAATAACAACAACAACAAAACTACAGTACTCTAACCACGAAAGAGTGCTCATATCATAAGTATATAAGTCAGTTAATTTTCACAAATTGAATATCTTTTTGTAACTATTACCCACATTAAGAAAACCAAAACTACTACACCCATAAACTTCTTGCTTCTATCTTGAGAGAAAGATTATAATCATTTGAAAAGATACAATTTTAATGATGAAAACTTTAAGTAAAAGAAATAATACACAATTAGGTAATTCCTTAGGACTTGGTTGACTAAACTTGCAACAAGTACTGAGAGGAGCCTGCCGGAGGGAGCAACATCACTCTTCTGTCCTCATTGTCTGAGTGAGCCGGAAGCAAGAACAGTTCACTCACAAAAAGAGTGGAGAGGGTTAGGGTTAGGGTTAGGGTTAGGGTTGTGGCTCAGAGAGCTTGCATAGCATGTGTGAGACATGGGGTTCTATCCTTGGCATCACATAAAAATAAATAAGCAAAATTTAAAAAAATCCAGTGCATAGAATTAAGCAAGTTAATCTTAATGTTGCATAAAAGATAAAGAATTAAAAATTGGTCAAGGCAAGTTTGAAGAAGAAGAGAGGGGAAAACTCATTGTAGAAGACATCAAATCTTCTCATAAGGTATAATAATTCAGACATTGGTTAAAAGAGAAAAAATAGATGAATGGAAGAGCAGAAAGCCCAAAAATAAACATAAGGGCAGTTGGTCTGCAGAGAGAGAGCATGAGAGTTAAGCAATATCACAGTTCTAAAACATTGATTGGAAAAATATTTGATAATCCTGTGAAAATGCAGATTTCCTGTCTCATAAACAAAAATATGTTTCTGATTTGTGAGAAAAAAATGTTAAACTTTTTGAGCTAAATATAGAAAATGACTATATAAAAATGGGATGGAGAAGGATTTGTTAAATAAAAAGTACAAACAATATTTGGAAATATAGATAAATTAGACTAAATTAAACTAGGAAACAAGCTAAAGACTAGGGGAAAATATTTGCAATACATATAATTATTAAAAATTAGACTCTGTATGCTTGTATAAATGCACAAATAAATATTTGTGTTAGGACTGTAAATCATATATCCCCTTTAGAGAGAATCTAGCAATATTTAATATGATTGAAGTTGCACATACCTCATACATGAAATTTTTAGTCTAGGCATATACAGTAAAGAAAATGTTGTGCATGTGTATCCGGAGTCATGTATAAGACTGTTCACTTTAGTATTGAGGGAGTAGAAAAAGTGAAAACAATATAAATGTCATCAATTATTAAATAGAAATAGCAAAATTATAAAATAGAAAATACTATGTAGTAGTTAAAATGAATGATTTAGATCTACATGTCTCCACAGATACATCTCAAGAACATATAGTTGATCCAAAAGAGCAATTTGCAAAAAAATATGTACACTTTGAACTTAAGGGAGTTTTATCACTGAGCTACCTTCCCAGCTCTTTTAATTTTATTTTGAGACAGGGTCTTGCTAACTTTCCCAGGCAGGCCCAGAACTTGCAATTCTCCTGCCTCACTCTCCTGAGTAGCTAGAATTATAAGCATGTGCTACCATGCTTATAGACACTTCTATTTTGTGGTGGGAACCTATATATGCTAAAAGTATAATGATAAGCTTATGAAGAATAATATAACATCTTTCAGATAGAGGTTTTCTCTAGGGAGCAAGCATGAGGAATAATTAAATCTACATAGTTTTATTTTAGCAAAAAAAAAGATATGAAGCAAGTGAGGCAAAATGTTAAGTTTTATTAAATCTGGATAGTGGCACAGGGATTCGTCATGATATTTTTTGTTCTTTTCAGTGTGTTTAAAATATTTCATAATTCAAAAAGAAAAAAGATCACCCCCCAAGTATTAGTTCTTTTCTGTGTTCTCTAAAATAGAGTGTGCATACTCTAAGACAGTCTTTTGGAAACAGGAAATATAAGAATTTCTATTTGTATTTAAACCTCATCCTCTTAATATTTCCATTTTTGTGTAAATATAAAATGTAGATTATTAGTATAGCATAATGCAAAATATTATTATTAAAAAATACATGTTGTGCAAAAATATATATGTGAGTGTGCAATTAAAACGTTGTCTGGAGATAATACTAACATTTAAGGTAATGTAAGTCAAGTCATTCATATTTCCACAACTTCGAAATAATTCCTAGGTATATTTTGTATTTATCCTTCAAACTTTTTTTTTAACAAATTCACATATGGACTATATTTAATGAAAACTGAAGCATATGTAAAATGTTGGGATAAATTTTTTCACTTATGTATGAATAACTTTCAATCTCAACAAATTATTTTCTTCATTATCATTTAAATGCAACAGTTTTTGTTAGACATTTTGTAATATTATTATTATTATTATTATTTTAAATATTTATTTCTTAGATTTAGGTGGACACAATATCTTCATTTTACATTTATGTGGTGCTGAGGATCGAACCCAGTGCCTTGTGCATGCTAGGCGAGTGCTCTACCACTGAGCCACAACTTCAGCCCTGTAATATTATTTTTAACAATACCTTTCTGATTCCAAAAATAATCTGTGCACATTGTAGATAATATTTTTAAAAAATTCTAAAATTCTTTATCATCCCATCACTCAAACAAAATCAAGATTAATAGTCTGGTATGTTTTCTACTATCCATGTGTGCCCATTCTTGTCTACCTGCAGTATATACACTATGACTCTAACTTTGCAAAACTATTGAAAACTAGCATATGCAGTTTTGTCTTTTTTAACTTAGTATTTTATCATAAGCATTTCTTCATATCATTAATTAATTTTTTTTAAACCTTAGATTTCAATGTTTGTATAGTTGCCATCAAATGGATCAACCACAAGACACTTAACAAGGCCTATGTTGTTGGACATCAGTGATATTTTCAAGTCATCACTCTCATAACTAGCACAGTAATAAACACTCTTATATTGGAATTTTAGTAAGTATTGGTGATTATGTCCTTATGATCCTTATGATAGACTTTGGGTCAAAGGATAAGAAGATTTTTAAGGCTCTCAATACATATTACCCAATTGCTTTCCAGAAAGAATTGGACTTTATTTTATACTGACACATAAGTGATATGGGGATATATAAGGTACATTAAAATTTTTATTTTTATATAAGTGGGCATCTGAATTCATGGAATGAATCTGTCACTGAATTTGATAGGAGAATCTATGCTCATGATTTAATTATCTTTGAAATCCATGCTGAAAGTAGTTTTCATAAGGATAAAATGTTTTCATAATTGATACATTGGTCATCTAATTTGATAAATATCCTTTTAAAGATATTGGAAACTAACAGAGAAAAAAATTGAAAGTCTCTTTTGTGGTTAAAAAATAATAAATCTGGAAATACTATAAATTTGCATACAAATTATTAAGGATGCTTCAAAAAAGGGAGGAAAAGAAAAAAACATACTTGGAAGAGGAAAAGATTCAATGCTTTTTAAATAATATGGACCATAATTGGAGCTTATTTATAAAACATTTTCATTATTAAAACCAAAACATATGGTTGTTTTTCATGAGAGTTGGCAAGTGTTTTTATTGCTTTATAAAAAATTATTGAATTATGCTCTATAAATCTAATTGGCATATAGATTTTTAATGGTATATATTTTCTTTCATTAACTTAGAGCTGTTTTCCATAAATACCAAATAGTGGCTAAAGCTCAAAATGAGGGAATATAAGGTGAAACCTAGGTGTTTAAAATTTGAACAAATTTTGAAATAAAATTTTAGCATTTTCAGGGAAGGCTAATTTGGGTGATCTCTGAAGGAATGCTTTATTCCAACTTCCAGTTTGAAGTATAAATGCTACCCATAGGAAAAAAAAAGGCTTGGGGATATTAAGTAGCTTTTAACTCCAGAAGCTCATAAAAGTCAGAGCTCTCTGGCCACAAGAATGGGTTTATTTACTGTGTTCATTCTTTTTCACACCCAAATAGTTACAAATGTCACAATTACTTTTTGCCAGTCTCAGTCCTCTAAGGCAGAGTGGCATACACATGAAGACCCAAAAGGTCACAATTGCTCTTTGGAATGTGAAAACAAACCAAAGTTAAATATATTTTTATTGAAGGTTGGAATTCAGTACCAAATAGCTCAGCTCTGAAGGGTCAGTCCATTAAAGTAACTTCTGTTGGCCATTTCCTGCTTTCCACGAATGGGCTCTGAGCACCTTCCAGAGATCAATGACAGCCGCCCATCAGATCTGTTGGGGTGTGGAAGAGTGACATGCTAGAAAGGTGGAGGAAAGATGGAGGGGCATGAAGCATGATTGCTCCTCTTGGGGCTCCTTGTCCCAGCTGCTGTACCCCAGAATATCAGTAAGTATCAAAAATGTTTCAGGGGCAAAATAGGGTTATTGCAATTCATTACATTTAAATCATAATGATGTTAATGGTTTGAAAAAGGAGGGGCTGAGGGAGGGAAGGGAGAGAATGAAGGAAGTAGTTTTATGCACACCCAAAGATGGAGTCTTAATTATTGGATCTTGACCTAGAATATGTTAGACAATAGAAGACTAGGGGAAGAAACCCAGATGTGTGTGTGTGTGTTGTTGTTATTATTATTATTATTATTATTGGTACAAGAAATTGAACCCAGGGGTGCTTAACCACTGAGCCACAACCCTGGACCTTTTTTATATTTGATTTTGAGACAGGGTCTCACCGAGTTGCTTATGGCCTCACTAAGTTGCTGAGGCTGGCTTTGAACTCACGGTCCTCCCACTTCAGCCTCCCAAGCTACTGGGATTATAGGCGTGTGCCACTGTGCCTGGCTTGTTTTTTAAAAGTAACAAATCATATTAATTGAAACTGCATATTAATTCATTAATAAGTATATTGATTGCATATGTGTCCAACTGTGTGCAAGTGATAAGAAAAGCTATAAACCAAAGTTTCTCATAGATGTCGTACTTTCTGCAAATAAGGAGTTTTAATTTATCTGGGGACTTCATGGCACAGGAACAATTGAGAACAAAAGATGATAGCCTTCCTTTAAAGCTGATATCACCAAAGGAATTCACTAAGCTTATGAGGTATATGTGTTCTTAGGGTCACTGGGCCCATCCTATTGATGATTTGAGCCTGTTAGTTCAGATAGGCAGTCTGAAGACATGGCTAATATACTCTCAACAGGGTCAGTTATGGCATTAATGCTAGGAAAGAGTGGGAAGATATATAGCACAATGGTCAAGAGTTTTGACCCTGGAATTAGATTAGACCAAGATCAAGCGCCTCTATTGTTTTCATGCTACATGCCTTTGGCAAGTCACTTAAACATTCCAAGCCAGTTTTTCCATTGCACAATGGGGCATCTGTCTCAGAGCATTGCTGTAAGTACTCAAGGAGTTGTACATTTATGGACATAAATGTCAGTTTTCCTTGAGTCTAAGATGTCGTCGGTTGGACATCATATTGGTCAAATAGTAACTTTGGAGAAAACAAAAGGAACTTTATTTTAAGCACAGGCATTGAATAAAACCTGCTAGTAGTATAAATTCACGTACTTTTTTCATATACTATAAGTTTGCAACTTAGCTTTTTCTATATTGAGATAAAAGTCTTCTGAATCACAATGGTATACATGATAATCAATAGTCAGGTGTGTATAGCAAGATTGTAACATGTGATTTTCTGTAGCTGACACTTGTGATCTTGATCTTGTTAGAACTGAACATATAATCTCTGAGGGTTTTGCTGGAAAAGAATGAGGTTTTCATCTGCATTTCCTGTTTAATTAAACATGTGCTCTTCTTTTTTCCCCTTAGCTCAAGGAAATTAAGTAACTTGTTGAGATTCAGATGGAAACTCCAGACAGACAGACAGACACTTTATGCTTCAGAGGCAATTCTTCCTGATGCTTGAATCACCACACCAGCCCCTCCTTGTTTTGGTACGTCTAAACTGTAATCTGCTAGAGCTGGCAAGTTCTCTTGCTTTCAATCACATGGCCAAAGACTGTTCTTCCAAGTTCCCAATAACTTTTTAATTCAGTGCTCTGTTGGAATGTAATTTTTTGGAAGATATTTTCAGGACAATTAAGGATACACACTCAAATAAATTTCATCCACTTGTGGTGCCATCAATGCAAAGAACTTAATTAAGATGATAATCAGATAAACAGAACTTCCTAAATAAGCCTGATTTCATGTATGCCCTTGTGATAAAATTCTTTGTTTAGAAACCAGCAGTTTTTCTCCTGACATCAACTGAAAGATTCTTCTCACCTCAGAGACAGTAAACCACATGCATTTCAAAATGAAGGGAATGGTGTGCATGTGTGAATGAGTATCAACAAATTCCACCATTATGTATAACTACAATGCACCAATAAAAATGTGGAAAGAGAAAAAACAAAAAGCAAAAAAAAAAAACCAAACAAACAAAAAACAAAAAGCAAAACAAAACAAAACAAAAAATAACAACAACAACAACAAAAAAAACCCAAACAACAAAAAAACCCAAAGTTCAGCAACAACAGAAAGAAGGAAATGATCCTGATCAGGTAGAGGAGAGGGTCCTCAAAGCAGAGGAGGCAGCACATACGCAGCAAATACTTGGGGTTGTTGGAACAGTTCAGTGCAGGTAGCATCTGGGTCAGCAAGAAGACAGGATGGCCTAGTGCTTCAAACCCACCTGTTAATGGACTGGCTTGCTATTTGGAGTAATTTGGGACTTGATAGTTTGAGATACTGTGAAAGGTTTTCAAGCAAAGAAATAACAGCATTAAAGCATAGGGAAGATACTGTGATACTGGGTAGCAGACTGGGGTGAAGGAAAGTGGCTATGTGGACACATTACAGGTCCAGGTAAGAGAAAGTGCAAGCTTGGACTAAATGACAGATAATTAGGAGCAAGAATTTATGACTTGGTGAGCAACTGGATGGGATATACTTCTACTAACTGCTTATGCAGAGTCATCTGATAGGATCTTTAGACATCAAATATTTTCTCTTTAGAGTGTGCAGGAAAATAAACTCAAATCTATAATTATAATGATAGTCCTTATTTTTCTTCCAGAGTGCATATTTCCAAGGAGATAGTATAATTTTTTTTTCTTTGTATATTATCCCTTGCAATTTAGCAGTTACAGTCCATGTCAAGGTCATGGACTTTTGGGTGAGAGAGCCTCAGAGAGATTTTCCACATGGCCAAGGAACCACCAGGGCGATTGAGACAAATCTGCCGATAGACATTCCTGTCTTTTTCTTTTCATCTGTTAAGCATGGCAGGGAAGCTTTAGAAAGTAGGATAGGCAACTCAGAATTAAAAGCCAGTAAGTAGAACATAGGTTGGGGATAAACAAATATATTTGCAAGATGTGGAATGGTAGCATTTAAGATAGTGATAAAGTATTTAGGAGTTTAAACTTTCTCTTAACCTTTGTTCTGTGAGGCAGGAAGCAAACAGAAAAAATATAAGTATAATTATTTTAATAAGTAACATGCATAATAAAAACACTCTGAGGAGGGTCTCAGAGTACATAGATGTAGTCTTTTTAAGTATTCTCCATATTGAAAGCATAACAGTGGCTCCTGTACCACCCTGATTCCAGGACCTGGGAAGAAGGAGAATTCTTTATTGGACTTGCTTACAAACTTAATTCTGTTTCAGTGGTAGAAATGTCTTACCTTTCAAGAAAAAAAGGAAGTTAAATAAAAGAGAATCTGTGGACTGCTACATGGAGGTAAGTGTAATGTGAAGAATGGTGATCTGGTGATCTGGGCAAATCTCAATGTGAATGAAGTTTAGGTCGCACAACTGACTAAAACTCAAGATGGGAAAGGGAAGAATATTGATGCAACTGGTTCGTAAAGATGATACTGGGTTTGATTCCTTTTTCTGTGGCCCTAAATTCCTTGTCAGGGGACTTTTTTTGTTCCCATGCTGGGACAATGGCTTTGGGATTAAGATACTTTTTGTTTATTGGAGTTTACATGTCACCCAGGGTAGGAATAAGAAAAAACTTTTAGTGTACCTAAATTTTTCCTGAGTTTTGTAACCTCTGGAAAGAGCCGAGCTGTATCACAGGGTAGTGCTGGGCTGGGAAATACGTGTGATACTTAAGCAAATACATATGTGTAATGAAACAGTGACCTAGGTGTCTTCTGAAACTTATTCATGACATTAAACCATGATGAGTTCTAATTTTATTCTTTGCTCAGCAACTTTTTCTTAATTCTAGAAATATTACAACACAATTATAAACACAGAGGATATATAGAGATGTAGACCACCTCAAAGGCAAGAAAGAAAAGGTGGTAACTAACACCTGAAAACGCACTGATGAATTGATGAGTTGGTACTTGAAGCCGAGACAGTGGGATGAGAACAAAACAGGTTAAAGAGTGAAACAAGAGGCTGTTCACTATCAGAATCTCTCTTAAAAAACTATGTTCAGTTTGCAGAGACATACCCATTCAGTTCTTAAAAGTATTCGATTGGAGAATGTTTATGAAAGTTTTCATAAACTATAAAGCATGATACAAATGCATAATTACATTATCATTATATTTTAGGATAAGAAAGAGAGAGTACTCTGTAACTAATGTATTGTGAATGAGGTGTGCTCCACTCACAAACCATCTAGGGTCTGTCTGAGATTTCAGTATTCTCAGGGAAATTTTACTTTTTGTTGTTTTGATGTAAATGGTTTTTACATTTTTTATTATTGTAACTCCCTTCATATATCACTGAGAGAAAGAAAGGTATAAAGTTATGACATGAAGTTGATGAGAGAAACACTGAAAAGATGGAAAGAGAAAAAGAATATGGGGGAATAAAATAAAATCAGAACAGAACACTTAAGTCAAAACGATTTCTCGTTCAATTAATTTGATCAGCAAACATTTATTGCGTTCAGTGCCAGTTAAACACCAAGCATTGTTACCGAGGAATCCAGAAATGAAAAAGCCAAGGAAATTAAATGTGGATTGTTGTCTTGAGTTCCTTGATGGAAAATGATACTTATCTGAAACAGACACAGTTGACTATGGCCAGCTTAGAGTATCTCAACTCATATGTCTTCCTTAGAGGGGATTCTTTTCAGCTTCATGCATGACCTCAAGACGGTCAGAGGTGCTGTTTTCACACAAGATGTGTTATGTTGGGTCACTGGTCAAACGGTTGATCATGTGTCAGTAGCAGTACTTAGGTGTAATTTTATAGGCTTTTTTCTCCATCATGTCAAAAAAATACACAGGATTGAGAAATACGTGACATCACTTATTTTGAAAAATGGACAACCCGACTCCAGTCAATGAACTGAAGGAGTGGCATCAGGAGTTTAATAGTGGCTTACTGGGGACGAGGAGATTTGACAGAAGTCATTCATTTATGGGAGCCACCAAACAAATGGGGAGTGGAAGGCTGCTGTCAGTGGTCTGGGATTGTAAAACATGTTTAACACAGCCAGGCTACGTTGATATTAGCTGAGGAATGCTTACCTGGCAATGGATTTATAAGTTCAGGAAATATTTTATTCAGCAAAGTTGTGAGTAATCTAATGTTGCCAAATTCCTTCCTGGGTAGCTAAGTTTCAGAAAAGCAACTATTAGGGCCAGGGCCTAGTGGCTCTGCCAAACAGAAGGTATGTATGCTGGCCTAGGGAATGGTTGGCTAGTGGACTTCCAAGAAGTCTCACAATGTAGCATTCGCTATCTCGGAAGATTTACATGGCCCTGAGGCTGATCCTTGATTTTGCAAGCTTAAAATTTTGATTTTTATTGGCACACCAAGAGTAGATTCATCTCTCAGGACTGAGTTCATGGAAACCAAGTTCGTGTGACTGATGTATAAAAACCCAAACTGCCAATTTTCCAGTTTTATTGGTGGTGAAATGTGTCTGTCCCTAGCATCAATTTGCTTGAAGTCTATCTAGAAGATACGTTTAATTTTTTTCCCTTTAGAAAGTCAAATTGTAATCAGCAGGTGCTTGCTGAAAGTTAAATCGGAACAAATGGAGTTTATCTAACCAATATTTGCTTATGTCAGATTAATGCAAGTTGATAAATAAGTTTACAAAAGAAATGGTCTTGTCTAAGATTTCTAAAAATTCTAAAAATCATTGACTTGGAACTCCCCTGCCATGAACAGTGTCATCTAATTTTTGTCTGAGATATTACATTTTCTTTGCTTCTACCATTAGCCAAACCCCTGCAATTTAAAACAGGTGGTGGGACATAAACTAGATTTGGAAAGTTGCATGAGAATCAGATACAGCATTCTAGAGGGAAAACTCAGAGGGCCCTGGATAGCAACCATTATGTCTTTGGGCAGTAATTTTGTTAGAACTATCCACTTTCTTGATTTGCTCTGTACATGGAGGTCATGTGGTCAGTGGTAAACGGATTGAGGAGTAGTGGTCTAGAATTGATATCAAGACCTCGTTTGTTATGAATGGAAAACCCTGAACTGCATGTCCCAAGTGATCTTGCCTTCTGTCAGGACCACAGTGATCCTCAAGTTACCAAAAATATTGAATGTGCAAACTGAAGCTGAGATAGCAAAAGATTACGGAATACAGAGAGTCCTCGAGGGGTCAAGAGCATCTGCAGAAAGTGTCTTCCAAGGTGATATTTGTCTTTCAGCTGAATATTTCTCGAATTCTTATTATTTTCTTCTACCCCTACAGTTCAGAACCCCCAAACACAGTGGTAAATATCTAGCTTTCTCTAAGTGAGAGGTGCTAGTTTACAAAAATGGTTCTCTCAAATGAGAGTGAAGAGATGGTATGAGAAAGAAGGTGAGGTAAAGAAAGACACCGTGTTTTCAAAAACATTTTAGGCCAACCTGCTGAGTTCCAGGAAGAAAGTTTTCTTCTTGGAAAGGCCTCCTTCATGTGGGTTCACTCTGAAGTCCTTAAGTGGGCCTTCCAGGCACCATGAAGATGTCAGCCAGCATATTACACCTAATGAATGCTGGCACAGCACATCAGCATGGAGGAGTGACTCCAGAAATCAGAGAGCCAGCTAAATTAGCCCAGATGCTAAGCAGGTCGTATTGTTATTATGTGTGGGAAGCTTTGGGGCTTGAAATTTCCCTTCCAGAAGCATATTTTATTGCATTATCTCCTCGACAGAGCCCAGGTTTGTTCTTTCTCCCAAAAGCATGAATACAAGGGGCTGCAGCCCCCTAGAACCATATGAATTACAGAATGAATGTACTTAGCCAGGTAATGATTTATTCCTAAGTCTATACCCCTAATAAGGATAGAAAGCAGGAAGGGGGAGAAAAAATTCTGATTTATAATTAATTAGTTAATTTTTCTTTCTTTGGTATTGGGGTGGCCCTTGTGGAGGTATTACATTCAATTTTAACTCCCTGATGAAAACTAGGTGGGGAAAATTCAAAGAAAGTTCACAGGAAATTTGTCACAACAGTGTCTTCCAAGATGTAATAAGGACTCTGCTTCCCAAATTCTCTGCAGGTGTCAATGGAGTAGCTATTCTCTAAGATCAGCATGATTTGAGCCATTTCAAGAATTTTCTTTAGCTTCTAATTTGAGTCAACCTGTCTCTGATTCTTATTGAAACTTAGTTTCTTTAATTTGTTCCTTCTTGTTTCCTCTCCTCTCCTCTGTCCAGATTACCCCAACTTGTGAAATTACTATATTGGAAATTGAGTTGGTCAGTGAGAACGACATCTGATCTCCAGATTGCTATCTTTTACCTCTGTCTCAACCTCAAACATCATTGTGTGACAGCACTATTGAAAAATAGCTACTTTCTTGGCTGTGGGTGAAATACCTAAACTTCTTAGTCTAAATGTCCCTGCTAATTGAGTATCTCACTGTCTACAAAACTAATTAACAGGTTTTACTTTTGGCTTTCATAAGTGGGTTGTGGATTATTATACAATTATGTAATACTTACATGTACCAATAAGATGCACTTATAGAATTAATAAGATCATGAAGAAGCAGGACAACTAGAATGAAGAAGTCACATAACACAGTATTTAGCAGTCTTTGGAAATCATCTTGAATACTTACCCTATAAGGAGAATTGTAAATATTACCAATAAGATTGGAATATCTCCCAAAGATACTCTGACAATGGAATAAAAATATACTAAGATGCAATCTTATAGTGTACAGTATGACATGAGACAGCATAGAGACAGATTGGTAACATGGAACAGAATATTTAAGTGGAAAACTAGATTGCCAATGAATTATGTCCTTGATGCTCTGATCCTACGGGGCTGGTATAGGCTGTTACATCCTCATCTAAAGCCTGGGCTAAGGGGATGTTGGTACAGGGGTAGAAATAGCCCTCAAGAATATTTAGTTCCCTTTGCTCTCATTCTGAGTATGCTGCATGATTTTATGCTAAATAAAAGAATGAGTCTCATTAAGACCTGGGAAACAATTTATTAATTTTCAACTGAGGCTTTAGTTGTTAGCTTGGTAAAAACACATATTTGGGCCTGGGCCACTCCTGTCAATGAGCAGGTGTACTCAAAAGATTAGGGCCAGAGTTAAGGTAGGGTTAGTATGATTCTAGCACTTGCAGACTGATCAACCTTAGACAATGTAAGAAAATAACATTTATGAAACTGAAATGAAATTCTGATCTGAAGATAAACTCCCAACCCAGGAAGACCACAGACTTCCAGGCCAAGCAATATTTCTGGACAACCCTTTAAGGGTCTTTATGCTGGTTCTAGATATTTATGTTTGTAAAAATCATCTGGGAAGCTTGTTAAAAATGTAGACATTTGGCCCTACTTCAGCAGATTCTTAGACAATAATCTTCTGTCTTGACTTTGACAAACACTGCTAGATATAGATCCTGACACCTAGCTTCAATGATTTGATATTTTTTTATCTACAAATCACTAATCTTTAAGGATCAAGCTCTGCATGTGGATGCGTATGGATTTCTAGGTCAGAAATGGTAGATGTGAAACCAACACACTGCAGCTCTCTCCTACCACATCCATGGCAGACATCTGAATCCATTCCACCACTGTTTCCTACAGAGTCCAGATATTGTCTCAGATTCCTCCTCAATACTTGACCCCAGAAGTTACCACTCATCCATAGGATTTGGCATGGGTCAAACCAGTTTGCTTTCTTATTCTAGATCACAGGTTCTCAATCCTGGCCCCTTTTTAAGGGCTTGAGGAAACACTGTGGACTCCAACAATTTAGTATTTAGTATTTCTTCCTTCCCTGTTAGGGAAGGCTCTTAAGATATACTAGTTTTGGGGCTGGAGTTGAAGCTTACTGGTGGAGCACTTGCCTAGAACATTTGAGGCAATGAGTTTGATTCTCAGCATCACATAAAAATAAATTTTAAAAAAGATGTTGTGTTCATCTACAACTAAAAGAAAAATTTTTTAAAAAAGATATCCAAGTCTTTGGTCTGCCAATGAAAAAATTATCTAAATAAAACACTGGGCAGCTACTCTAGTGTCTATCTAGATGCTTCTGGTCATCCCTAGAATGACTGAGGGCCTTTCAATCCCCCAGTCTGTTTGGGAGGATGATTTCCAGGTCAGAAGGGTCCTTTTGTTCTTAGGGACATGGTCATCTTAGCTTTCAGAATGTAATTAGGTATCAGATAATGCCAGAATTGGGACTTCATAAAGGACAAGTCTCTGAAAAATCCCGCTGTGCTTAGCTGAAGATTTTTCACCTAGCGTTTCTTTGATCCTCTGGGAAAGTTCCTCTGTAGATATGTGTTCTTCTTCTTATCTTTATTTTTTAGTTGTTGATATACCTTTATTATTTACATGTGGTGCTGGGAATTGAACCCAGTGCCTCACACATGCCAGGCAAGTGCCATACCGCTGAATAATTTGGAACCATTAGTATAGAGCATGAGTTTTCCTTTTTGAGATTTTCTCAAAATACAGAGGCTTTCCATGACTGTGTTAGCATTTTCTAGAATAAGCTTCTGATTTTAATTATTGATTAAAGTACAACTCCATGAAGGTCAGGATAATGAAAATATTACATAATAGGAATTTGGAGCTTACTGAAAAAAAACCACACACCTCATTTTATATGTCAGACATGTATTTAGGGATTCTCATTCATTGTGAATGTGCACTATGGTTGCAAAGCTGGGAATGATACCTTAGACATTGCCTTTACCCCTCTCTCCAGCATCTTCAGAAGGTTCCACTACTGAGGTGCATGTCCTTCCCTTGACCGTTATGCCTCTCCTTCCCCTCTGTCTGCATTCAGTGTGCTTCAATCTTTAAGCCTGCTTTATCTCTAAAGCCTGGTTTATCTATATCTTAATGGATGAAACTCTTTATATTACTTTAAGGTTTCTTGCTGGTCATTCAAGTTCTCGATTGCGCTGGGCCACAAAAGGTAAACTTGGCAACTGTTTCATGATTTATTCATTGATCTTGTTTTTTAGAGATTTTTATGGGTTGAGAGCTAGAAAGTAGCCTCATACATCCAAGGCAGAATGACAGAGATTTCTTTCATGATGACTCATGACAGAAAGGCAATGTTCCATCTATTGATATAAAATACCTCTATATAACAGACTCCACACACATGCCTAACATTATTTTCCCAGCAAATTTCTCCTAAGAAGATCAGATAGAGGCAGTATTCTTGGTATTTTCTTTTTTCTCTTCTATCCACAAATATTTTCTGTGCATAATGGCTCCTCTTGATTCCACTTGGGATTAGGGGTACTCTTACTATCTCAGTTCAGGCTAATTGGATATATTTATTTAGGAAGTTTACATGTCTAATATTTTCTTTTAAAACAAGGCAAAAAAACCCCACTAAAACATCACACAAACCAACAAAATAATTTGTTAACATCTCATTACTAATTCCCATTCCTTCTGATATCAAGTGTAGTTTGTTTATAGTCCTACCATGAATTTAAGAGGAACCAAAAATTAAAGGGATAAATACCTAGTTAGAAATGTGTTTTGAAATGAAATGAAATTTGGCTTGTAAGAGTCAATAAATGAATCATTACCTTTGAAACTTGCCAGAGACCCAAGAAGTCACCTAATCTAACTCCTTCCTCTTGTCAATGTGGAAACTGAGACTTAGATTGAGAATATTTTTGGATATTCCACAGTTTTGTGGCTTCATCCTCTAAGCCACTTGGTCTCTATATCTCATTCTTTTAAGATAATTTGCAATGAATACTTAGAATTTTTTTCCATTTTTATCATCATTGGTTAAACTTTTCCATATCCTTAGGGGGCAGATCAGCAGATCTGTGCCTATCCCCAACTTAATAGATTCAAACTGGGAACTTATTGATTATCAGAATTTTAAAACCTCAATTAAGCCAGATAACATAGGCAAAGCATCTAGAACAGCACTTGGCAAATAGCAGATGCTCAATAAAGATGTTTTAAAATTCCTCTTTCTGTCTCAGTTCAAATTCAGATATTTGACATTTAATTATTCTTTTCAGTAGTTGTGCTTTCAAAACAGCATTATTGGAATAGTAGATGTATCCTCCCCTTTCCTATCATATTTTTTTGAAGAACATTTATGCTAGACAAATACAGGTAGGAGGTGGAGGATGAGGTCTTGGACTCACAAGGTTTTGAGCAAGATTCTCTGAGACCCTATGGCACAGGGGTATTATTTGCTCTTGTAGTTGAAAGACTGGGTTATAATTTGTGTTGAAGCTACATGGGTTTTCAGCGGCAGGTTTTGTGCATAACAGGGAGTTTCTGGATCATGTTAGCTCAGGGCAAAAAGTCGTGCTTTGGAGCAGTTACCCCAGCAGGAGGAGAAAAGATGATGGTTGGTAATTACATCAGTTTTGCACTGTTGAGCAGATGTTCTTGCAGATAGATTTTGGCTGGCATTTACAGAATATCACTAGTGATTCTCACGGTAGTGTCAGAGGTGCTACAAGTGGAGGGAACTGCAGGTCTGTAAAACATTGCAAGAAGGAAGACGAAAGAACAAGCTAGCAGTCTAGGAGTTAAAAAGCAACTTTGAAAGAGGGCCGTACCCAGATTGTCTTGAAGACAGCCATTTTGCTGAGTTGCATAATTAGAGCTAATACATATCAGATAACTTATTTTGCTATTTAACTTTGAGGATAATTTGGTAGTGGATCAGTGTTTAAAGAGAGTAGATTCTTTTTTAAAAAAATCAAGAAAAGTTTAGAAAAGAGTTGAGGGAGTTAGACTTTGATTAGCACATAAAATTAACAAACGAGATCTTAACACATAATGGGTAATAGAAAATAATGACTGCAAGGAAGGCTCATAAGAAATACTACCCATTTAGCTAGGAAATCCTGGCTGACTTCAAATCAGATCAAATTTGGGATGGTGAACCAGGAGACACCATAGTATCTCAAGTGTCTTTAATAAAGAAGCAGCTGTCCCTTTACCTCCTCTTCCAACTCTTCCCCCGGTTCTGACTTTAAAATTTTCTTCTAAATTTATCCTGTTCATTTCTTTTATACAGATTTAAGTTCTCTTCTCCATATGCTCTGGGATATGTGTATATATTCATAGTTCTGCATCTTGGAAAATTCCTTCTTGGTGTCATAAGTAACTGTAAAATCTTCTCTATGTAAAGTGATGAGAATTTTTTTTAAAGTTTAATGCAGGAAATGTTAAGTGGAAAAAATAAACTCAGTACATTTATAACTGTTTTGGAATCCATATCATTTTTCTTGGCTGTAAAAACACTGACTTTAAACATTACCCTCTTATTGTCATGGGTTCTTCTAGGTAAATTATTCAAGAAAGGAAGGAAAGAAAGAAAGAAAGGAAGGGAGGGAGGGAGGGAGGGAGAGAGGGAGGAAGATCTATGTGAAATATCAGCTTCCAGTTTTCCAAGTGGAACCTGAGCGATTCACCTTATCTTTCAACTTCAGAAGCAAGCATGGCAAATGCAATGTTTAGTGGAGACCAGAGGGAAGAAGTAAACCCAGTAGCACTATCAGCACCTCAGCTGCACAAGAGATGGCATAAAGAATAGATCTTCAGTAAATGTTCATTAAGCAAGTGCCTAGGTCAAGGATAAAGGAACAGAATGCTTGTGTGGAGGGTTTGCGTGAGAAATGTCCCAACATATTTATCATCTGTTCAAGTTGTTTGGCCTCCTCACCATATGCTTCAAAAGGAAATACAGGTACAAGAAAAGATGTACATCCGAGTATAGGACTGGGACATCCACTGGAGACATTAACATCAAAAGCCTTCTGAATGTCCTGATGTCCTACCTCACAGGCAAACATCCACCTTGGACAGGGGCAGCTTTTTCTCTTCTACCCGGGAGACCACTGTTTATATATGTCATTGTGGACCTGTTTAGTGTTTGTGCCTTGTGACTATTTCCATATGATGTTGTAAAACCTATACCTAACTCACATAGTAAAGGTTTCTCATTTAATGCTGGTTCTTAGGAATAGCTTAGATGCTTAGCAAATAAATACTCTTGTTTATAGTAATGACATTGTGCTTTGAACCAGCAGAGGAAGCTCTTCTTACCTAAAGATAATAACTAATGGAAAAAGTCCACCTGAATTTATATAAAATAAGGAATTGATTTCATAATTAATATAGGGAAATTCTTGGTTAAAAATTTAAAAAGTATAAAAACAAATGTATTTTCTTTTAAGTTGGGCCACATTTAGATAATATTTGCAACTACATGCCATATCCAAAGACAAAGAAGCAATCAGGAGTAGATCTTTTCGGGTATATTTTTTCCAATGACACCATGACAACGTGACTCAATGTCCTTTATGTTGTGTTTGACCGTTTTCAGTATAAATGTGAAGTCAGTGAGTATGTTAAAAATATTCTTGAGTTTCATCCATTTTCCCAAAGGCTTCCTTCTATTCTTTGATACCTAAATCATTGCCTTTGAAGTGGCTATTATAGTGCCAATTCTTAGCTAGTCTACCTTGGCCCAGTCCTCATTTGTCAATGATTTTTGATTTGAACAGTTCCAGGCAAATGTTGGGAGAACACTAATTTTTTTTCTTTCTTTTTCTCCTCCTCCTCCTCCTCCTCCTCCTCCTCCTCCTCCTCCTCTTCCTCTTTCTTCTTCTTTTGTTTAACTCCCACCCATCCACAAGGACACTTATTTTCTAAGAAGTCAGTCCATTAGTGAATATGTCCATGTTCTCATGACGTTGGCTTTTCTATCCAACCTCATACCTGCAGGGATTAAAATAATTCATGGCTGGTTAATGAGCAACTCTTGTTCTCAATTTCTTGGTCCACATTAAGCATTGGGACATTTGTGTTAAGAAGCGAAGGGTCATTCATTCCATCCTACAGATAAATAAACTGAGGTAATGAGGCCCCAAGTGGTGTTTTTGAAGTGAGCAGAGTAAAATTTGGAATGCTATAAATCCTGTCTCACTTTTCTACTCATGTACAAGCCATGGTTCGTTCCTCCATTTTGAGTGAGCCCTCATTTTGGAGTGATGATGTTGGCAAGTGGGAGTTTGACCATTATGAAATAGTATCTTTGCCCTGGCCTATACAATAATAAACGGAATGACAGAAAAACAAATGTCACTTATTAGAACATTGAGGTTTACTGTTCAAGTGATTAACTAAGAATCATTTGTATGATTAAATGCTGGAAAATAATTTGCTTTCCCTATGAACCTATAGCTTAGATCTCATTACACAGAAGTGCTGCATATTAGTTGAAGCAAATTAACATTCAAACACTTTCTGGAGTGGCTGCTAATCACAGGCTGTTAATTACTGTCATTACATTAGGCTGCTGCAGAGACTACCCAAAGAATCATTCTCATGATCTTGGTATTTGAAAGTGATCTTCACCAATAAAAACACATGTCAGACATACAGAAATTGCAAATTGCTGAAATTGCTGACAGGGTTGAAAATTCTGCTGACTATAAGTACCCATCTAGTGATGGATGCATTCTTGACACAGTTTCAGTGTTTGGACTTAGGAAATAATGAGTATCAATGTCCTAGCAAGGGAATATGCAAAGATGAAGGAGCCCTTTTGTATCCTTAATTAAGGAAAGTAGTAGCAGAACTCGTTCACAGATAAGTGACTGTACATAATAATCATGTATTTATGTAAGGGACTGCTATGCTATATTACTGTAGTGGCAATTAGATTTTCACAAAGTCATTTTAATAAAAGGCATACTTACATAATAAATAAACAAAACCGCTCATTTTCATGGCAGGCTTTCTAATTATACACTGGCTTAAAATAAAATGTTCTGCAATGCTAAGTTAAACATATAGACTCTAGCTGCCTTCTACTATGTGCCCCAAATATTTTCTCACCCACATCCTCAGTCGCCCCAGGAACTCTTCTAAATAGGGAAATAGTATTTCTGCATAAGACAGAAATCATTTGAGAATTTAGAGGTCAGTTCTCTGTTACCTACTGATCTGACTTTCTTTATTGCCCAGAAAATTTGCTACCCATCCTGTGGCTGCCAATAATTAGGACCACCCCAATACCAGAATGGTGAGAATTCAGATGATGGGCACATGTGTTGGCTTTGTAGATATTCCAATTGATTAGCATATGTTTGGGAAGCCCAAGTCAGAAGCCTTGGAAGATACATTGGTAGGTGTTCTCTCTCTCTCTCTCTCTCTCTCTCTCTCTCTATATATATATATATATATATGTATATATATATATATATACACACACACACACACACACACACACAAACACACATATCACATTCCTTGTGGAGGGCATTGCAGCAGGTGCTGCAGGAATACAAAGGTAAATCAGATATAAATCTTGCTTTCGAAGAACTTACAGTTTAGTATGTGACAATCATCTTATATTTGTAAGCCTCTGGTCCTAAGAGGATAGAATGAGAGATTTTGAATGGGTCTGGATAACTCTTTCTTTGATCCTGTAGCTATGGAACACTTAAGAGGATTTGCCCTATTTCAGGATGTATTAAGACACATCCATAGGTATGCATCTCTTCCTTCTCCCTTCCTTTCTTCCCTATTCCCTTCCTTCCCCTTCATCTTTCCATACTTATAGAGTGTTATTTATATGCTAGCTTCAGGGGATTTGAAAACAATCATGAAATATATGACCCAACATAGAATGTTTAGTCTAGTGGAGAATATAGATAAGTAGGTGGACATTTCCAACATGCGGGTCCTCTGGTAGAAGTGTATCTCCCATGCAATGAGAAAGACTCACAGGTTAACTGGGATTTAAAATATTAGCAGTGAGCAGTGAGAGCTTTGGGAAGGGGATTCCAGTATGTTGTGCTAGAGGAGTCACATGAATTTCAATATGACTAGTCCATAGAATGCAAGAGGGTGGGAGTAATGAAGCCTGGGGCTGGAGAAATGGGGCTTGTCAGTGACAGATAAAAAAGGTTAAAATTTATCTCAATAATTTTCCAATAAAAACTACTGGTATTCTAAAAAAGAGACTGCCATGATCAAATTTATATTTTAAAATGATCATTCTGGATTTTTTTAGAGAATGACTCGAGAATGGGTGAAACTGGAGGTTGGGAGAGCAGTTACAATGCTATTGCATGGTTTAGATGGCTAGGGAGAGGTGGTAGCAGTGAGCTTGAAGACCATGAAGGAAGTAGGAATGATTGAACTTGGAACTTGCTTAGATATGTGGCTGTATGTGTGTGGGAGTGATTGTGTTGAGGCAGAGGAAGAAGTCAAGGGTGACTACAAAGTTACTGGGCTGATGCAACTAAGTTTTGGGGGTATAGTGATTGGTTTGGTTTTGAATGTTGATTGTGAAGTCTACTTTAAGGATTTGGAATGAAAATGTCCAGTAAATTTATATGGAAGTCTGGGGCTCAGAGCAAAGAGTGAGTGTGAAGACTAGTCCCTGCCATTGTCCTTTGTGTTTATTTGCTTTTAGTTACTCGGTTTTACTACATTTCATCAACAGAGCCAGAGATTAAAGTTGGTGCTTTGCTAAATAGTGTTTCTCTCCCAGCATGTGTGCATACCTTTTAATTATCTTGCTTTATGTATTATTAAATATAGGAAATTGTGCTCAGATATCATGGGCTTAATTTAAACTGACAGAAGCAAAAGTCATTACAAATTAAAGTTGCTATGCTTCCCTTTAATGCCTTTAAAATTTCCATTCATTAAAAGGAAATTTAAAACAGGAAGTGGATATGTTCTTCTCTGGAAGAAGTATTCCAGGAATCCATCCAACCTTGAGGCAAGTGCATGACATGGCATCAAAAAGGAATATATAATACAAATAAAAATCAGCTTTGGACAGATTTATGACATACTCTTCCTCTTTGACAGGAGTAAGTAGCATGTTTAGCCATAGAAACACACTTCAGAGGTCCCAAAACTGTACTGAGCTGTACTGGGTTTCAACCTATAGCTGGTCTATTGCCATCGTATTTATTCCTCTTTCTATTGAAAGTGTTCTCAGCATCCCAATCCATGCCAAGTTAGCAAGGATCTTGTAGAAAGGACAGCTTTCTTGGGAAAACTGGGAAAGTGAGGTGGCTGGGTTGGGTCCCTAAGATCAGCTATCAGCAAAATAAAAGATCTACTCCTCAGAGCAGTTTTATAAATATGCAAAACTTTAGACAACCATGTTGAACAAATAAATTCATTGATTAATACTGATTATATCCCAAGATCAAAGGTATCTTCTCCCTACCACCAAGTCACCCAGGAGAAACCATGATGTAATCTGCTTTGTGAGAGCTCTAGGAGTTATAAGCAACAATGGCACACACTCTTACTGGACAGAAGACTCTCTGCCCAGGGTGCTGGGTTGGGGTGGATTCACACTCATTCTCTCCCATTCTACTAAACATCAGTAGTACACTATAATAACTAACAGAGTTAAGCTAACAGCCCACTAAAAGATCAATTTCCCTTAACTCAGAGCTGTGGGGTTTTCTGCACACCAATATCCTCTTGCTTCTACTGTGTGTTCTGTTACATTACCCTCAGCATTTTTCTAAACAGAAAAATGAATATTAATTTAATTGATATTAAATATTAATATTAATTAATTTAATGAATATTAAAGTCAGCAGTATTCAACTGGACTCAGTAATGGCTGACCATGGACTCCTGGGGTTATTTGTGAGAGATGGAGTCTGAGGATGTTTAGAGCATGATAACATATTGAAGGGTGCCATGCCCAGGAGCAAGAACACGAGAATTCCCCTTCCAGATTTCCACGTATTGGGAGAAGAACTTGGAAACAAGAGACTTACAAATTGGAGAGTGTTCTGAGAACTCTTCCATACAGTTGCAAATAATGCACAAAAAACAGGAATTCATGGGAGGAGGAGGCAGATAGGCAGAAAGAGGGGAAAATGAATATTATTGATTTGTGGCAGGTCCCAACTGTTGTTGGTGGGCACAGTGGGAACTCATGTATTTACACATATTATGATTGAACAACAATGGGAGATTTGAGACCCTTTTTTAAAGCCAGAAAACTTCTTTTCTTCTTTTAGCCATGCCTTCCTCATTAGAGCTCCAAAAGGGCTGGTACTCCCCCAATCCAAGACCCAGATCTATTGCTACCATGTCATTTATCCTAATTGGCTGCAATACTCACCAACAGTTACCCAGGCAAAGATAATCAAAGCAAGCTAAGTCTCAAACACAATAATTCCATTTGTTAATAAGAGGTTCCATGCACCTATTGGAGTGACAGATTTCAGTAGGGATGTACATATTACTAAGTCCCTAGTTTCTTATAAAACATTATTGAAAAATAAATATTTGTACTTAAGCACAGTTGAAATAATTTATTGAATCAGAATTGTTTTCTTTTGTGCCAAATTAGAGTAACAAGTTTGTTCATGTGTGTCTGTCTCGGGGGAGACAAATTTATATAAATTCCCCAAATTTTGATGCTCTCATCTCCCAAATGCTGGACTGTAACTATAATGGAATGATTTCTTTTAATATGTCTTTTAATTTTAATTTGCTGAACACCAGGCTCTTTCCTCCAACACTTGCCCAGGTTTTCACAAGTCTCCCAGTGTTGTGGCATCTCATCTCCCATTCACCTTGTGCTTACTCAATTTGGCCTCCAGCAGAACAATCTTGCTCTAGACCACCTGCAGACCATTACACCCACTCAAGTTGAGAGTCTTCTTTTCTGGGCTCCTAGTTCTCACTCTACCACCTCAGCAAGGTGACAACTCTATTTTTTTACTTACTTCACTCAGGCCTCTTCTTTGACTGCCCCCTATGCCCTGCCCCAACACAAAAACTCATAGCTGAAAATAGGCTGGATCATGAAACAAGACTTTTCTAAAGGCTTTGGAATAATGAAAGGGAATCACAATCCTTTACATTTTGTTCAGAGACATGGCTGTGCCAAAGCTCATAGACTTTGGCCTATATTCATAGATATCCTATAAAAGTTGCCTTATCTGAGCCTAGCTGTAAGACTTCTTTCCTTCTCAGTTGGAGGAATACTTCTCTGACCATTCAAGGCATAATTTCCAGGCTCATCCCATACATGGATGCCTCCTGAGGTAGAAGCCCTATTATTGCCAACATTTAAGAGTGTTTTAGGTATGTTTGGCCTCCCATGAGTGCTAAATCTCCTAGTCCATCCACTCTTCCACCTGTTATGGAAGAAACTCCCTCTTTAACCTTAGTTTAGGGTGGTCTTATTAGATTTATTGATTTTCGGTCCAAGAATTTTCCTTTTCCCGACATGGTTAATAGTGGAAATATTTATTCCCTTTTATCAGTAGAAAAAATGAATAGAGAGAAACTTTCTTTCCTTTTCACTCTTCCAAGTTCCAAAACAGGAGATGATTCCTTTCATTTTCAAATTCTCAGTATTTGAGAATAATAATGTCAAACCTGTACAGGTTAAACTCTGAGTCCACTCTGTCCATATTACAGACTTTTCTTCACTGAGAGCTGGAGAGCAGGTCGGAAAATCCTTGAAATTTCCTTGACCTCAGCACTTTAGATCTTTGAACAGCTGGTCAACCAAGAATGATTTATGCCTATAAGAACCTAGCACCATTTGAAGGCCCAGAGCAATCTAAATTCATATTCTTTCATCTACCAAATATTTATGCATTATATACTTTGTTCTCATCCTTGGTACTTACTTTTTGGAAACGCAACTTTGTGGCTGGGTGCCATGGAACTCCTATAATCCCAGCAATTTGGGAAGCTGAGGCAGGAGGACCACAAGTTTAAAGCCAGTCTCAGCAACTAAGTGAGGCCCTAAGCAACTTAGTGAGACCCTGTCAAAAAAAAATTTAAAAAAAAAGAACAACTGGGAATGTCCCTCAGTGGTAAAGCACCCTTGGGTTCAATCCCTGGTACACAAAACTAAACTAAACTAAACTAATACAACTTTGTCTCCATTATAAATGTTACATACTATTATCCCACAGATCATACCCAGCAGATCACAACACCCTGAACCTACAAAGTGAAACTCAAAATATGAGCCATTATGCCTTTATTTCCATTTAAAACTATGACATCTCTTTTCCATGCAGAGTATCCATTCTGATAGCTTAAACAACACAAGTAGTATATTCTAAGGGATATTTTTCAAGGTCTTTTTCTCTCATAAACAGAAACTACTTATATTTTTGAGATAATAACACTCCCTCTTTTCCTCAACTTCTCATCCCATCAAGGTCTCAAAGCTCCTGGGGCAAGTTTCAGGTAAGATAACCTGGTTCAAAAGAACACGTGATGAGGTGCAGTGGAAAGAGTGTGGTCTCAGCAGAGGGAACTTTCCCACCATTCACTACGGGCATGGTCTGCAAGACCCAGGCAAAATATTGCTAAACATTTCATGTCCCTGAACCCTGACTTTAGATCCCAAATTGGTAATGTAAATTCCAATAATTTGAGTAAGGTGGTGCCAGCCAAGTTTCCCATTGTATAATTGATATTTTTTCATCTGTAATTTTATATACTTTCTGGAGAGATAGATAGCTTAAGACTAAATAACTTGTTCTTCATGCTTTTAATCACTCATTTTTTAGCATTTATTGATAATTCTTGAGCAAATACATTATTACAATGATGCTGTAAATGATTTTTTTCTTTTTTTATTGGTTGTTCACAACATTACAAAGCTCTTGACATATCATATTTCATACATTAGATTGAAGTGGGTTATGAACCCCCAATTTTACCCCAAATGCAGATTGCAGAATCATGTCGTTTACACATCCACAATTTTACATACTGCCCTATTAGTAATTGTTGTATTCTGCTACCTTTCCTATCCCCTACTATCCCCCCTCCCCTCCCCTCCCATCTTCTCTCTCTACCCCATCTACTGTAATTCATTTCTCTCCTTGTTTATTTTCCCATTCCCCTCACAACCTCTTATATGTAATTTTGTATAGCAATGAGGGTCTCCCTTCATTTCCATGCAATTTCCCTTTTCTCTCCCTTTCCCTCCCATCTCATGTCTCTGTTTAATGTTAATCTTTTCTTCCTGCTCTTCCTCCCTGCTCTGTTCATAGTTGCTCTCATTATATCAAAGAAGACATTTGGTATTTGTTTTTTAGGGATTGGCTAGCTTCACTAAGCATAATCTGCTCTAGTGCCATCGATTTCCCTGCAAATTCTATGATTTTGTCATTTTTTATTGCTGCATAGTACTCCATTGTGTATAGATGCCACATTTTTTTTATCCATTCATCTATTGAAGGGCATCTGGGTTGGTTCCACAGTCTAGCTATTGTGAATTGTGCTGCTATGAACATCGATGTGGCAGTATCCCTGTAGCATGCTCTTTTAAGGTCTTCAGGGAATAGTCTGAGAAGGGCAATAGCAGGGTCAAATGGTGGTTCCATTCCCATCTTTCCCAGGAATCTCCAAACTGCTTTCCAAATTGGCCGCACCAATTTGCAGTCCCACCAGCAATATACAAGTGTACCCTTTTCTCCACATCCTCGCCAGCACTTGTTGTTGTTTGACTTCATAGTGGCTGCCAATCTTACTGGAGTGAGATGATATCTTAGGGTGGTTTTGATTTGCATTTCTCTGACTGCTAGAGATGGAGAGCATTTTTTCATGTACTTGTTGATTGATTGTATATCCTCCTCTGAGAAGTGTCTGTTCAGGTCCTTGGCCCATTTGTTGATTGGGTTATTTGTTATCTTATTGTCTAATTTTTTGAGTTCTTTGTATACTCTGGATATTAGGGCTCTATCTGAAGTGTGAGGAGTAAAAATTTGTTCCCAGGATGTAGGCTCCCCGTTTACCTCTCTTATTGTTTCTCTTGCTGAGAAAAAACTTTTTAGTTTAAGTAAGTCCCATTTGTTGATTCTTGTTATTAACTCTTGTGCTATGGGTGTCCTATTGAGGAATTTGGAGCCCGACCCCACAATATGTAGATAGGAGCCAACTTTTTCTTTTATCAGATGCAGAGTCTCTGATTTGATATCAAGCTCCTTGATCCATTTTGAGTTAACTTTTGTGCATGGCGAGAGAAAGGGATTCAGTTTCATTTTGTTGCATATGGATTTCCAGTTTTCCCAACACCATTTGTTGAAGATGCTATCCTTCCTCCATTGCATGCTTTTAGCCCCTTTATCAAATATAAGATAGTTGTAACTTTGTGGATTAGTCTCTGTGTCCTCTATTCTATACCATTGGTCCACCCGCCTGTTTTGGTACCAGTACCATGCTGGTTTTGTCACTATTGCTCTGTAATATAGTTTGAAATCTGGTATTGCTATACCACCTGATTCACACTTCCTGCTTAGAATTGCTTTTGCTATTCTGGGTCTTTAATTTTTCCATATGAATTTCATGATTGCTTTATCTATTTCTACAAGAAATGCCATTGGGATTTTGATTGGCATTGGATTAAACCTATAGAGAACTTTTGGTAATATCGCCATTTTGATGATGTTAGTTCTGCCTATCCATGAACAGGGTATATTTTTCCATCTTCTAAGATCTTCTTCTACTTCTCTCTTTAGGGTTCTGTAGTTTTCATTGTATAAATCTTTCACCTCTTTTGTTAGATTGATTCCCAAGTATTTTATTTTTTTTGAGGATATTGTGAATGGAGTGTTTTTCCTCATTTCCGTTTCAGAAGTTTTGTCGCTGATATACAGAAATGCCTTTGATTTATGTGTGCTGATTTTATATCCTGCCACTTTGCTGAATTCATTTATTAGTTCTAGTAGTTTTTTTGTAGACCCTTTTGGGTCTTCTAGGTATAGAATCATGTCATCCGCAAATAGTGATAATTTAAGTTCTTCTTTTCCTATTTTTATCCCTTTAATTTCTTTTGTCTGTCTAATTGCTCTGGCTAGTATTTCAAGGACTAAATTAAATAGAAGTGGTGAGAGAGGGCATCCCTGTCTTGTTCCAGATTTTAGAGGGAATGCCTTCAACTTTTCTCCATTCAGAATGATGCTAGCCTGAGGCTTAGCATAGATAGCTTTTACAATGTCAAGGTAAGTTCCTGTTATCCCTAGTTTTTCTAATGTTTTGAACATAAAGGGATGCTGTACTTTGTCGAATGCTTTCTCTGCGTCTATCGAGATGATCATATGGTTCTTATCTTTAAGTCTATTGATGTAGTGAATAACATTTATTGATTTCCGTATATTGAACCATCCTTGCATCCCAGGGATGAATCCTACTTGATCATGGTGCACAATTTTTTTGATGTGTTTTTGTATTCGATTCGCCAGAATTTTATTGAGGCTTTTTGCATCTAGGTTCATTAGAGATATTGGTCTGTAGTTTTCTTTCTTTGAGGTGTCTTTGTCTGGTTTCGGAATCAGGGTGATGTTGGCCTCATAGAATGAATTTGGAAAAGCTCCCTCTTTTTCTATTTCCTGAAATAACTTGAAAAGTATTGGTATTAATTCTTCTTTAAAGGTTTTGTAAAACTCCGCTGTATACCCATCCGGTCCTGGGCTTTTCTTGGTTGGTAGTCTTTTGATGGCTTCTTCAATTTCATCCATTGATATTGGTCTGTTCAAATTGTGTGTATCCTCCTGACTCAGTCAGGGCAAATCATATGACTTAAGAAATTTATCGATGTCTTCACTATCTTCTATTTTATTGGAATATAGGTTTTCAAAATAATTTCTAATTGTCTTCTGTATTTCTGTAGCATCTGTTGTGATATTGCCTTTTTCATCCCGTATGTTAGTAATTTGAGTTCTCTCTCTTCTTCTCTTCGTTAGCATGGCTAAAGGTCTGTGGATCTTATTTATTTTTTCAAAGAACCAACTTTTAGTTTTGTTAATTTTTTCAATAGTTTCTTTTGTTTCAATTTCCTTGATTTCCGCTCTGATTTTAATTATTTCTTGCCTTCTGCTACATTTGCTGTTGTTTTGCTCTTCCTTTTCTAGGGCTTTGAGATGATGTGTGAGCTCATTTATTTGTTGGTTTTTTCTTTTTTTGAGGAATGACCACCAGGCGATGAATTTTCCTCTTAAAACTGCTTTCATTGTGTCCCATAGATTCCGATATGTTGTGTCTGTATTTTCATTTCTCTCTAAGAATTTTTTGATTTCCTCCTTTATGTCTTCTGTAACCCATTGATCATTCAGTAACATATTGTTCATTTTCCATGTGATGTAGGATTTTTCCTTCCTTCTTTTATCATTGATTTCCAGTTTCATTCCATTATGATCAGATAAAATGCATGGTATTATCTCCACCCCTTTATATTTACTGAGGGTTGCCCTGTGGCATAATATATGGTCTATTTTTGAGAAGGATCCATGTGCTGCTGAGAAAAAAGTATATCCATTTGATGATGGTTGATATATTCTATATATGTCAGTTAAGTCTAGGTTATTGATTGTGATATTGAGTTCTATCGTTTCTTTATTCAACTTTTGTTTGGAGGATCTGTCCAATGGTGAGAGAGGTGTGTTGAAGTCACCCTTAATTATTGTGTTGTGGTCTATTTGATTCTTGAACTTGAGGAGAATTTGTTTTATGAATGTTGCAGCACCATTATTTGGTGCATAAATATTGATAATTGTTATGTCTTGTTGGTAAATGTTTCCTTTTAACAGTATATAATGTCCTTCTTTATCCCTTTTGATTAACTTAGTCTTGAAGTCGATTTTATTCAATATGAGGATGGCCACCCCTGCTTGCTTACGAGGACCGTGTGCATGGTATATTTTTTCCCATCCTTTCACCTTCAGCCTGTGTATGTCTTTTCCAATCATATGTGTCTCCCGGAGGCAGCATATTGTTGGATTTGTTTTTTTAATCCATGATACCAGCCTATGTCGCTTTATTGGAGAGTTTAAGCCATTAACATTCAGCGTTACTATTGATATATGGTTTGTACTTCCATCCATGTTTGATTATTTATCCTTTTTTAAAAAAAAATTTAGTTTGTTTCTCCATGATTATCTTTCCCCTCACCCTCTGTCTTTACTGAGGCCCTTCCCACTGATGGTTTTGGTTATTGTTTTTCATTTCTTCCTCGTGTAGTGTTTTGCTCAAAATGCTTTGCAATGCTGGTTTTCTGGCTGCAAATTCTTTTAACTTTTGTTTATCATGAAAGATTTTTATTTCGTTGTCATACTTGAAGCTTAATTTTGCTGGATACAGAATTTTTGGTTGGCATTGTAAATGATTTTTAACTCAGTTTTTCTATCCAAGTTTGCATTCTACTGTAAAATTGAGCTTCCCTTCTCCCTCACTGACTTTTTATTCATTCATTTATTCATTTCTATATGAAATCTAGGTATTTCCAGATTCCATTATTTATTTTAATGCTCATATTGTCCTAAATTTGGCCATTTGGAATCCCTTAAAAGCTGGTTCTTTTATCTTTTCTAACAATCTATGGATATTTTGAGCACTTCCTTTCTTTCTGACCCCCCAAATACTACAGGCTTATTTTTTATTTTCTTTACCCCAACATTTCTCTAAGGAATCTCTCCATTCCTTGATGGAGAGATTTTCAAGCTCCTTTTCTCTCATAAACAGAAACTACTTGTATTTTTGAGATAATAACACTCCCTCTTTTCCCCAGCTTCTCATCCCATCAAGGTCTCAAAGCTCCTGGGGCAAGTTTCAGGTAAGATAACCTGGTTCAACAGAACACGTGATGAGGTGCAGTGGAAAGAGTGTGGTCTCAGCAGAGGGAGCTTTCCCACCATTCACTAGGGGCATGGTGGTTTGTAAATAAGAATGAATGTGACTCTTTATGTATTTTTTTTTCCTAAAAAGCTTGTATTTGTTGGAAGCATTATGGAAAATTACAGAAACTTCCTTAAATACACACCCCTAAGATGGAGTCAGTTGGGCAGCAGGCTCCATAGTGAGGGGGATGGGGAATTAGATGTGGATGAGGGTGAACAGTTAAAACTTGAATGTCTTAGTGCTTCTTTATCATTTGAATTAGTTAAGAAGAAAAATAGTAATTTTCACATGATAGAAAGGACTGACATATGAGGCAAACATCTATATTTATTAATTCATTTAACATGTAAAGACACTGAGGTTCATAGTAAATCCCACTACTATGTATGACTACAATGCACCAATAAAAATATTTTAAGGGAAAAGATGCTGAGGTTCAGAGGAATTTTATAATTTGCTGAGGACCAAACAGCTGGTCTGAGAGACAGAATTTGTATCCAGTTTTGCCAATTTCTAAGTTCCTTTATTATCCTGCCTGCCCAATTTGTCTTCAACATTAAATAAAGTATTATTTTCTCTAGATATATTTCCAAGGGCCCTCCAGATTTTAATTGGTCCATATTTTAATTTGGGGCTTCCTTTTTCCCCTACATTTTTAAAATTAGTGCATTATGGTTGTGCATTGATGAGATTTGTTTTTACATATTTGTGCATGCACACTATATAACAATATAATTTGGCCAATATCATATCACTCCTCAGTACTTCCCCCTGATTCCCTACCACCCCTTCCTTGTTCTCTTTTATCTACTGATCTCCCTTTGGTTTTTAGGAGATCCACTACCACCTTTGTTTTCCTCTTTCTTCTCTAGCTTCTGCATATGAGAGAAAACATAAGATCCTCAGCCTTCTCCAACTGAGAAGGCTGAGGATCTTATTTTGCTTAACATGATGGTCTCTAGTTCCATTAATTTCATTTTTCTTTATTTCATTTTTATTATGGCTGAATAAATGTGTGTGTGTGTGTGTGTGTGTGTGTGTTTGTGTGTGTGTGTGTGTATCACATTTTCTTTCCATTTATCCATTGACGGACACCTAGGCTGGTTCCATAGTTTGTCTATTGTGAATTGTGCTGCTATAAACACATATGTATATATCACTGTAGTAAGATGACTTTAATTCTTCAGGATAAATACTGAGGAGTGGTATAGTTATATTATATGGTGGTTCTTTTGAGAACCTAGTCTTCTGAGAAGTATCCATACTGATTTCTATAGTGGTTGTACTAATTTACAGTTCCACCAATGGTGTAAAAGTGTTTCTTTTTCTCCATATTCTTTCCAGAATTTATTATTATTTGTACTCTTGATGACTGCCATTCTAACTGTGTAAAATAAAATATTGGTGTAGTTTTGATTTGTTAATGATGTTGAACATTTTTTTCATGTATTTGTTGGCAATTTGTATTTCTTTTGAGAAGTGTTTATTTAATTCATTTGCCATTTATTAATTGGATTATTTGATTTTTTGGTATAAAGTGTTTTGAGCCCTTTATATATTCTAGATACTAATCCTCTGTCAGAAGAGTAGCTAGCAGATTTTCTCCCATTCTGTGGGTTCTCTCTTAACATTCCTAATTGTTTCCTTTGCTGTGCAGAAACTTTTTAATTTGATGCCATCCCATTTATTAACCCCTGGCATTATTTCCTGAGTTTTAGGAGTCCTATTGAGAAGGTTGTTGCCTATGCCTAAAAGCTGGAGTGCTGACCCTGTTTTCTTCTAGGAGATGTATAGTTTCTGTTCTAATTTTGAGGTCTTTGATCCATTTTGATTTGATTTTTGTTCAGGGTTAGAGATAAGGCTCTGATTTCATTTTTCTACTTTTGTATAACTAGTTGTTCCAGCACTACTTATTAAAAAGGCTGTCTTTTCTACAATGTATGTTTTTGTCACCTTTGTCAAGGATCTGACAACTGTGTGGTTTGTCCTTGCATCTTCTATTCTGTATCATTGGTCTTTGTGTCTGTTTTTGTGCCAGTACTATGTAGCTTTAGTTACTATAGCTCTGTGTATAATTTGAAGTCAGGTATTGTGATGTCTCTAGCATTGTTCTTTTGGCTTAAAATTGCTTTGCTATTCTGGGTCTTTTATTCTTCCAAACAGAATTTAGGACTGTATTTTTTTTTTTTAGTTATGTGAAGAATGTCATTGGTTTTTGATGGAGGTTGCATTGAATCTTTTTATTGCTTTTTGTAGTTTGGTCATTTTAACAAAATTAATTCTGCCTACATGAACATGGGAGGTCTTTTCATGTCCTGAGGTCTTCTTCAATTTCTTTCTTCAATGTTCTATAGTTTTCATTGCAGAGCTCTTCATCTCCTTGGTTAGATTTATTCCTAGGTATTTTTTTTAGGCTATTGTAAATAGAATTGTTTTCCTGATTTCTTTTTTTAAAATTTTTTTAGTTGTAGATGGACACAATACCTTTATTTCATTTGTTTTTATTTTTATGTGGTGCTGGGGATCGAACCCAGTGCCTCGCGCATACTAGGCAAGGGCTCTACCACTGAGCCACAACCCCAGTCCCCTGTTTTCCTGATTTTTTTCTCAGCAGATTTGTTGTTGTTTATAGGAAAACTATTGATTTTTGTATGTTGATTTTGTATGTTGATTTTGTAACCTTCCACTTTGTCAAACTTGTTTTTTAGCTCTTGCAGTCATTTGGTGGATTTTTTTAAAAATTTTAGGTATAGGATCATATAATCTGCACACAGTGATAATTTGACTTCTTTCTTTCCTATTTTTATCCCCTTTATTTTTTTCTCATGCCTAATTGCTCTGGCTAGAGTTAATATCACTGTATTAAATAGGAGTGGTGAGAGTGGACATCCTTGTCTTGTCCCAGGTTTTTAAAGGAAATGCTTTCAGTTTTTCCTCACTTACTATGAGGTTGGATTTGGGTTTTTCACATATAGCCTTAATAAAGTAGAGGTAGGTTCTTTCTATCCCTAGTTTCTTCAGTGTTTTTATTATGAATGGGTGTTAAATTTTATTGAAGTGGCCTTAATTTTTTTAAAGCTATTTGGCTCTGTGACCTTTGGGATAATAACAACAACTAATCTTTCTAGAAAGTTTTCCATGTGTCTCTATGTAGTATGTTATTAAACCTCTTACAGTTCTAAGAAACAACTATTATCATCATTATCTCCCCATTTGTGAATGAGAAAACTGAGGCTTGGGACGAGTTAAATAATCTGACCAAAGGGGGGAAAATCTGTCAATGGCAGAACTCAGATTGGAATTTAAGAGTGTGGCTTTAAGCCTACATATGCAACCACGATGTTCCACTGCAATCTATTCAAGGATGTGTGGGTATTACTAGTGATCCAATGGCTTCCTTAGATCTTCCTAGGTTTATTGTGACAACATGCTTCTAGTGCTGAAATTAGCCCCCTTCATGTATATTCAACTTTCAACTAACCAGTAAATAAATGCAGCATTGTCAATATAGCTCACAAATCATGGATACCACTTTTGAGTATGATGATCTTTTCCCTAGTAGATAGTACCTCTTAAATCTGTCCCTGAGGATGATATTCATGTTGACTAAGGGAAAAAGTTATAAAGTTGTTAGTTGGAAATGAAGTAGCAAATTAGTATTAGTATTAAGATGTTGTATATAGGATTTCAATTAGAAAGTACACTTAGAAACAATTCAGGATTCACCACATTTAAGATATTTAGCAAAGATCAAGTCCTCTGACCACATCTGCTCTGACTCTTCAATTACTAACTTGAAATTTTACTATGGACATTTTCTTTAAGCAAATGTGACATTATGTAAACTCTGCAAAAAGTTGATCTGATGGTATAGATTGGCGCATTAGCACATCCACATAGTGTTACCATTACCCAGAGTGTGCAGAGGCCATTGTGAAAATGCTACTTCACAGATAGTCCATTGAGAGAAGTTAAATTTTGTATACTCCAGTGAGCATAAAATACATGGTTGCATTTGCCTCTAATATGTGTTAATTATGAAAATCAGCTCCAAACAAAGAAAGCCATAATAATTAAAAGCCATCTTTTCATCTTAAAAAAAGCATTCCTCCCCTAAGTATTTATGCACTGTAATGAAACAAATAAAAATAGTTATGGCAAAGCCTAAATAATAACCTCTATTAAAGCAGTATATACACTCCATAATATGTAATTATGTTGTACTTAAATAGCAACAGACATAAGAACAAATCCATTTTGTGAACAGCAACAAAAGAGATATTAGATTATAGATGTAGCTACTTCCTTTATTGTTTCTTTCTATTTTCTGGTATATGTGAGCTATGAAAAACCATTTTGGCAGCAGTCTCACCCTATCTTAGGCATTTAAACATTTCAACAGTGGAGATATTGGTCCAAAGACATAAAATAGGATTCCTTTAATATACTAATTCCCAGCAATTTAAGTGGGTGCTTGAGATGAAGCATGGAGAATTGTGTGGTTTTGTCCAAATTCAGTGGGAAGAGTGCATGATCAAACCAGTGATATCTGTCTAGGCATAGAAATAGGGAACAGTGGCATTCTTGTCAAATGTTTTTCAAACATAGTGCATATTCATTAAATAGACTACAGATAAAAGAATATAAAAAAAGCCATTTGGATTCTTGTATTGGAACTAAAGTTTTTCTTTCTAAATTTAGGGACCAATCAGATAAAGTACACAAATCCTAGACCCCAAAGCAACAAATAGGTGAAGTTACTTAAGCTGCTTTAAAAAAAATGTTCTTTGTCTCTTGATTTTATTTATTTTTTTAGTGAGAGAGAGAGAGAGAGAGAGAATTTTTTTAATATTTATTTTTTAGTTTTCAGCGGACACAACATCTTTGTTTGTATGTGGTGCTGAGGATCAAACCTGGGCCGCACGCATGCCAGGCGAGCGTGCTACCACTTGAGCCACATCCCCAGCCCCTCTTGATTTTATTGCCCTAGACCATCACAAAGTAGCCTAGTCATCAAATGTAGCAATTTTTAATAACTTTGAATTGTAAGTCTTTAATCTTTGGCTTCCACAAATATATGTGAATGCAAGCGTATGTATGTTATTTCATGTGAGGAGAAAAAATATAAATTCAATATTTTACTTATTTAAAGTGTCAAGAAACTAAAAGTTATATATAAAATCTAAAATGAATTTACAATTTAGAGAAAATGTTTAAAAATATAAGTTAACTCTTTCTTGAATGGAAAATTCATAATGGAATTTCCTTTAGATTGCAGGCATTTCTGGGGCAGAATCAGAGGTGATTGGAGCACTTCAGGGCTTCAGATCAGATTTACATTTCTTATGGGGGGGCTTTCCCCCTCCTTATTATTTATAAGAAAGAAGACATGCATCTGTTTACTTTTTTAAATTATTATTAATTTTTTACTTTTTATTTGTTTGTTGTGTTTGATTGCTGCTTGGGGGCATTTTGGATTGAATCCTAAACTCACTTCTTGAATCCCTCACCCCAGCATCCTCCAATGAATCATTTTTGCTTTGAAGCAGCTCTTTGTTACATGTGGTTTGAAGAGTTGCATTTATCCACACAATCTCTTGCTCTTAATGTGTGCACATGCGGTGGCCCTAAGATTTCCTTCTACGCCAGGAGGATTCCCTGGCACACAGTGATGTACACCTGCTTTCCTACGGATCTGCTCACCTGAGAGCTGAGGGTGGAAGAAGTTGATTTTCATTAATTCACCCAATATTTTCTTTTATCATGCAAGCATATCCCCAGTTTTATTTCTAGAAAGAGAAATCACTCCTCGTTTCTCTCCCCCTTGAACTTACATTTTAAATTATACTTAAACTAGAACAGTTTTAGAATTCAGATATGGAATGGTTCCTATACAATTTACTGAAAAAGGGAGATTTTTATTATCAAATATTTCTAAATCCCACTATTCTTTGTTTTCATAGCTTCACAGTGATCTGTAAAGCTTAAACTCTGCTATTCCTCTTTCTCAGAGAAGCTGGGTCATTCCATTTTAGAAGGGAAGAGCAACATTAGGTCTCTTTTATTCAATCCCAAGAAGTGGTTTAATAAGTCTGTCAACTTTATCTTTACATGAACAACAACAAATGATGATCTATAAGGAAAAGTTGTTGATGATAATTATAAAATAGTAGACTTAACATGTTCTAGGACATTTTAATTTCATCCTTTATCAAAATACCAATTTTCTCCCCATGGTGTGATTACTATTGCTTTTTTCCCCTCTGCTACCAGTTACTCAAAGACCAAAAGATAACTAAGAATTGTCAGACCCCCCTACTAAACACTCAAAAGTCTAAATTTAGCCAAAAGGAAGAAACAGGACTTGTCAGAGATCAGGAACATGTCAGAGATCAGGACTTGGTTTGAGATATGTGTGTGCATATATATGTGGATTAAAGATTTGCAATTTGATAAATACTATATATATATACATGTTTATACACACACATATATATATGATATACATAATGTACTATAATATAAATACTATATATATGATATATCTATATATCTTAAGTGTTGAATACAATTCCAATTGTCTTTCCATACTAAATTTTCTTTTGAATAATTTATTTTTAATCACCTATTATTTGCCAATTTGTTTTTTATTGATAATTCATTTTGTTCCTTGAGGGGGACCTCTGTAGGGCAAGAGGTAGATGATCTGTGGAAGTGCTAAGAAGAGACCACTGGGGAACCATGGATAAGCTAGAGACTAGAAAATGGTCAGCAGCAAAATAGACAGCAGGTTCTGATCATCTCCAGGCACGTCCTAACATACAAATCAATAACAATTAAAGCATATTATGAAAGACAATACTAGACAGCTAAAGCTTTGGACTTGATTTCAATTAGGGTTTAAGTGCTTACACATGAAAATTGACCATAGAGAAGTTTTGAACTTGCCAGAGAGGATAATTTAGGGCTGTAGATGGGGACAGGTTGAAAATATAGCCAATAGTCAATTATATATATATATATATATATATATATATATATATATATATATATATATATATATATATATATAATGGACATACATGTATGTACATGCATGTGAATATTTCTGGCATATGAGAATTGTGGTAGATATGTGTGTATTATACATAACACACACACACACACACACACACAAGAAATCAGCATAATAAGATGAACTTTGTGCTGTTTCTCAGGGTGCTATTGTGCTCCTTCTTGCCCACCCAGCTTATGCTACTTTACTGATAAATCCTTGGAGATAACTGGAGCTGGAACTCAAAAGAAAATTGCAAATCTCAAAAACAGGGAAACAAAACAAAACAAAACCTCCTTCCCCCACAAACAACAAGAACATGTTACTTATCTGGCCTGATGCCCTGTAGCATAATAAAGATGTACCACTGTCTTAATACCCTGGCACCACATAAAGGCTCTTTCCCAAAGTTTATGCAAATTCCAATTTACTGATACTTTGTAACTTTCACAACTCTGGGGAAACCCATCCATCATGGGGAGGTAGTCAAGGTGGAAGCCAAACAAAAGGATCCAGTAAATCAGTATGTGGGCTGATGGGAGTCTGGAAAGCCAGGTGCCAGAAGCTGCCTGTGGAGGAAAGTTAAAGGCCGAGGAAACCAAGGCAGTTAAAAAGGTGAAAGGTCCATCAAATTCCATTAACTCGTTCTGCTTGTCAGAAACAGGAACTTGAAAGGCCACCAAAGTGAAGGGCAGTGTGATTGTGCACTCCTGGGAGAGGCAGATTGTCTCTGAAGCCTTCACTCAACAGTGGTTAACACACAGAGCTCACCCAAGGCCATGGTTTCCCTTTCTGTTCAATGGCCCCACCCAGCCCTCCTGCCCTCCTCTTCTCCATCCCACTGCCTCTGTTTACTTTGGGCTTCCAGGATTGTGGCCCATCTCTCTTTCTCCCTCCAGGTTTAGTTTATCCCTCGCACTGCTGACCTCATGGTCTTTCCACAAAATACCCCCAAGCAAGTTAAGCTCTCTTCTACCTCTAGGCAACTGAGGTTCCCAAGCCTATTGCTCCTAGAATCCTTCTGACACTGCAGTCTGTAAACACACCTGCTTTCCCCACCTGCTGGTGAGCTCTAGAAAGATAGGGGTGGCCTCAGTCAGATCTGCATTCCCAATGCTGTACACACAGCTGGGTTCAAAGTAGTTGTTCCCACCTCCGCAATCATTTCTATTAGGAGAAATGGCAGTGGTCCTTCCAGTTAGCCAGGACAAGCACCCAGGAGTTATTCTAGATCCCTTTCTTTCTCTCCATGGTGCTTTCAGACCTTGGCACAGAATCCAAGGTCATGCAGATGTATATCATCTAAACCAGCGGTTCTCAACTCTAGCTGCACATTAGCAACTCTTGGGAAATTAAAAAGAGAACACTGATGCTCTGGCTCCATCCCTGACCAATTAAATCCGGGATTAGGGGCCAAGCGTGGGTATTAAAGAACAGAAAGATTAAAAGCATCTTGAACAGGACTGAAACAGATTCCAATGTGCAGCCAGAGTTGAACTCTGGTGCTGTATTGGGGTTGTGATTATCTCTAGCTCTTAACCTGTGTCTAGCTTCCTTGCTCCTTCTTGCTCACCTCTACCTGAGCTGCTAACAGCTGAATTCTCTGTGCTCCTTTAGGACTTGGGACCACCTTCATCTGCTGCAGTGTTTCTAGGTACCATTTCACTGAGGGCTTACTATGGACATGACACAGTGAAAAGTGCTATCTTACCTCTTCAAATCTCCTCAGGAATCTTGTGTGGAAAGACTGTTCATCACACCCACTAACAGATAAGAAAACCGAGGCTTAGAGAAGTTAACCGTGAACCCATAATTAAGAAGCTGGTCAAGGAGCCTGGCTGGGATTTGAACTCAGGTTTTCTCATTTCTTGTAGTCTTTTTTAACTACTGTGCTAAGTCATCTCAGTCTATCCATTTGAGACTTTAATTTTCCCACTTCTAGTAAACCTGTTCTTTCCAGATGGTTTGTTTTCCTATTCAGTTAGTGCCCACAATTCCCCCTGATTCCCAAGGACCCTTTTAGTGTACTTTTCATTTTTCTTTCTTGTGGTGCTGAGGATTGAACCCAGGACCTTGTACACGTTAGATAAGTGTTCTAACTCAGAACTGCATTCCTAGTCCTTTTGAGACTGGGGCTGTTACCCTGATAAGCCTCAAACTTGTAATTATCCTGCTTCCTCCTCCTGAATAGCTGGGATTACAGTTGTGTGCCATCGTGCCCTGCTTCTTTAATGGATTTGTGAATGTGCATCAAAATAATTTCACACCAGCTTCCACAATTTGTAGTTGATATTGAACAAATGAATAAGCTGTCTTGGCCATACCCAGCATAACCTCCCAATAACGGAGACGCTTCAAGTCAATTATTCTAGATTTGATGTCCTTGAGAGGCTAACCATGGTTTCCCAAAAAGGGCTCTTTAAGAAGGTGGAATAAAATAGACATCATTACCCAAGGTACATGTATGATGGCATGAAGGGTGTGACTTTACTTTATGCACAACCAGAGAAGTGAAAAATTTTGCTCCATTTGTGTACAAAGAATCGAAGAGATTTCTACTGTCATGTGTAACTGATTAGAACTAATAAATAAATACATTTTTAAAAAATGGCGGTGGGGCCCTAAGATATCATCTCACTCCAGTAAGATTGGCAGCCATTATGAAGTCAAACAACAACAAGTGCTGGCGAGGATGTGGGGAAAAGGGTACACTTGTACATTGTTGGTGGGACTGCAAATTGGTGCAACCAATTTGGAAAGCAGTATGGAGATTTCTTGGAAAGCTGGGAATGGAACCACCATTTGATCCAGCTATTCCCCTTCTGGGTCTATTCCCTAAAGACCTAAAAACAGCATGCTACAGGGACACTGCTACATCGATGTTCATAGCAGTACAATTCACAATAGCAAGACTGTGGAAGCAACCTAGATGCCCTTCAATAGACGAATGGATAAAAAAATGTGGCATTTATACACAATGGAGTATTACTCTGCATTAAGAAATGACAAAATTATAGAATTTGGAGGGAAATGGATGGCATTAGAGCAGATTATGCTAAGTGAAGCTAGCCAATCCCTAAAAAACAAATGCCAAATGTCTTCTTTGATATAAGGAGAGTAACTAAGAACAGAGTAGGGAAGAAGAGCATGAGAAGATGACTAACATTAAACAGGGATGAGAGGTGGGAGGGACAGGGAGAGAGAAGGGAAATTGCTTGGAAATGGAAGGAGACCCTTAGGGTTATACAAAATTACATACAAGAGGAAGTGAGGGGAAAGGGAAAAATAATACAAGGGGGAGAAATGAATTACAGTAGAGGGGGTAGAGAGAGAAGAGGGGAGGGGAGGGGAGGGGAGGGGGGATAGTAGAGGATAGGAAATGCAGCAGAATACAACAGACATGAGTATGTCAATATGTAAATCAGTAGAAGTGTAACTGATGTGACTCTGCAATCTGTATACGGGGTAAAAATGGGAGTTCATAACCCACTTGAATCAAAGTGTAAAATATGATATGTCAAGAACTATGTAATGTTTTGAACAACCAATAAAAAAAAGATAAAAAAAATGGCGGTGGGGGTGATGGTGGTGGGGCTCTTCAGGAAGGCTGAAATAGAGCCTTGTACTCTCCTCACTCCTGGACGCTGTCCTCAGGTCAGAGAGGGAGGCTTTCCTCAGAGCTGCTGTGGTTGTGGTTTTCAAAGCAGCATGGTCTTCATGACCCCAATTCTTCTCCAAGATGAAATTGCTTTTATCTTTTAAAGTTGCTGCTGGCATTGAAAGAAGGTGAGAGAAAATGTGGAATGGATCAACAAATAACTAGAGCTTTCTACACCTGGTTCCCCAGGACACGTGAAAATCAGGGTAAAATGAAGGCTCAAGAGTTCAACTCAAGTTCTTCCCTCTAAAAGGACACAGGTAGCTTATTGGCCCATCTTCTGTTCTGTAGTATTCCTGCATCCGCCTGGCAGGGTGGCCTCATACCTTCACATCTCTTCCTGTGGAAGCCTGGCTGGGTCTTTGCTCTTTCCTCTTCTCTGTGGGGGGCTTACCTAGGGTGAATGTTCACTCTGGAATCTCTGATCTGTGAATAGTACTGGACTGTGCCATGTGAACCAGGAAGGCTGAACCTAAAAGGTATGTGTAAAAATTACTGAAATGTATGAGCTTATTTTAGGACACTTTGTTCTCAATTTGGGCCCCAGTTGCAAACAAACAAACAAACAACAACAAGAAAACCCAGACAGAGCAGGGAATGCTGACTACCAGGGAATGAGAGGCTAGCAGGGTCCCATGGCTCGTGTTCTCCAGGGTAGTCCAAGGAATATCTGATTTAGATGCCCCTTTAAGAGCTTCCATGTTTCCTGCGCCTCAACCTGCTGCAACCTGCACTCTAGACTGAAGACCACCAGTTTATCAGGTTAAGGGAGGTGCTTTAGGTGAAAGTGAACTGTTTGGAGCTAAGAAGGAGATTCCTACATTTTGTCATAGTCCCCTTAGTTCCCAATCCTTTCTGATGTCAGTGATGAGTCCTAACTGCCCCAGGGCACCTCATGTACTCCAGATCCTCTTCACTCTGCCTACTTCCCCTGGGGCCCTCTCCCTCTAGCCCCCAGGAGCTCTCAAGCCCTGTGAGAGCAGGGTCTGGAGTGCCCTTGCTCAGAACCCCTCCCCCAAGGCCAGAAGAGTAATTAGCATGTAGAAAGGACTTAATATCTGCAGGTTGGGTGAATGAATAATGAATGGATGAGGAAGGTAGCTCTGTATCCTCCTGACCTTGTCATCCTAAACCCCTGAAATGACCATGCATTAGCTGAAGTTTTAAAATCCCCTTGCTTTTCTGCTCCATGGCAGACAAAGTTTTCATTAACTGTAAAGAGCATAAAAGGCACACAGCCTGGTAGAGGGAAAACATTAGAAGTGAACTGGTTTCAGCCCCTTTCCTGTTCTGATACAAGGGGAGAGTATCCCTGGGATTATGAATTTGGGAAAGACATAATGGGGTTTATGAAAAATGAGGCTACTAACGTTCATCTAAAAACAGGAATTGTAGGCAGAAAAGTTTTATGTATGTGTAACTGTGAAGGTCTTGATTTGGTAAGAATTACACTTGTGAAAATTACCCTTTGGACCCTAATTTTTGCTGCTAAAGGTTTGTATAGTAGAAAGACAAATTGAGTTTCAAATGAACATGATTTGACCTTGAACCCTGGTTCTGTGACTTATTGAGTGTGACAATGAGCACATCTCATCTCTATAGGCCTCATATTCTACATCGTGAAATGGCACATAGAACATGACTAATAAATGTTGCTCACTGCTTGACCCATTGACTCAACTGATTGGGGCTTAAAACAACAGAAATGTGTTCCCTCATGGTTCAGGAGGCCAGAAATCTGAGGTCAAAGTGTCAGCAGGGGCCATTCTCTCTGGGGATGAAGCGGGTGATTCTTTCTCATGCTTCTTCCAGCTTCTGCTGGCTCCTGGGGTTCCTAGGATTCTCTGCCTCAGTGTCACATTGCCTTTTTGCTCTCTCTCTTTCAAGACTCCCTGCCTCAGTCTTATAAGGACACTTGTCACTGGGTTTGCACTTGGGTTACTCAGGATGTTCTCACCTTATGATCCTTCACATGATTACATCTGCAAAGACCCTTTTCCCTAATAAGGTCATATTCACAGGTTCTGGAGGTGAGAACATGGACATCTTTTTGGGCCACCATTCAGTAAAATGTGGGTTCCAAAGGACATTTTTAATAACATTTTCTGTGAAACAGAGTCCTCTGGAACCACCTGAGAAAGTCATCTCTGAGCAGTGATCTTTGAACTGTGAGGAGCATATCACTGTGGAGCTTGGGGAAACACAGCTTCATTGTGAGGCCTGAGGTTCTGTATTTTGGACAAACACCTAGATGCTGTCATGTTGCTGGAAAGTGACCACACTTTGGGTGGCCAGGCTTTAGAGTACAGGCCTTCCCTGAACAAAATTCACCTGATCAAGAGTTGTATCCTGGGGGTGAGGTCAGAATTTGAGCTACCTGGGAGCCCATATGAAGCCCATGTTCTTTCTCTAAGCCTTGCCTAGGGCTTGTGTTGGGTAGTCCAGGTAAAATGGCTATTTTGAACATGCGTGGAAGATTTACTTCCATAGAAACCTCAAAAAAATTGTCTGTCTTCTTGGTAGAGAACCAGTATATGTGACTGATTTTTGATGATGGTTAAAGCTCCAGATGGTGTAGAGATTTAGCTGAAAATATTGTGCAAATAAATATTTTCTCTGTACAGTGTTTATGTCTATATATTTGCAATCTCTAACCCAGTTCTGTTCCGGCCTCTTTGACATTAATTTGTGATTCACTGTATTACCTGTAGGACACGAGGTATCTTCTTGCAAGGGCCAGGACTAAAGGGAAGCATGCATGGAAGCTTGGGTACAAATTTAAGAAGCTGTTCCCTTTCATGGATGTGCAGGGCAGGCCCCTCCCCGATCCTGAGAGTGAGCACCTCCTTAAATTTAGTCCTAAGTGCCTACTTGCCTTACCCTAATCTCAAAACTTGCTTTTTGGTTTCCCTGACAATCAATTTCCCATTGTCTCACAGTGTGGTGCCTAAGCTCTCTATACTTTCCTCACATGGTTTGCCTTTCTCCAAAGGTTATAATCTTTTCAGCACATGGTGTTTAAAAAAATATTTACAACCTTAGCATGGCATCCAAGATCTGGCTCCTAACTACCTGTTCAGCCTTATCTTTTACCACTTCACTTCTTTCCAGCTCCCACCCCTGTGCTCACACATATGACACTTCAAGTAAATTTTATTTCCTGAATGTATCTCATATCATCTCTCTATCCTTTTGTTTAGATTAGTCCACTTGCCTAAAATCCTTTCCCTATTCTGTCTCTTTGGCAGACTCTGATTTATGCCTTATGAATAGGTCCAAGTTATCTCCTTGGCAAGGCCTTTTGGATTTGCCTATGAGGACTCCTGCACTGTGTGTGTGTGTGTGTGTGTGTGTGTGTGTCCAGGCTTTATGTGCATATGGAGCTGCAAAATGAAGCAGAATTGTCTGTCACTCTTGCTACTCTGGAGCACTGGAATGAATGGACATTTCATTTATTCTCTGGGGCTACATTGATCAGCAAAACAGGTCTCTACTCTCATGGAATAGACTTTTTTATTTGAGTCTTCTCAGCCTTTTGTAACATAGTGATGGGACACAATTACTTATTGAATAGATAAATGGATGAAAGTAAAAGTACAATAGAAAACATTCAGCACCAAAGATGAAATAACATGAACAAGATTTATCTTTCCTTTTGAAACAAGAACAACAAAAAGATGAAATATCTGAAACAACATTTTTTAAGATAACAGCACCAGGCAACGAAGAATAGTAATCCCTGAAAGAAGGGAAACAAATGAGTGGATCTCTATAATTTCTTTACCTTATTCTCAGGAAGGAGGAACTCAAGCTGTGCTGTGGATACCTTGAGTTGAAGGACAGAGTAGAGACCAAGAAGACCAAGGTGCACAGTGTTTACAGGGTAGCGTACCAAGGAGAAGGTTGCTGGACAAAGAGAGATTCCCAGGGAGCTGCAGAGAGTCTCTGCAAGTATTTGGCAAAGATTAGTACATGTATGTGAAGGAAATACCTGAAGCTAGGGGAAAATGCATCCAAAAGGGAACAGTATGTGAACTCACACAGGGCCAGGAATATTATGTTATGATCAGTCAAAAAAGAAGTACTCACAATTCATAGGCCTTGGATGGAATACTAAGAAAGAATTTGCCTCATTATTAGGGATTGAGTTGTTCCAGACTGAGCTCTGCTTCAGAACCTCCTATCAAATTACAAAAGCAAACTGTTTTCAAATAACCTAACTGTATCCCAAAATATAGCTCAAAGTAAAATGAATAATGTTTGCTGTTCAATCAGTGAATACCAGGAATATAAATAGGCAGGGATGACATGGCCCTTATAAGGAGACTTATCAACCTATTAATATGTATCATAACTTTTATAAATGTTAGAATTAGCATAAGAGTAAATTCAAAGAGTCATTGCAACTGTATTTTATATATTCTGAAAGAAAGTGGAGACAAGAAAGAGATAAAAAAAAAAGACCTAAATTGAACTTCTAGAGAAAAAGACTATAATGTCTGAAATGAAAAGCACATTGGAAACACTTAACAGAAGAGTAAACATTATCTGAAGATAAGTGAACTTGAAGGTATAGCAATAAACAGAATCCCAAATTAAACATTTAGAACAAAGAGAATTTTTAAAAAAATTATAAGAGCATCAATGAGCTCAAGGAACATAATAAATATAAAACTGGAGTCTCTGCAGGAAAGAGGGGAAAAAAGAAAACATTTGAAGAAAAAAATGGCTGACAATTTTCCAAATTTGATGAATATGGTGGATCCACAGATCTAAGAAGCTCAACAAACACAAGCACAAGAAACATAAGCATGGTGTTCCAAGGCATGCCACAATCAATTTTTTTTAAACTGGGGATAAAGAAAAATCTTAAAAGTGTCAGAGAAAGAATTTTAAGACATTTATTGGACAGAGGAACAAATATAGGAACAACAGAATACTTCTTTTCAGAAACAATGCAAGTAAGGAGACATTGGAGCAATATCATTAAAGTACTGGAAAAAAAAAAGAAGGAAAAAGAAATCAGCTAGAACTATACCCAGTGAAAAGTCTTTCATATATAAAAGGTTTAATATGCAAAATCAAGTAGTTCACCAATAGACCAATAAAAAAATTAAAGGAAATCATTCAGGAAGAAAGAAAATGTTACCAGATGAAAGTATCAATCTATATAAAGAAATGAAGAGTGCCGGAAAATGTTGCTATGTGGATAAGCTAGAAGAGGCTTATGATTGAAACTATTTTATTTATTTAAATACCTTTAAATGCCTTTCAAATATAATTGACCTAAGTTAAAGATACATTGAGGAGTTTGTAATATCTGTATAGATGAAGCATATAGCAACAACCACATAAAGATCAGGAGGGAAACAGAAATGTACCGTTTTAGTGAATACACTAAAAGCCATTGAGTTGAACACTCCAAATGGGTACATTGTACGGTATGTGAATTAGATCTCAATGAGATAGTTACAAAAAGATTCAAGGAAGAAATAAGACTAATTCTGCACAAGTTCTTATGAAAAATTGAAGAGGAAAGAACACTTATCAGATAGCAAGTCCAGATAAACACTGTATGATAAATGAAAACATGAGAACATTACTCTTCATAAACATAGATATAAAAGTCCTAAACAAATTTTTAGCAAACCAACTTCATAATGTATTAAAAAGCTAATATACAATGATAAATTGGAGTTTGTTCCAGGAATGCAGGGTTGGTTTGCCATTAGAAAACCCATCACCATATTAACAAACTAAAGAAGAAAAACTACATGCCTATTTAAATAGAAATTTTAAAAGTCATCTGATAAAATCAATATTGATTTCTTATAAAAAGTCTAAGCAAACTAGGAAGGGAAGAAAAATTTGTTAATTTTATAAAGGGACTCTACAAAAATCCCCTATTGCTTACATCACACTTAAAAAAATCTTTCCACATAAGATTAGGAATAAAACCAGGATGTTTGCTCTTGCTACCTCTGTAGCAAGTGCAATCAGGGAGAAGAAATAAAAGGCATCAAAATTGAAAGAAAAAAAATGAAATTATCTTTATTCATAATGTAATTGTCTAGCTAGATAATCTGATGGGCTCTGTAAAAAAGCTATTAGAACTAATAAATTAATTTAGCAAGATTACTGAATACAAGATCAATACATAAAAACCAATTGTATTTTTATATGTTAACAGCAAACGTGTAGAAATTGAAATAAAAAGCAATAACAGTAATTTAAGTCACTGAAACTTAAATTAACACCTCCCCTCCCTATTTTTTTTTCTTTTAGCACTGGAGATTTCACCCAGAGATGCTTTCCTATTGAGCTACACATACATTCCTTTTATAAAATTAATTTTGAGACAGGCTCTCCTTCAGTAGCTGAGGCTGGCCTTGAACTAGTTATCCTCTGGCCTCAGCCTCCCCAGTAGCTGGCATTATAGATATTGCCATATCCAGCAAAAATAAATAAATAAATAGATAAATAAAATAAACACCTTTAGTAGAATGAAACATGATATACTTAGGAATAAATCTGACAGTTGTAAAATATGCTGAAAACTTCAAAATACTGCTGAGAGAAATAGAGGCCTAAATAAATGAAGAGATATATCTTGTATGTGGATTGGAAGAATCAACAGAAAATTTAATGTTGCTAAAATGTTACTCCTTTATAAATCAAACTATAGATTTATACAATCTTAATTTTAAAAAAAGTCTATCATTCATGTGGAAAAAGTAATGACCATGAACAGCCAGAATAAAATTGAAAAAGGAATACATGGCTAAAGGACCAGTGCGGACTTTTGTTAAAACCTATTACAAAGCTACAGTAATCAAAACAGTGTGGCATTGGCCTAAAGAAGGATTGATGGAACATAACACAGAGTCCAGAAACAGAGCTAGTGATATGCAGAAGACCTACTTTTGACAAATGGGCAAAATATTTGAATAGACATTTCACCAAAGAAAATATGAAGATGGCAATAAGCCCATGGAAAAAAAATGTTCATCATCATTAGTCATTAGGCAGGTGAAAATTAAAACCATGGTGAGATATCACTATGTATCTATTACAATGGCTAAAATGAAAAGAACTGACCATGATCAGTGTTGATCAGGATGTGGTGAACCAGGAATTATAATATACAGCTGCTAGTGGTAATGTAGAAGGTCCACCCATTTTGCAGAGTGTGGCAGTGCATTTCAGTCATTGTATTCCTAGGTTTTATGCAACAGAAATAAATATATATAATTCTAAGACTGTACATGACAGTTTTATTTTATTTTTACTTGTAATAGCTCAAAACTGAAAATAAGCCAAATGTCCATCAGTAGGTGAACTGAATAAGTAAACTGTGGTATAATACACACAGTTAAATGGTATTTGATGGTAAAAAGAAAATCATGGATGAATCTCAAAATGATGCTGGGTGAAAAATAAAGCTAGATACCCCCTTAAAAAGTATGCAATAAAT